>NW_020175186.1:2890642-3225751 GCF_003031525.2 Neophocaena asiaeorientalis asiaeorientalis
TTTCTTGACTGTAGCCAAGTCAAAGAGAGAAAGTGAGGGGAGACAGAAAAGTCCCAGGATTTTCATAGAAAAGCAACCACTGGATGAGAATCAGGCAACTTAGATTCTAGTTCTACCCTGGATGCCAGCTCACTGAATGAATGCCACTGTCTCAATATTTTCCTTTGCACCTTGAAAGATTAAGGATTAATTAGCTCAATAGTTTTCAGTCAGAGGAGCTGGGATTCCAAATAAGATTTCTTTTGAAAGGAGTTCAGCTTATTTAAAAAAAGACGTAATCTTGCAAGCTACTACTTTTCTAATTCTGTGATTCTTTAAGATATGGTTCCTGACCTCTAGGAAATTATGGTCTCTTCGGAGGGCGTACAATTTACATTTTAGGAGCATAATTTTATAAGGCATATAGGTGCTAAATTTTGAGGTGTGAATGTAAATGATGTGGGAAAGAGCCCTGGTGCTGGGAGAAAGAAGGGCATTAATTACTACATGGTAGAGAGAATGTGTTTTCCACAGGGAGCTGTCTGAATGGGTTTGATTTTGATGTTGAGTGGGAGATGGCATAAGAGAAATAAGAAATAATAGGGTGAGTGGTGCTTGAGACGTAGATCCATCTCCATGTTTGTCAATCTACAGCAAACCTGGAGGTGTCCTGGGTCGAAGTGGGAAAAACAGAAGGCTCTGAATCAGACAGACCTGGGTTCCTTCCCCAACTCCAGGCATTTATTAGTAGTGTCAACTTGAATCAACTTTGGGGAAATGGACATACCTTTCTCCCAGACTCTTGTGAGGAGTAAATTAGATAATATTTCTAAAGTGGTTGGAAGAGAGCTCAGCACAGAGCAAATGTTCAACAAACATTATCTACTACTACCTCTATTTTACGGGTGAGGAATCTTACTTGAGACACAGGGAGGTTAGAGAACACATAGCCACAGCCCTTGGGAGTGCTGGAGTAGGGGTAGATAGGAATGAAGGACTTCTACCTTCAGAGACTCAGATGCAACCTCCATCAGAGCTCTTTGGAAGATGCCTTTAAAATGCTAATGCAATATGGACTGCAGTGGCTCAGTAAACATTGGCCATTATTAGAATGACAGACAGAACCTGGGACTTGGGTCCAAGAGAATCCTATTTAACCCACAGCTCTGCCCTTTATAAGCTTTGGGATATAGGTGTGATTCCTTAAGTGCCCTACGGCTCAGTTTGTAACCCCAAGAAAGCAGGTTGGGTTTTAATGTTTAGACACATGAAAAAGCCCAACCCAATGACTGACTCTGAGATGGTGCTCAATATTGAAGCACTAAGACCTGATCAACAAATTTCCCTTTCTCCCTCCTTCTCACCAAGTGGCTCTAGAAGCACTTCCAGGGACACCAAGGCTCTTTGAAGTACATCTGGAAGCCCCTTGTCTTTAGAGGCTCAGTCTCTGTTGACAGTGTCCAGATTCTCTGGGAGCCTGCAGTTAGATGCTTTGGGCTCATGGGTTAAGGAGATCAGCAAAAAGTAGATTCACAATGGTCTGTAACTAGCAAGGAATACATTCCTTTATTTAAAGAAAAATATCACCTCTAGAGTCATTCGTTTTGTAAGTTCCTGTAGACCAGAGCTTTGGAATATGTTCTGTAAGCTCCCTTAAAACATTTATGTTTATTCCCTGAGAAAGGAAGCCCCCTAAACTGTGAACACCTTTGGCATTTATCAGCTCTGCTGGCTGGCATCTGGTTAGTCCTTAGGGGCAGCCATAGGACAAATTGCTTTCAGGACAAGGGTCAGAAGCTTGGTCTAGGTTGGACTCCAGGATGCGGTTTTGACAGTTGGGAAATGTCCTCAGAGGGAAATCACAGCATACAGAGAGATGTGTAAAGCCAACAGTGAGTTTGTCGTCCACCTGTTGAATACCCGATGCCTACATGGGTATTCTACATTGTGGAAATCACACTGCAGCTATCAATTAATATTTTAATTGTTTCTACGTATTTCACGAGCGTTGGCCAACTTAGTAAATTCCATAAAAATACAACTGTTCGTGGCTGCAAAATATCCTGTCTTCTGGATGCATTATTTTAGTTTTTGCCACATTGAAGAAGTATTAAGATCCAGTTGCTTCTCTGTCTTCATTTGGGTCTATCATATACATGCATTTAGTCTTCCGTTATTACGATGGATGGTGATGGTTGTTTTTGCCTCAATTTGGATGAGGAGTGAGTGAGTCACAGAGCAAAACTCAGACCAGCCCCAAGCAGGAAGTACACATACTTAGAGGTTCACGCAGCGGGAGGGATCAGGGTTTCTTAGGTGTTATTCATTAACGGACATTTCTGGGAAAAGTATAGGACCCTAAAGAACTGTGTAGCATTAACGCATATCTTGGTGGTGTCAGGACCTTGCATAATTATTTTACATAAGGACACTTTGTAACTAGACAGGTGCTCCAGCGAGCCCCCGTCTTGTTTATGAGATGTGTTTTCCATATTTCTTATTGAGTTCTTTGTTCTTTAAAATTCAAAGAGTCTTCCTAGATCAGCTAGCAATTATTTTTCCCCTTTTAGCATTCATTTTCCCATTCTCACTGATCAGTTGAATGTAGGGAAAGCATTAACGTATCAGGAATTTCAAATAGCTGGGATGTTAGAGACATATAAGGCGTCAGAAAATACCTTTCTGTTACAGTGATTTGATTCTGAATTTGGACGAACTGTTGAAGAAATGCGCCCAGAGAGAGCTTGCTTTTTGATTCTCCAAAACTTTAGGGTATTTTCTCATTAAGAGAAATTCTTTTCTTTAAGCAGGTTGTCCATTTGACTTGGTTATGTGAAAGATGTGGCATTGTTTGGAAGCAGATAGCATCCTTGCCTATCAGTGTGAGAGGGGCATGAGGGGACAGTTCCTGTCTCAGCCAGAGAGTGTGTGGTCTAAATGACTGTTAGGTCACAGCAACCCAGGCTGAGCGGCTTTTAGTGCAGTGGAGGAGATCAAGTGAAGATATAGCCTGTCATGCTTCTCTTGGCCTCAACCGAACCTTTTTTTTTTTTTTTTTAAGGACAGGTTGGAGCAGCTCATAGCTTCAGAGCCAAGCCCATGAGTGAGGCCAGAGAGCAGTGCCCTCAATCTATTTTTAGGATTTAGAAAACCTGCAAGTTAGAAAATAGCACTGGCATGTAATCGTGCTTACCTCTCAAAGTTCCTGGAGGTTTGAATTTGCTCCACTGCTATTTGGACATGTTTAATTTTATTTTGTCTCTTTTCTCATCTCATTTTGTCCCTTGACTCTGTACTCTCGGGCGTGTTATTATACCTTTTTCCCTCGAATCTCCTTTCATTTTTTCTTTTCATATCTGCTTCATTAATGTGTGTGTTATTATTTATGACTGATCTGAACAAATGATGGTTTGGATGAGGGATGTAGGGTCAAAAGTGAGTTAAAACAGAAATGAACAAGTGTTGACAAGAATATGGAGAAATTTGGAACTCTTTTTGTACTGTTAGGGAGAATATAAAATGGTGCAGCTGCTGTGGAAACCAGTTTGGTAGTCCCTCAAAAAATTAAAGATAGATTAAAAATCATATAATCCAGCAATTCCACTTCCGGGTATATACCCAAAGTAACTGACAGTAAGATTTTGAGGAGATATTGTGCGCACATGTTTACAGCAGCGTTAGTCACAAAAATAGCTAAAATGTGAAAGCAACTTAAGTGTCCCTCAACAGAAAAATGAATAAGCAAAATGCAGTATATCCATACAGTGGAGTACCATTCAGCCTTAAAAAGGAGGGACGGGCTTCCCTGGTGGCGCGGTGGTTGGGAGTCCGCCTGCCGATGCAGGAGACGCGGGTTCGTGCCCCGGTCCGGGAGGATCCCACGTGCCGTGGAGCGGCTGGGCCCGTGGGCCATGGCTGCTGAGCCTGTGTGTCCGGAGCCTGTGCTCCGTAACTGGAGAGGCCACGGCAGTGAGAGGCCCACGTACCGCAAAAAAAAAAAAAAAGGAGGGACATTCTGACACATACAACACGGATGAACCACAGGGAACATTATACTAAGTGAAAGAAGCCAGTCACAAAAGGACGAATACAGAATGATTCCACTATATGTAGAATCTCGAGTTGTGAAATTCATAGAGACAGAAAGTAAAAGGGTGGTTGTTACAGGCTGGGGAGTTATTGTTTAGTGGGTATATAGGTTCAGTTTTACAAGACGAAAAGAGTTCTGGAGCTGGATGATAGTGATGATTGCACAACAATATGGATGTAGGATTTAATACCACTAAACTGTACAATTGAAATGGTTATAATGGCAAGTTTTATGTTATGTGTACTTTACCACAATAAAAAAACATTGGGAAAAAATGCCACCAGGACAGATCTCTTCCTGTTACTGGGTCTACTCTAGAAATAACATTTACCATGGTTTTCCTTGCTTCCTGTAGCATATTGGGTAGCATATCAAATTCTGGTTTTTCCAGAGAGTGATTTATTCATTCATTACTTTATTCATTAAACGATTATTGATTGAGAAATCTACTGAGCATCAGGTATTATTCTAGATGTCGTGATACATTAGTGAAGAAGACAGAAAATTTTGCTATCAGTGGAGCTTTCATACTAGTTGGGTGGAGTCAAACAATAAACAGGAAATATCAATATATAGTATGCCAGACTGTAAGAACTATGGGGAGAAATAAAGTGATGGAAGGAGATGGGGGTGCTAGGGTGGGCAGCAGTGCAGTTTCTTTTTTACGCGGACCTCTCACTGTCGTGGTCTCTCCTGTCGCGGAACACAGGCTCCAGATGCACAGGCCCAGCGACCATGGCTCACGGGCCCAGCCGCTCCGCGGCATGTGGGATCTTCCCGGACTGGGGCACGAACCCGCGTCCTTTGCATCGGCAGGCGGACTGTCAACCACTGCGCCACCAGGGAAGCCCAGTGGTGCAGTTTTATATGGGGTGGTCTGGAAAGGTCTCACAGTAAGGGGCACAAAAGCAAAGACATGAGAGGAGTGAGGGGAGTAAGCCACGCTGATCCCTGGAATAACGATCCTCCAGGCTGTGGAAACAACAGATGGGCAGAGAAGTCATCTATGCAATGACTCAGGATGAGGTAAGGAGGCTTGTTAAATCAGTAAACTCCCATTGGCTCTTATCTACCATACGTCTGTCTCTAGAATTTTCCCATGGAATCAAGTACGTGGGTTTCGTGGCCATTATATGCCGCAGAGACTTCTTTCACGGACTCTGGGTCATGACTGTCTTCCCAAGACATAAAGATGATAGAATTTGAGCCATTGCCTAAATGGGGAGTTCCTGTGTTTTTTTCTTTAAACGGCAAGCAAAGCTTTAATGGCCCCAGCCATTACTAGGACAATACCCTTTTCAGAAGAATAGAGTTCACAAAGGGACATTTGAACACAGCTTGTAGGGAATTCAATTCTCATGTCCCATTACTGTTAACAAGGTCTCCACATTTAATTCCACAGGGTAAATGTGACAACTCTAGAGTCAGGGCCAGAAAGTATCTCTAAGCAACCAGGGAGCTGAAAGAGCCTTGCTTTTTTCTTTATTTTTATATCTGTGGTATTCCATTTCCCCTGCTGTTGATAAATAATTCAGAAAAGAAAAGAATGTTTCAGCCCTGACTTTTTAATGCCGAGGACAAGTGCATTATGCGATTGGTCCCCAAACATGCACAGGCTTTTGCAAGAAGGTCAGTATTTTGTGTTTGTTGGTTGGCAGTGTGTTCTCTGGGGCTTTGCAATCGATTGGCTTTGTTCTTGTAGCCAGAAGAAAGGTGAGGACTGCGTGTATGAAATACACAGAACTGACACTGTCATGTTGTCATGGTCCCTAAGCGGGCTGCTCAGCAACAGGTAATAGACTGGTGGGTGTTGATGAGCTGTGCAGCTTGGCTTAGAAGGGGCAATTATCGGAGGACATCTGGTGACATAAGGTACTTGTCTTGAAACCTGACTGGACCTGGGCTACAGTACCACACTGAGCATCTAGGTACCAGGGCGTGCTGGCAGGGGAGGACAGATGTCACAGTGCCTCTTGTTGAACTTGTTTCTCCTGCAACTAGGATGTCCATGCTTACCCAACTATGGTACCCATTTGCTTACTTTGGAAAATAATTTCTAATACAGAGATAATAATAGTATATAATATATGTGTGTATATGTATATATACACACATATATATATATAAAATATAATAATAAAGTCAGAAAATGGCCTCTGTGGATAGAATCGTGTTGACAACTCATGTTTAGAAACAATGTTACTATCCATATACTAAATGAATAATTTGGGTCACCATTCACAACAAATGTCAACGGTTAGTTGGCTAAAAGGAATGGGGTGGAGAGGAAAAAATTCTGTATTGGTTACTAGAGAGACATTTTAATCCAGACTAACACAGTGTATGCCCTTGGGTAAGTCATTTTATCTCTTTGGACCTCAGTTTTCTCATCGATCACAGGAGAATGTTACATTATAAATAATGTTCAGAGGGTCTACTAAGCTCTTAATTCTTTGAAGCCAAGAATCGTGGCTTTTCCTCTCTTTGTCCACAATGCCTGCCATACTAATAGGCACCTTTTGTTCCTTTTTTTTTCCAAGTACACATCTGTAATCATTTGGAGTATTGCAATTGCAATTTTGTTTGACTTGTAGAACTTTATTTTTTTATTTTATTTTATTTTTGGGGGCGGTACGCGGGCCTCTCACTGTTGTGGCCTCTCTCGTTGTGGAGCACAGGCTCCGGACGCGCAGGCTCAGTGGCCATGGCTCACGGGCCCAGCCGCTCCGTGGCATGTGGGATCTTCCCGGACCGGGGCACGAACCCGTGTCCCCTGCATCGGCAGGCGGACTCTCAACCACTGCGCCACCAGGGAAGCCCAGAACTTTATTTTTAAAGGTGCCTTTGAGTTTTATATTTACAACTTTTTAACATGTTTTAGAAGAATGTGTGAATATGCTACTGAAATACTCTTTCTTTGGTAGCGTTTGTTTCACTGAATATTTTATGTGACTTCTGCATATTGACTCAGGCCATAATGATGTTTTATTAACCGTTATTAACTTGTGTCTTGGACCTATCATACAAGTGATCAAAGAACCTTCCTTTTGCACATGAGGAGATTTCTATGAAGGAGAACAGGAGACACTGGTTCAGGATGGACAGCTGGTCTCCCTTTTGAAGCCCTTTTCATGCTGAGTTTTGTAGATGCTTTTGAACACTTGTTGACAAATGTCACCCCTCTGGCACTCACCCTGCTTCTTTGTTTAAACTGGTGCCCGCAGAGCCCAAGCAGCAGCACAGCTGCTGACAGTGTAATGATAATTGCTACCAGTTGTGCCTTTCCTCAAGGATTAGGCTGTACTGGGGGCAAGGGGAGGGGAAAAGATGTGATGGAGGATCACAGAAAGAATGGGGACTAAATATCAGAAGACCCACAGTGAAATTTCAGCTTGAACTATTATGAGTTTTATGACTTTGGACAAAATACATAACTGTCCACTTTCTTCTTTGGTAAAATGAGGGTGGAGACCTCTGTTTTAAGGCCTTTTAAAATTTATGACAGTGCTATGAATGGTGCTGTGGTCTAAGTGCTATGGTCAGAGGAAAGGTAGCACTTCAGGCTGGGGTGACCAAAGAAGAGTTTGAGTTAGTGGCTTTAGAGCTGTGAAATAGCATTTGGTTCTTGTTGGAACCACGAGGAGAGACTTTGCCAGTGGAAGGACTGGCAGGTGTCAAAGCAGGGACTGAGAAAGACTCAAGACCTGTTGAGGCAAAGCAGAGTGTTTTAACTTCACCGGCAGTGAGAGCCCTTAAGAGAGTGGGATGCCCTTAACCAAAGGCTTCCGTGCTCCTTTGGCTTCTTTGCTTTAAAATCCCTGATTTTGACAATTCTAATAATCACTCATTCAACAGCACATATTTGTGGAGTGTCACCTTTGTTTCAGATCCTCTTTTATGTGCTGGGGATAAAGTAGTGGGAGAGACAGAGTCCTTGCTGTTAAGAGTTTTTAGAGAATTTGACAATATTTGTGCCTAATGAGGACATCCTGCCACGGAATTGGCATGAGCAGAGGAGGAATTTTCGCAGAGTTTTAAGTATCACTTGAGAGGCATCTATTTACAGGCTACAGTAGCCTATTGAAAAGAGCTTGCTTTTTGAACGTGAAGTCCAAATACGTGAGTATCGGAGGTATGAGTGTAAGAGTGCTTGGAGCTAGTGAAACTAGGTTTCCTAACTAAATGAACTTGTGTACATTTCTTAACTTCCCTAAAGTTTGATCTCTCATCTATGTAATGTGCATATCATTAATATTTATGTCATAGGGTAGTTTTGAGGATGAAACAAAATATCGGTGTAAAACACTTTGCCTAATGCCTAGCATATGATATGTGCTCAGTACATGTTAGCTGTTATTGTTCCTATTATTAAACTTTTTATTGGTTTTGTTTTCCACTTAATATTTAACATGTACTCATAATACCTCTTAAAAGAGGGGGGAAACACACTATCACCCTTATTACTGTTACCTTTATTGCTTTCCATTAAACCCAGAGAGATCCTTGGCTTTTGGGAAAGTGCAGATCAGAAGAGCAGTTTATTTGTAGCTTTTATAAAAAAGCATCTCTGTAGATTCTTTGAGTGGTAGGAAGAAAAGAAAATTACTTACTACATTTTTTAGGCATGATGGTGACTGTATTTCTTAGCAATGGATGGAAAGGTCTCATGAGTGTTAACTTGTGAAGGACCAAACCAGAGAAGTATGTCTGGCGTAGTCCAGGTATTCAGGGGGCAGACGAAGATGATGATTTGGGAGGCATTTGTCGATGTGCCCAGATTTACCAACTGGATGGAGGACACACTGTGCAGAGTTGAGCCCAGACTTTGGAGCCAGAAAGGCCTGAATTAGCATCTTACCTCCACAGCTCATGTGACTGGCAGCAAGTCATTTTAACCCATCTGAACCTTTTTTCTTATTTGTAAAATAGGAGTGATAACAATAGCAGTACTTGTATCATGGCATAATACGAAGGTTAAGCGAACTAATAAATGTAAAACCATTGGTGGCAATGTGACACACGGAATCAGCAAATAAAACGTATAACTAGATGTCTCACCAAACCTGCAACATAGTAGTTGCTCAATGAATATTAGCCTCCTCTTTCTCCTCAACTGCTTTCTATATTTTAATTTGTTTATGCAGATTTGAAGGAAAATATTTGAAACACTGGCTCTTACCTCTTATTTCTCAGTTTTTGGTCCGACAACTTGGTGTTTCATTCTCATGCCCAAATCCTTGCAAACTGTTTTCAGATTCTAACACCTGTACCCCTCCCTACTACCAGGGCTAGAATGTAGTTTGTCTTTTACCCACATGACCTAAAAGACAGTTAGTGCTTTATTATCAGCCAGATGATTCAAGGACTTGCAAAACAGATCTTAATGATATTTATATCAATCATTTATTCAACAAATACTTGAGTATCTGCAGCGTGTTGGGCTATGTTCTAGATGTTACATGTAGAGAGCAGGGCATAAGACAGACCAAATCCCTGCCATCATGGTGCTTATATTCCAGACATGGAAACAGTTGATTAAAAACAAAAAAAACTTGTTATTTCAGTTATAAGTGTTGTGAAAAAAAACAAAAGAGAATATAGGACTAAGAAATGATTGGTATGATCAGGAGGGTATTTTATAAAGGACAGTAGGATAAGGCTTATTGAGGCATTGGCCTTTTTGAGCCAGAATCTGAATAAGGGGTTAGGATAAGCCATACAGAGCTCTGTGAGAACACTGTAGTTAGAGGGACCGCTGAGTGCTGAGTCCCTAAAAAAGGATTGAACTTGGTGTGTTTGAGGAACAGAGAGAACGCTGTCCTGAGAGAGACACATGATAAGATTAGGTCAGTACGGAGAGATCAGGTCTTGCACGGTTATGTGGACTCTGGTAAGGGTGTAGATTTAATTCTAAATATTTTGGAAAACCACTGAAAGTTTACCCAACCGTAGCAATGATAGGATAGTCACTACTGAGCACGACGGTGGTTATATTCCATTGATCAACCAATATGCATTTCTGTAGCATTTTCTGTATTTCCAGCAGTGGTGCAGTGGGTAGGGTTTGTGGGTATTGGTGAGTTCAGAAAGGTAGGATAGGAAATGCCTCTGTCCATAAGAAACTTAATATAGAAATGGGGAGATAATTCTATTATACATGGAATAATTCAACACCAGTGCTCTAAACTATAATATTATCTCTGAATAGAAAAGAAGGTGATAAAAGGAAGAGGCCCCGTGTTTTGAAGAAACTTGGGAAAAATGTCTGGAAAGTTTGGAGGAACCAGGTATAGAGGGCATATAAGTCTCCCAGAGTAGATTAGACATAATAGGTCACCAGGAGCCATTATAAACTCCTGGACTGGGTATTTAGATGATTGATCTATTAGTAATGTGCTTTGGAAGAAGCGGGATTGAATGCTCAGAGACTAGTTTGTGGATTGTATAATAAACTTGTTCATCAAAGCCTGGATAAAGCTGGTGGCTTCGGTGGCAGGTTGGATGGAGGAGACTGAAGAGAGGGAAATAAGTTTTAAAAATCCTAACGTTTGTACTTTGTGAAACTAGAAAGACGGCGCTTCCGTGAATGGAAATGGCGTTATTGGAAAAAATGAGTCATTCTGGAGTAGAACAGTATGGGTCCTGCCTGTAGTGACGATAGGATATTTATTCAGGTGTGTCTGGTCAGTGCGGTTTAATAAAGCAAAGTGGTATTAGATGATATTTAACCAGAGGATTCAGGAGTGGCCAGTGAAACTCAAGGAAGGTGGTGATGATAGCAATAATGACTACTATTATTCTACTATTACTTATTTCTTATTACTATCATCGTCATCACGTCACTATCATCTTTTAGGTTCGTGTCCGTTTTCTTCTCTACAGGGTAATTGTGCACCAGTGGTACACAATAGGCAACTTAATCACAAGTTGAAGTGAAGACATCTTCACCAGTCAAGATCAAATTATGTCACCAGCTCTCCTTTATGGACCACCATGTCCAGTGCTCACTTGTAAAGAAGCAAAGACAAGAAGGGAAGTTGGCTGGGCCTGTCTTTAGATGTATAATTCTACCTGCAGTTAACGTGGTCCAGTTAATGCCTTGGAAAATAATTCTGATTGATATGCCTTACTTTTAGAGTGGAAAGAGGAATGAGACATACAAAGAAAGCAATGGAGATCTCCTCCCTTCTTATAAAGTGAATGCAACTTATAAGTGGATAAAAATACCAAACTGGATTAGATGTGAGAGTTAGGTGTGCCAGATAGAGATGTGAGTCATCCTGCTACAAGTGTGTGAATAAGGATCTAAGAAAGTGTACAGAGAAAGGTGTGTAAGGCCATGTCCTAGAGGAGAACCCCATATGAAGGCCTTGGGTTGTGGGGTAGCAGCAGCAGTAAATGTGGCAGTAAAATTAAGAGATTAAGATTAAGAGTAAAATTAAGAGACCATACAGAGGCTTTAGGAGAGTGAAGGTATGGAAAATTCCATTATATTTGACAAGAAGAGAGTCATTGGCAATCTTCCGAAGAGCAGAATCATTGCTGTCTCCGATAACAGGATTTAAAAAGAGATATTTTGATAGAAAGTTGGACAGTGGTTAGAACATGGAGGCTTTTGGCAGTCACGCAGTTAGAAAGAATTGTAGAGAAACCTAAAAGGGACAGCAAGGTCAAATGAAAGACACTTTGTCCGCCTCAAGTTGACTTTTAAGATGAATAACATTTGAATGTTATACGGGAGAAGTGGGTTGAAGATGCTTAAGAGGCAGGCTTTGTTGTGGGCAGGCAGGGTACAGGTGGAGGAGCTGGCTCTATGGGAGGGCTTGGAAAGGAATTGTAAGACAGGAAGGAATAGAGGATAGAGCCAGGGAGTGGTGTCTAGAGTGAAAGCCATGTATGCTTGCGGAGATCCACACCTGGCAACGCGCTAAAGCCAACTTTTCATTCAGTACGCTTTCCGCAGCATATTTTCCTTCCTCTGTCTTTCACAGACCACAAATACCAGTACTACTTTATGTAAATAGAAATGTAAGGTTTTCCCTCTGGCGGGACCTTTGAAATATACTATCCACTTTATTGTTCTGTCACATTTCTCAGCACTTTGTTTTTCAAAGGTGTTTTGCTATGTGAGGATAGGGAGAGCCTGATGGCATTGTTAAGCAACTAAATCTGGGGTTGAAAGCTCTGCATGAGTGACATTTAATTCTTATTCCCTCAGTGCTTTTGGGGAAATCTCATAATTGCCCTCTCAGTCTCCCCATCTACAAAACTGGTATAAAACCAGCTTTCTGGACTTCCCTGGTGGCGCAGTGGTTGAGAGTCCGCCTCCCGATGCAGGGGACACGGGTTCGTGCCCTGGTCCGGAAGGATCCCGCGTGCCGCGGAGAGGCTGGGCCCCTGAGCTATGGCCGCTGAGGCTGTGCATCCGGAGCCTGTGCTCTGTAACGGGAGAGGCCGTAACAGTGAGAGGCCTGCATACCGCCAAAAAGAAAACAAAAAAAAACCAGCCTTCTTCTCCCTAGGGCATTAGAGGCTTACTAAGTTAATGTTTTATAAATCACCAAAAAGATTGTAAATGCAAGTGCTATCATTACCCACCTACCAGATATGATGGCACTCATAATGACATATGTGTTACCTCATGTTCATTTCCATGGCAATAGCCTGTGCATTTGTAAAGAGATTCTGCTTTCTCTGCCAGGGCATAAACAGAGGCAGATCGTCTGTCACCCAGAGACACATCGGCAAGAGAGTGAAAAGTGGATATAGGACACGGGTTCGTGCCCTGGTCCGGAAGGATCTCGCGTGCCGCGGAGAGGCTGGGCCCCAGAGCTATGGCCGCTGAGGCTGTGCATCCGGAGCCTGTGCTCTGTAACGGGAGAGGCCATAACAGTGAGAGGCCTGCATACCGCCAAAAAGAAAACAAAAAAAAACCAGCCTTCTTCTCCCTAGGGCATTAGAGGCTTACTAAGTTAATGTTTTATAAATCACCAAAAAGATTGTAAATGCAAGTGCTATCATTACCCACCTACCAGATATGATGGCACTCATAATGACATATGTGTTACCTCATGTTCATTTCCATGGCAATAGCCTGTGCATTTGTAAAGAGATTCTGCTTTCTCTGCCAGGGCATAAACAGAGGCAGATCGTCTGTCACCCAGAGACACATCGGCAAGAGAGTGAAAAGTGGATATATGGTTTGTTTTGATCTAAATTTTGTTTTGGGTGTAGAGCCTGTTGTGACATTTTCTCTTGAAAACAAAAGTCTGCCCCCCACTTTGCTGTAAAATATTGAAAATAAAATGAGACATGAATGCTTCTTGGGACATGTTGAGTTTGGGATGTCAACATAGGAAATTTGAAATTCAACTGTGAATAGGCAGGGTTTATCTCAATGAGTGCTCAGCAATGTTTAAAACCACATTCAAACAACAAAGTCGAAAAGGTTATGAATTGTAATTAGGGAGGTATGATATCTTCTGTTTGAAAGTGTGGCCGATGATGGGGTCCTTCCTCTTTGCAACGCACCAGTGCAAGGGGGTCTCTTCGTGTGGTCTTGGGTCAGGGTTCTTGGATTACTAGGGATCCCGGCATGACGCTCACCGTATTTTAGGAAATACTTGACTTTATTTCAGTTAAGTTAACTAACGATGATGCAGCTTGTCACGCACTGTCCTCATGGGAGTACTTCTGTAAGAATAACAGAAGTCAGAAATACTGAGGGTTTGTGTTTCCAGTGGAGGCTTAGCGAATTATCTCCTCTAGATAGTGCGGGGATAGCATGGATTGAATCAGAACAGAACAAGTGCATCCTACCTCCACCCCCTAACATACTGTCTTAAGGTAGGGGACAGGACCTTCTTCAGGAAGTAACAGGTCGGTCCTTTTTCATACATTCTGTCAGTTGTTATTTTCTAAATGTGCCCTCATGACCATCTGGACTCAGGGGCATTGCACTTGCTGTTTCCTCTGCCTGGAATGTGCTTCCCCCTGACATCTACCTGGTTCACTTCCTCACTTCCTTCAGGCCTCTAACCAAAGCCTTTATCTCAGCAAGGTTTCCCTGGCCACCTTTCAAAAATGTCAGTCCCTGGTGACACTTCCTTTTTCCCTTCTCCATCATACTTTTCCTTCTTAGAGTGTATCACTCTCCACCATGCACCATCCACCAAATATATCCACTATATATTTCACTCAGTTACCTTATTTATGGTCTGGATCTCCCAGTAGAATATAAGCTCCATGAGGGCAAGGATTTTTGTTGGTTTTTCTCACTGCTGTATACTAGTACCTAGAATAGCGTCTGGTATACAGTAGATACTTAAAAAGTAATTGTTTACATTGTAAGTGAGCAATAAATGTGACACCGAATAGTCTATGTGCTGTGGTGGATACTAAAGATGTATTCAGTTGCAAATAGTAACGAAAAATCCATCTCAAAGTAGTCTAAGCCGTAAGGGGGATTTATTGATTCTTGTACACATAAGTCCAGAGGTCAAGAAATTTTTTTAGACCAATTTTTATACTGTTTTTCCACTTAACATTTTTATTTATTTATTTATTTTATTATTTATGGCTGTGTTGGGTCTTCATTTCTGTGCGGGGGCTTTCTCTAGTTGCGGCAAGCGGGGGCCACTCTTCATCGCGGTGCGCGGGCCTCTCACTATCGCGGCCTCTCTTGTTGCGGAGCACAGGCTCCAGATGCGCAGGCTCAGTAATTGTGGCTCACGGGCCCAGTTCCTCCGCGGCATGTGGGATCTTCCCAAACCAGGGCTTGAACCTGTGTCCCCTGCATTGGCAGGCAGACTCAACCACTGCGCCACCAGGGAAGCCGCAGAGGTCAAGCAATTTGGAGGGCTGGTTTGACACAGCAACACGGGGATGTCATCAAAGACCTGATTCCTTTCCTTTCCTTTTCTTTTCCTTCTCTCTGCTCTGACTTCCCTGATTTCAACTTCACCCTAAGCCTCCTGGGATCTCATTATCTCATCGTGATTCCAAGATGGGTGCCAATAACACACTTTCTTTCACATCTGAAGACAGAGAGAGAAGGTTGTCTCTGAGAAACTCTATCAGAAATGCTAGAAAGCCTCTTTCCCAGAAGCCCCGAGCTCACATGTCCACTCTTGCACCAAACACTGTGGCCGGCGATTATGGTGATTAATTTAGCTTTAATCACAGGCTCATCTCAAGAGCCTAGGTTGGACTTGGTGTTTCCCAGAGCTCCTGGTGTGTGTGTGTGTGTGTATGATGTGTGTGTGTGTGGTGTGGGTACCCTAATGAAAATCAGGGTATGCTTGATAATAAAGTAAACGGATAAAGAGAAAAAACTACCAAGCTTTCAAAAACAGACAAGACATTATTTCACAAAGCCTAGGTCTTCTGCAGGAATTAAGTATGGAATTAGCTTCATGTGCTATATGCTATGAAGTGGGAACACAGATGTGAGGGTTTAATGAGACCCCATGTATAAAGCACTTGGAACTTTTGGACACATTGGGGTTTAATAACTGCTGTTAAAAGTGCTTTTATTGTTATTTCAATACACAGAAACCTTGGGAAGGGTCTTTTGGCCATCACCAGCTTTGGACCAGGATTTAGCCACAGTGCTGAAAGTATGCAATTAATTAACCCGAAGGCATTTGCTTCAGCTCATAAAGCTGTCATATGGTAAAATTTATCCAATTATTTATTTCCTGTTTACATCATTTTTATAAAAAAGAGAAAGGAGAATTTAAATTGTTAAGATTAAGATTTATAGTATATTGCCAGCTCTTTAACGAAACCTTTCCTCTGCAGTTACTTAAGTATTGAATTGGAGACTTTTAAGTTAGAAGGGAGATTAGTGGTCATAGAGCTATCGTCCTTATTTTAGGAATGAAAAACTGAGGCCCAGAGAAGTTAATTTACTCTAGGGTTACACGGGTGACCCAGATCATCAGACTCTGATTAAGTTTTTTCCAGATTATGGATCAGAATTTTCTCTTACTGACATTGGAGAAAATACACGAATAACTATTTATATAGACCCTACAAAGTAGTCTACCTACGTCCCAAGAGAGCAAGAAACTGAGTGCTTTGGAAGATTTAGTTTTCACAGGTGAAAAATGGCTGATTTGATCGTTTTGAGAAATTGGAGACTCAGTTCCATCTTGTGCCCACGTACACGTCCATGGCACGCGCACATAATGCATTTGCAGAGAAAAATCTTGCTTGATTAAACTAACTGATCTTGAAAATCAAATTTGAGATCTCAAAGCTCAAAAGATATAAAATCTCACTAGAAAAATTTTTATCCTTGATATTCACTTAATTGTCCCTGCAGGACACAGTCTAAAGCTAGCTTCCCCTGCCCTCCCCCTCGAAACTGTAGGTTTTCTCTAAGCATTTAGAGCTGGAGGGTTTCTTTGGGAGGCATATACCATTGAGTTGGAATTCCCTTGTGGTGTTTTTTATCCTTCTGTCTCATTGTGTGACCTTGGGTGAGCCAGTTAACCTCTTAGTGCCTCAGTCAATAAAAACCAGTCCCTCCCTACTGCATAGAGATGTGGTAAAGATAAATTACGCTTCAGTGAATTTTGAATAAGAAATCTATGAAGATAAATGGATGGTAGTGTTTGAACCTTATAAATCCATGGAGGAATGATAAGGGAGGTGATTAAGGTAACAGAACAGTAGCTTAGAGCAGAGGACAAATTCTCAGCACCTAGCAATGCCGAAAGCAGCGGTGCAAACACCATTTCGTGTCCCCTTCTCTCTCCTTTTTCTTTCTGTATCTCTCCAATCACTCTTTAATAGAGCCATGACTCAAAGGTCAAATGCTCTGAAACCAGATTCCAGTCCTGTCTCTTTTCCATTCCTTCAAATGTTGCTGGCTGAGGATATCTGCTGGTCAGCAGAAGATGTCCTGTTAGGATGAGCCTTTCCATTCCTCTCAAGAAAAATACATTGATTGGTAATGGAATCTAGATGGTAGACAGTGGATTGTCTCACTCAACACCTGTTCAACCCCACAGAATGCCTTCCTGTTTTATGTTGGCTGGAATGCTAGAATCTGCATTTCCCAAATTCCCTTATTATCAGCTCCCAAGCATGACAAAGTATGACTGAGGGTTGTCAAACAGGTGCCATCTTGGAGGCTTTGATCAGGAACTGAATTATGTGGGAAGAAAGAGAGTGATAGAGGTTTCCATCATGCTGGCTTAAATCATGGCAGAGACAATGGTGTCAGTTTCTAGCTTTTCCTGGAGCCTTTCTGATTTGACAACTTCCTGATCCTGGCAGAGTTGGAGTGGTTCTGGAAAGGTGGCAGCTCTCTAATGCTGTAACCTACTGATTGCAGCATAGGCAGCATCCTCATTGGTGTGGCAGTTCTGTGGTGTGCTTTGGGGAATTGTTCCTGGAAGGTCAGCCTGGAGTCTATTTCTTCAGCCTTTTCCTTTTACTGCCTCTTTCTCACCTGGAACTGGATACAGTGAAAGAGCTTGGGCGCCGCTGACCCTAGAACCAGCATATCTTTCACTCTGGACTGCCTGCCTCTGAATTGCTTGAAATCAGAGAGAAATAAACTTCAGTATTTGAGCCCTCAAAATCAAGTCACTGCTTTCTGTTGCTGAAGCCTAATCCTAACTGATACATAGGCCCCATGGCAAAGGAGCACAGTATGACATAAATAAAACTGTTCCCACGCATCTGGGAGCTAATGGTGGTTCCTTCTGGGTCCTGCGTTATGTGTAAGTAAAATGGGGTTGAGATATATACCAATGAACAGATATTTTCAAAAGGGCAGCTTCAGTGGGATGCAGGCAGAAGAGGAGCGTCTGGGTAAGGATTTTTTTTTTAATTAAATTTAATTTTTTTAACATCCTTACGGGAGTATAATTGCTTTACAATGGTGTGTTAGTTTTTGCTGTATAACTAAGTGAGTCAGCTATACATATACATATATCTCCATATCTTCTGCCTCTTGCGTCTCCCTCCCATCCTCCCTATCCCACCCCTCTAGGTGGTCACAAAGCACTGAGCTGATCTCCCTGTGCTATGTGGCTGCTTCCCACTAGCTATCTATCTTACATTTGCAGTGTATATATGTCCATGCCACTCTCTTACTTCTTCCCAGCTTACCCTTCCCCATCTCCATGTCCTCAAGTGCATTCTCTACATCTGCATCTTTATTCCTGTCCTGCCCCTAGGTTCATCAGAACCATTTTTTGTTTGTTTACATTCCATATATATGTGTTAGCATATGGTATTTGTTTTTCTCTTTCTGACTTACTTCACTCTGTATGAAAGGCTCTAGGTCCATCCACCTCACTACAAATAACTCAATTTCGTTTCTTTTTATGGCTGAGTAATATTCCATTGTATGTATGTGCCACATCTTCTTTATCCATTCATCTGATGATGGACACTTATGTTGTTTCCATCTCTGGGCTATTGTAAATAGAGCTGCAATGAACATTTTGGTACATGACTTTTTTGAATTATGGTTTTCTCAGGGTATGTGCCCCGTAATGGGATTGCTGGGTCATACAGGAGTTCTATTTTTAGTTTTTTTAAGGAACCTCCTTACTGTTCTCCATAGTGGCTGTATCAACTTACATTCCCACTAAGAGTGCAAGAGGGTTCCCTTTTCTCCACACCCTCTCCAGCATTTATTGTTTGTAGATTTTTTGACGATGGCCATTGTGCCTGGTGTGAGGTGATACCTCATTGTAGTTTTGATTTGCATTTCTCTAATGATTAGTGATGTGGAGCATCCTTTCATGTGTTTGTTGGCAATCTGTATATCTTCCTTGGAGAAATGTCTATTTAGGTCTTCTGCCCATTTTTGGATTGGGTTGTTTGTTTTTTTGGATATTGAGCTGCATGAGCTGCTTGTAAATTTCGGAGGTTAATCCTTTGTCAGTTGCTTCATTTGTAAATACTTTCACCTATTCTGAGGGTTGTCTTTTCATCTTGTTTATGGTTTCCTTTGCTATGCAAAAGCTTTTAAGTTTCATTAATCTTGGTGACTGTAGCTTTGTAGTATAGTCTGAAGTCTGGGAGCTTTCTCAAGATTGCTTTGGCTATTCGGGGTCTTTTGTGTTTCCATACAAATTGTAAAATATTTTGTTGTAGTTTTGTGAAAAATGCCATTGGTAGTTTGATAGGGATTGCATTGAATCTCTAGATTGTTTTGGGTTGTATAGTCATTTTCACAATGTTGATTCTTCCAATCCAAGAACATGGTATATCTCTCCATCTATTTGTATCATCTTTAATTTCTTTCATCAGTGTCTTATAGTTTTCTGCATACAGGTCCTTTGTCTTCCTAGGTAGGTTATTCCTAGGTATTTTATTCTTTTTGTTGCAATGGTAAATGAGAGTGTTTCCTTAATTTCTCTTTCAGATTTTTCATCATTAGTGTATAGGAATGCAAGAGATTTCTGTGCATTAATTTTGTATCCTGCTACTTTACCAAATTCATTGATTAGCTCTAGTAGTTTTCTGGTGGCGTCTTTAGGATTATCTATGTATAGTATCATGTCATCTGCAAAGAGTGACAGTTTTATTTCTCCTTTTCTGATATGGATTTCTTTTATTTCATTTTCTTCTCTGATTGCCGTGGCTAGGACTTCCAAAACTATGTTGAATAATAGTGGGGAGAGTCAGCATCCCTGTATTGTTTCTCATCTTAGAGGAAATGCTTTCAGTTTTTCACCATTGAGAATGTTGTTTGCTGTGGGTTTGTCATATATGGCCTTTATTATGTTGAGGTAAATTCCCTCTATGCCTATTTTCTAGACAGTTTTTCTCATAAATGGGTGTTGAATTTTGTCGAAAGCTTTTTCTGCATCTATTGAGATGATCATATAGATTTTCTCCTTCAATTTGTTAATATAGTGTATCACATTGATTGATTTGTGTATATTGAATAATCCTTGCATTCCTGGGATAAACCCCACTTGATCATGGTGTATGATCCTTTTAATGTGTTGTTAGATTCTGTTTGCTAGTATTTTGTTGAGGATTTTTGTATCTATGTTCATCTGTGTTATTGGCCTGTAGTTTTCTTTCGTCGTGACATCTTTGTTTGGTTTTGATATCAGGGTGATGGTGGCCTCATAGAATGAGTTTGGGAGTGTTCCTCCCTCTGCTATATTTTGGAAGAGTTTGAGAAGGATAGGTGTTGGCTCTTCTCTAAATGTTTGATAGAATTCGCCTGTGAAGCCATCTGGTCCTGGGCTTTTGTTTGTTGGAAGATTATTAATCACTGTTTCAACTTCAGTGCTTGTGATTGGTCTGTTTATCTTTTCTACTTCTTCCTGGTTCAGTCTCGGAAGGTTGTGCTTTTCTAAGAATTTGTCCGTTTCTTCCAGGTTGTCCATTTTATTGGCATAGAGTTGCTTGTAGTAATTTCTCATGATCCTTTAGATTTATGAAGTGTCAGTTGTTACTTCTTTTTCATTTCTGATTCTATTGATTTGAGTCCTCTCCCTTTTTTTCTTGATTGATAAAGCTAATGCTTTATCAATTTTGTTTATCTTTTCAAAGAACCACCTTTTAGTTTTGTTGATCTTTGCTATTGTTTCCTTCATTTCTTTTTCATTTATTTCTAATCTGGTCTTTATGATTTCTTTCCTTCTGCTAACTTTGGGTATTTTTTTTCTTCTTTCTCTAATTGCTTTATGTGTAAGTTTCGGTTGTTTATTTGAGATGTTTCCTGTTTCTCCTGGTAGGATTGTATTGCTATAAACTTCTCTCCTGGCACTGCTTTTGCTGCATCCCATAGGTTTTGGGTTATCACTTTTTCATTGTCATTTGTTTCTAGGTATTTTTTTGATTTCCTCTTTGATTTCCTCAGTGATCTCTTGGTTATTTAGTAGTATATTGTTTAGCCTCCATGTGTTTGTATTTTTCACAGATACTTTCCTGTAATTAATATCTAGTCTCTTAGCATTGTGGTTGGGAAAGCTACTTGATATGATTTCATTTTTCTTAAATTTACCAAGGCTTGATTTGTGACCGAAGTTATGATCTATCCTGGAGAATGTTCCGTGAGCACTTGGGAAGAAAGTGTATTCTGTTGTTTTTGGATGGAATGTCCTATAAATATCAATTAAGTCCATCTTGTTTAATGTATCATTTAAAACTTGTGTTTCCTTATTTAGTTTCATTTTGGATGATCTGTCCATTGGTGAAAGTGGGGTGTTAAAGTCCCCTACTATTATTGTGTTACTGTTGATTTCTCCTTTCATGGCTGTTAGCATTTGCCTTATGTATTGAGGTGCTCCTATGTTCAGTGAATGAATATTTACAATTGTTATATCTTCTTCTTGGATTGATCCCTTGATCATTATGTAGTGTCCTTCTTTGTCTTTTGTAATAGTCTTTATTTTAAAATCTATTTTGTCTGATATGAGAATTGGTACTCCAGCTTTCTTATGATTTCCATTTGCATGGAATATCTTTTTCTGTCCCTTCACTTTCCTTCTGTATGTGTCCCTAGGTCTGAAGTGGGTCTCTTGTAGACAGCATATATATGGGTCTTGTTTTTGTATCCGTTCAGCCAGTCTACGTCTTTTGGTTGGAGCATTTAATCCAGTTACATTTAACGTAGTTATCGATATGTATGTTCCTATTACTATTAATTGTTTTGGTTTTATTATTGTAGGTCTTTTCCTTCCCTTGTGTTTCCTGCCTAGAGAAGTTCCTTTAGCTTTTGTAGTACAGCTGGTTTGTTGGTACTGAAATCACTTAGTTTTTGCTTGTCTGTAAAGGTTTTAATTTCTCCATCGAATCTGAATGCGATCCTTGCTGGGTAGAGTAATCTTGGTTGTAGGTTTTTCCCTTTCATCACTTTAAATACGTCCTGGCACTCCCTTCAGGCTTGCAGAGTTTCTGCTGAGAGATCAGCTGTTAACCTTATGGGAATTCCCTTGTATGTTATTTGCTGTTTTTCCCTTGCTGCTTTTAGTATTTTTTACTGTGTATTTAATTTTTGTTAGTTTGATTAATATGTGTCTTGGCATGTTTCTCCTTGGATTTATCCTGTATGGGACTCTCTGTGCTTCCTGGACTTGATGGACTATTTCCTTTCCCATATTAGGGAAGTTTTCAACTATAATGTCTTCAAATATTTTCTCATACCCTTTCTTTTTCTCTTCTTCTTCTGGGACCTCTGTAATTTGAATGTTGGTGCATTTAATGTTGTCCCAGAGGTCTCTGAGACTGTCTTAAGTTCTTTTCATTCATTTTTGTTTATTCTGCTCTGCAGTAGCTATTTCCACTATTTTATCTTCCAGGTCACTTATCCATTCTTCTGCCTCAGTTATTCTGCTATTGATTCCTTCTATAGAATTTTTAATTTCATTTATTGTGTTGTTCATTATTGTTGGTTTGGTCTTTAGTTCGTCTAGGTCCTTGTTAAATGTTTTTTCTCCATTCTGTTTCCACGATTTTGGATCATCTTTACTGTCATTACTCTGAATTCTTTTTCAGGTAGACTGCCTATATCCTCTCCATTTGTTAGCTCTGTTGTGTTTTTACATTGCTCCTTCGTCTGCTGTGTGTTTCTCTGCCTTATCATTTTGCTTTTTTGGGGGGGTCTCCTTTTCGCAGGCTGCAGGTTTGTAGTTCCTGTTGTTTTTGGTGTCTGCCCCCAGTGGGTAAGGTTGGTTCAGTGGGTTGTGTAGGCTTCTGGTGGAGGGGACTGGTGCCTGTGTTCCGGTGGATGAGGCTGCATCTTGTGTTTCTGGTGTGCAGGACTACGTCCGGTAACGTGTTTTGCGGTGTCTATGACCTTATTATGGTTTTAGCCAGCCTCTCTGCTAATGGGTGGGGTCGTGTTCCTGTCTTGTTAGTTGTTTGGCTTAGGGTGTCCAGCACTGTAGCTTGCTGGACGTTGAGTAGAGCTGGGTGTTAGCCTTAAGATGGAGATCTCTGGGAGAGCTGTCGCCGTTTGATATTACGTGGAGCCGGCAGGTCTCTGGTGGACCAATGTCCTGAACTCGGCTCTCCCGCTTCAGATGCACAGGCCTAACACCCAGCTGGAGCACCAAGACCCTTGGAGCACCACATGGCTCAGAAAAAAAGGGCAAAAATAAGAAAAATGTTAAAAGCAAAGCTATACAGACAAAATCACACAAGGAAGCATACACACGCACACTCATAAAAAGAGAAAAAGGAAAAATATATATACATACATCTATATATTAAAAAAAGGGAGAGAGCAACCAAATCAATAAGCAAATCTACCAATGATACTAAAGTCTAAATACTAAACTAAGATAAACATAAAACCAGAAACAAATTAGATGGAGAAAGCAAACCTGAAGTGTGCAGTTGCTCGCAAAGTCCACCTTCTCAATTTGGGATGATGCGTTGTCTATTCATGTATTCCACAGATGCAGGGTACATCAAGTTGATTGCGGAGATTTAATCTGCTGCTCCTGAGGCTGCTGGGAGAGATTTCCCTTTCCCTTCTTTGTTCGCACAGCTCCCGGGGTTCAGCTTTGGATTTGCCCCCGCCTCTGCGTGTAGGTCACCTGAGGGCGTCTGTTCTTTGTTCAGACAGGACGGGGTTAAAGGAGCAGCTGATTCGGGGGCTCTGGCTCACTCAGGCCGGGGGGAGGGAGGAGCACGGAGTGTGGGGTGGGCCTGCGGCGGCAGAGGCCAGCGTGACGTTGCACCAGCCTGAGGCGCCCCGTGCGTTCTCCCGGGGGAGTTGTCCCTGGATCCCGGGACCCTGGCAGTGGCGGGCTGCACAGGCTCCCTGTAAGGGGGGTGTGGATAGTGACTTGTGCTCGCGCACAGGCTTCTTGGTGGCGGCAGCAGCAGCCTTAGCGTCCCATGCCCGTCTCTGTGGTCTGCGTTGATAGCCGCGGCCTGCGCCCGTCTCTGGAGCTCGTTTAGGCAGTGCTCTGAATCCCCTCTCCTCATGCACCCTGAAACAATGGTCTCTTGCCTCTTCGGCAGCTCCAGACTTTTTCATGGACTCCCTCCCGGCTAGCCGTGGCGCACTAACCCCTTCAGGCTGTGTTCACGCCGCCAACCCCAGTCCTCTCCCTGCGCTTCGACCGAAGTCCGAACATCAGCTCCCAGCCCCGCCCACCCCGGCGGGTGAGCAGACAAGCCTCTCGGGCTGGTGAATGCCAGCCGGCACCGATCCTCTGTGCGGGAATCTCTCCGCTTTGCCCCCCGCACCCCTGTTGCTGTGCTCTCCTCCGTGGTTCCGAAGCTCCACCACCACCACCTGCACCCTTCGTCTCCACCAGTGAAGGGGCTTCCTAGTGTGTGGAAACTTTTCCTCCTTCACAGCTCCCTCCCAGAGGTGCAGGTCCCGTCCCTATTCTTTTGTCTCTGTTTTTTCTTTTGCCCTACTCAGGTACGTGGGAAATTTCTTGCGTTTTGAGAAGTCTGAGGTCTTCTGCCAGCGGTCAGTAGGTGTTCTGTAGGAGTTGTTTCGCATGTAGATGTATTTCTGATGTATCTGTGGGGAGGAAGGTGATCTCCACATCTTACTCCTGTGCCGTCTTGAAGGTTTCCTGGGTAAGGATTTATAGAATGGCTGTAGGCATGTGTTTCCAGACCAAACTCTCCCTTTATTCTCTTACCAGTTGCCTTCTTGAGTCTGTATTTGGCCATTAAGTGCCACAGTTGATAATTACTTTTCCCTCATTCACTGGAGCTTGAGGACAGTTTTGGTTAAACGTTGTGTAGCAGGGCAAATTTTTTTATTATCTTAATAGCTGGCCAGAGAATTCCTCTTAGAGAGGGATTTTTGCTTAGGAAAATAATTCAATGAACTCAGTGGCTAGAATTGAGAGGACGGACGGGATAGTTAGAGTAATCGACTGTGGAAGTAAAACAACATGTAGAGTTGATGGAAATGAGAAAGGAGATTGGAGGGGAGAAAATAGCCAATGATATGATGGGAAGTTGGGACATGATGTGGGGTGAAATGGCTAGCAGAAAATTCTCAGTGGTGGTGTGGACAGAGGACTTGTAAGACCAAGGACATCTCATGTTCAGTGTGTTAAGTTTGCATCACTGGGATGTAAGGTACTCCTGTTAAAAAGTAAATAAATATATCTGATTTTACAAACACATATTGGGAGAGTGCTTTTCCTTCCATTCTTTCCTTCTTTATTTCCTTCTTTCAAAAATTAAGGGAATGACTTCCCTGGTGGCGCAGTGGTTGAGAGTCCGCCTGCCGATGCAGGGGACGTGGGTTCGTGCCCCGGTCCGGGAAGATCCCACATGCCGCGGAGCGGCTGGGCCCGTGAGCCATGGCCGCTGAGCCTGCGCGTCCGGAGCCTGTGCTCCGCAACGGGAGAGGCCACAACAGTGAGAGGCCCGCGTACCGCAAAAAAAAAAAAACAAAAAACCCCCAAAAAACCCAAAACATTAAGGGAAGAACTGAGGGTTTTTTTTTTATTACTTATTTATGGCTCCGTTGGGTCTTTGTTGCTGTGCGCGGGCTTTCTCTAATTGTGGCAGGCGGGGTCTACTGTTTGTTTCAGTGTGCGGGCCTCTAATTGCGGTGGCTTCTCTTGTTGCGGAGCACGGGCTCTAGGCACACGGACTTCAGTAGTTGTGGCTCGCGGGCTCTAGAGAGCAGGCTCAGTAGTTGAGGCAGGCGGACTTTCAACCACTGCGCCACCAGGGAAGCCTCGGCAGGCAGATTCTTAACCACTGCGTCACCAGGGAAGTCCCAGGAGCTGAGTTTGACATCTAAATTTATTTCATAGGAAAAGAAAATGGCACACTTCACACAGTAAAACTATCCATAGGCATAATGAATTCATTCAAATTGTGTGCCTCAATCCCACCCTGTTGGGATTTGCTTAAATCTAACATAAGGCTTTGGATTTCTACAGTTGTGTACTAGGGGTGTGGACCAGTCTGAAAGGTTGAGGAAACCCAAGCTACAATTAGGTGATGTTTCTTTCCAAGAATCTCTCTGTTTGTAGACAGGTTGTTCATTATAAAATCACAAGGAGGCTGAAATATCCATCAATATTTCAACATAAAGCAGAAGGTGAGTGCTGGAAAGATTAAAAAAGATGATGGTCTGTTGACCATGTGAAAGAAGGCTGTGTCAAAACCAGTGTAAGGACAGAGAGCAAGGAGATGGACCATGGTGCCACCAGTAGCAGGAAGTGGGGAAAAGGAAGGTAAATAAGCGATAGACTCAGAAAAGCAGGAAAGGGGTAAGTATCAAGTCTGGATTGAGAGGAAGAATACACATCACATCTCAAAACGGTATCTGAGGGTAAGTGAGAAAGGGAAGGACAGTGGGGAGTTGCAGGAAACCTCAGGTGGGCCATGTGATGGGCCAAGGGAATTTTGCAAGGGAACATCTTGGGATAAGCTCCTGCGAAATGGAAGTTAGAAGTAACCTACTGTTTTTCTTGAATATTTAATCTAAGGAGAGTTGTATTATGATCAAGTCAGGTAATTTGAGATATGTGAAATCTGCATTCATGCTCACATCCCTGCATCTGTTGGATGCAGTGTTGGAGACTACAACTGAGAAAATAAGATCTTACCAAACAGCGTGAGGGAAGCTTTAGGTTTTCAGATTTGTTTATCTATCTACCTGTCTATCTATCTATGTATCTATCTGTCTGAGGTAGAAAGACAGAATGAATACAGGTTTTGTTAGCAATATCATCCTCTCTCTTAGGCTGTAGTTTTCCTTCCTACTCTGTCACTGGGGTCTTATTGCCAGGGGAAGGCTCCTAGGTACAAGGAGAAGTGGACATTTCACCCCAGAAGTCTTCAGCTTTTAGTGTGTCTGTTTCAGGAGCAGATGGGAAGTGAAGGTAACAGTCACAGCAGGTGGAAGGCGCATATGCCCATATCAAGACTTCACCTTGATCCAAAGGCTGAGAGAGAGTCCCTGAAGAATTGGCTTGAATAGAATGCTAAGTAGGAAAAGGAGTTTCAGTAACAGAACATGCTTTAATTAGAGAGCAAGGGAGAAAAAGACTGACAAGCCCCAAACCCCAGCGGTGAGGTAGAGGTTTCCTTGACAAAGAAGCCCCTAAAATGCTAGTCTGTAGTGCCCTTCATCTCAGACTCTGGAATCAGACAGACCTGATAGGAATGCCCACTCCATCACTTACTGGCATGTACCTTTGGGCAAATCGTTTTAATTTGTCTCCTCAGTCGCAGAGCTTAAAGAATAATAATACCTGCCATATACGGTTTTTATGATTATTAAATGAGTATATGTAAAGCACTTGGAAAAAAGCTGAGTACAGAGTAAGTGCTGTATAGTTATGTGTTTTATCATCCTCTTCCTCGTCATCTCTTATGTGCTAGGTACAGAGGGCAGTGCTTAATCTGGAGTATCTAATGGTCATAACAATTCTATGAATAGGTGTTATCCCTATTTTTCAAGTGAAGAAACTGAGACTGAGGGAAATTAAGTAATTTGTTAAGTAGTACGTGTTGGAATTGGGTTTTAAACCTAGACAAGCTGGCTCTAGAGCCCCAGTGCTTAACTTCAGAAAGTGGTCAGGTGCTCAGCACACACTTACGGCTCGGCACGTAGTTACTACTACCATCATTTGAAATGGAATTGGTCGGGTGGAGAGAAAGAGTTAATCCAAGCAATTAAGATAGAAAGGTGGGCGTTGGTAATACTAATCAGATGTCAGATACAGAAGAGAAATGTCAGAATTAATGTTTGGTACACAGTTTGACAGTGCTGCTCTTATCTCTTGATTATCCAGTTATGTCAGAGATACAATTCAAGAGCCAATCAACTTGGTCTTGACCAGGTGTTTTAGATTTGTTTGAGTAGGACAGATCTAGTACAAAGATGGCTATGGGGCTTCTTCAGCCTTGGTGGTGGATGTTGCCCTCTACAATGTGCCTTGGCGCCAATGTCAGGATCAGGGTGGTGGGCCAGATGTACCAGGAGTCAGATGTAAGTCAATTCTTATTTTACAACATTGAATTTCAAGGGTGAATGGATTTCCTTTTACAACATGAGAGGTCAGCCTCTGTTTCTTCTCTCCTCCTTTTTATGTCCCTTCCCCCACTCTATCTCCAGAGTTTAGGCCAGGGCCTAAAACAAAGTAAGTTCACAGAAAGTATTTGTTGACAGACTGAATACCCTCAGAATGAATGTGGTTCTGCCCCTCTTGGGCTATGTAAGCTCTTACGTTGCCTTTCGGTTTCATTCTACTCATTTGTAAAATGGGGGTAATAATGCTTATCATCAAAGGTGGTAAGTATTAAATTATATAATTTATATAAAATTGTTTTGTGTACTGTCTGATACACAGAAGGTGCTGATAGATATCAGTTTCCTTTCCTGTTCTAGCAATTAGGGTCTGCTGGAAGAAAACAAAAGAATTCATCCTAGATGGTTCAGAAAGAGACTGATTGATGGGGTTACTTACAGAGACCTTGGTGGGGTTAAGGGTATATGAGAGCAAGGTGACACACTCGGCCTTTGCCGTCCTTAGGTCTGAGGGTGGCAGAGGCAAGAGAGAGCCAGAATTGTGGGTCTGGGGCTGCCATTGAGGGCTGTCGCTATGGAGGCATATGAAGGAACTAGGAAGAATTACTCCTACCCTCTCAGCTCCTGTCCTCCACCTGGAAGGCAACCAACAGAGAGCATGCTGGACGACAGCACAGGGCAGAGAAGGATGAGAATAGGTGTGGCTGTGAGTTGGGTGGGTGGAAAATGGAGAGCTACCAGTACGCATACCAACAGTAAAGAAAGATAATAGGGAGAAAAATACAACTCCCTTTTAATTGTCTAGAAAAGCATCATTTCCTGCTTCACGGTACCCAGAGATCCCGATGCACTGGGCTTCTAAAAGCAGCGCTGAAGGAATTTACTTAGAATACCTTTTACTTAGAGCAACAGTAGTTCTGTGGGACTTTAATAGCTGAGATTTGGAAAAAAATGTTTTCCATGCTTAAATGAATGCGGGAAATGCTGAGTTGAACAAAATTAAACAGGTTTACTCACTGAAATCTTTCTCAGAGCCTGTGCTTAACTAAGGAGCATTTTGAATCTGTCTGTGGGAGATGGAATGTAGAACATTCCCCAAACGTGTCTTCTTGGAGTACGTCATGGATAAACACTCCTTGGAATATACCAAAGGAAATTCTCATCTAGGGGTTTTCTCCAGCTGTCGACTGAAAAAAAATGCACCATGTGGGAGCTGTGAGTTAAGTTTTATTTGAGGAAAAATGAGGACTGTAGCCCGGGAGGCAGCATTTCAGATAGCTCTGAGGAACTGCTCCGAAGAGGTAGGGGGAAGGCCAGCATTATATGTGATTTTAGTGAAGTGCGGGTGTGTGCAAACAAGCACACACTTGGGCAGAGGCTTGCTGCTAGTTACGAGGAACAGATGTCATCGTTAATGATTTTAGTGCTTTTCTAGATATGAGGAGATGCAAGATTTGGGCTCATTACCTTTTCTCCTGAAAATATTTAACTATTCCTAAAGACCCGTTCTGCCAGCTTTTCCCAGAGCACAGAGTGCGTCATTCCTGATCTCAGCCCTGACCTCCTTTCAGGGGGTGTTGAAGGTCAGCGGCCACAGTGGCTAGGGACCTAATCCTTGTAGAGGCAGATGGCAAGTGCCAATTTTTAGTTGGCATAGCCTAGGGGAAAGTCACGACCCTCTTCTCTCTGCTTCTTAGATGCAAGCTGGGGCCCAGACTTCCTGAGTCAGAATCCTCAGTTTCCATACGTGGATCAGCATATGGCTTTAAATGCCTTTGTGTGCTGTGTCCTTTCCATTTCTCTGGTCCCTTAGAAAGGTAGTTGCCTTGGATTAGTTCGGCATTAGCAGGAGTACCCTAATGGAGAGTAGAGCTGTACAGGTAGCGGTCTTCAAGCGAAGGCTTCTATTGACAAGGATTTATCCCTATTGGGTGTCCTCAGGGCAAGCCGGCTGTGTCCGCTTTCTCAGTATTCTTTGAGAAGTATCTTAAGTGTGTATGACACCAAGAGATACAAAAAGGGCTGGACACCATCTCTGTCGCCAAGGAACTCAAAATCTCATTGTGAAGGCATATAAACACATAAACTGCTCAGAAAAGAATTCCATATCGCCCTTGACCCAATGCCAGAACCCACTGTGGAACCAAAGGGGTGTTCCGTAGTTGGTTGTGGCTGCGCATGTGAAGAAAGCAAGCTTCTCAGAGGTTGAGCAGTCCCCCCCTGGACCTCACAGGTGGTGGGATTTTAATAGGTAGATGGGGAGGACTGGTGGGTGTGGGGGAGGGGAGACAAACCCGGAGAGAGAGGTAATTTCAGGCAGAAGAAGCTACAAGAATGGGAATAGCAGGGGTTTAGCAGGTAAAGCCTGTCTTCCTTTGGGTGATAGATTCATGGAAGACGAGGACCAGGCTCTGACTGCTTTACTTCTGAAGCCAAACTGAGTGCTCTTGGTGCGTTTGGCTTAAGCGGGCTTTCCGAGGCTTCCTTCAGTCGGTTCCTTGAATTGCTGATGAACAGTGGTGGGTTCAACTTCTCCCTGTGGGTTTGTGGTGTAGTTTTCACCCACTGAAAGTTAATTAGAGGATGCAAAGCTGTGTGGGGCTTTGCATCCTCTAATTAACTTTCAGTGGGTTCAACTTCTCCCTGTGGACTTGTGGTGTAGTTTTCACCCACTGAAAGTTAATTAGAGGAGGCAAAGCCCCACACAGCTCTCACACTGGATCATCTGTAAGGAGCCAGCAAATCGGGCTAGGGACCAGGGTGAATTTCACTCGAGGTATTTTCTTTCTGCAGAGAAATTGCCAAAACGGAAGGCTTGTGAAGTCTCCAAATTTGAACAGCACGTTTTCCTTTTTAAAATTCTTCTGTGTGATAGAACCTTCTGATAATATTTCCTTAATAGTGTGTTAGCTTAGGGGCCACACTGCAGTCCTGGAACATAAATCCTGCACGTGGAGGAATAAAGACTCATTGATCCTTGGTGTATCTGTTTGGTTCTGTTACTTCTTTTCCATCCCCTCTCTTTCTCACACCAGCCACAGCATACAGAAAAGAGTACCAGGGAAAATCATGAGACCTTTGTGCCAGTTTTTAGTCTTTGCCTTAGGTTCTACTTAGGAAGGGAGACTTTTTATGCTTTAGTGGTTAAGAGCACTGGCTTTGTCATCCCATGGACCTGAGTTTGCCCCATTGGTGACCTGGCTGTTAAGGAGTTTTCAGTTCATGGCTTAGTATTAGATGCATCGCTTCCCACTATAGCAGGTAGGTTTATATTTCCTGTCTTAGATTTACTCAAACCTAAGAAAAACCAGTCCTGCTCTTCATTCACTCATCTGTTTTTTCATTTAGTCAAATATTTATTGAGCACCTACTATGTGCCAGGATGTGGACAAGATGCAGTGAGTTCCTATGATTAAGTTTGTTCTAGGTGATGGGAGGAGACAGGTAAACAGGTTCATTTGGTTACTGCGTATATGACAACTTCAGGTAGGGATAACGGCAACATTAAGTTAAAAAATACCGGCTAGTGATACGTGCAATGAAGAGAACAAAATAGGGTAAAGCTGGCCGGTGACTAGGGTTGGGGGAAGGGCCATGTTAGATCAGGTGGGCAGGGAAGGGCTCTCAGAGGAGGTCGCTTTGAGCTGAAGAACTGGAAAGAACCAGCCATGCAAAGACGTGAGAGTATTTCAGGCAGAGGGTAGGGCAGTTGCAAAGGCACTGTGGCTGTGGGAGTGAGTTTTTCTGGAGCATGGTGAGGCCCAGCAGTGGGTGCTCAGGTTGGAGACAGGCTGCAGGACCCCTTTGAACTAAAAGCAGGAAAGCTGGTGGTCAGCAGAAATGGGTGGTCCACATGCTATCGCGGGCTGGCCACGCCTTGCTCTCATCAAGCCACGGCTGCACAGTTGTCAAGCATACAGCAACTCTTACCCAAAATGCAGCCAAGAAAGGGGCTTCCCAGACTGGTGTGGGCGCAGAGGGGCTGCAGACTCTGACCTGGTGACTGTCACAGCTTTCTGTTTTGGTTCAGTTTTAAGACTTTAGGCTGGAAAGCTGGAAAGCTGCCACTCAGAGGGTCCCCTGCCCCTGTTCTCAGTGATCTCCCCCAGTTGCTGAGGGGCTGGGAGAGGGGAAGGTAGCAGGGAGGCAGCGGGGGTGGGTAAGCCCCAGCTGTTGCCTTTGCCACACTGATTAGGATGGGCCTCCCTTGTGGCCTGGGCAGTAGGATGCTGAGATGCAAGTACACTTGGATGAGCGGAAGACATTATTCTCCACCTTGGCTACATATGTGAAGCATCTGAAGTGGGTGTGTTTTCAAATGCTGTGGCTCAGAACTCCACCCTCTCACCCAAACATTTCCGATTGAATTGGTCTAGGGTGAGACTTGGACTTAGGTAGTTTCCCCAGAGCCCCCAGGTGGAACACCACGTGGCCTGGCCACACAGTCAGGCTGTGGACCTATGGTCTAGAGTGATAAACGTTCTGCTTTGTTTGTTGTTATTTCTTTGCTTCTTTTTCCTAAGACATTTCTCCATGTCTTTGGCTTGAGAACCAGGGTCCTTTACCAAGTTCCGAACACCTGCTCCTCAGAAAGTAGAGTGCAGGTAGCATCCCAGGGGCTTTGATAACAACCTGAAAACAGGTGTGTGTGTGGTATGAGTGGTGTAAGTTCATGCACATATATGTATATGGTGTGAGGTTGTGTATGCAGTACATGTATAAGGCGTATGTGGTGTGTATGTGTGGTCTATGGGTTATGTGTGGCATGAACAGTGTGTGTGTGGTGTGTATGTGTGTGTATGTTGCACTTGTATGCTCTGTGTGGGATGTGTGTGTGTAATATGGAGGGTGTGTGTGTGGTACATGTCGATGGAGTGTACCTGGTACATGTGTGTGTCTGATGTGTGTGTTGTGGATGTATGGTGTGAGTGATGTGTGTGTGATTCTATTTTCATGCTGTGTGTTGATGGTGCATGTGACGTGTGAATTTAAGTGGATCTTCCATCACATGTGGTGACGTTGGTTAAATTCTTTGCCTCTCTTAGTCTCAATTTCCACATCTGAAATGTGGACTGTCCATAGTATCTCTGCCTCATATGCTTGTTTTAAGGATTAAGTGACATAATGCATATGAAATTCCTTTAGCATGGTGCCTAGCACAGAGTAAGGTCTCACTAAAAGTTATATGATGGAGATGAAGTTTTGATGAATTTCCTTAACCTTTCTGAGTCCTACTTTCTGTATCAGTTAAATGGGAATAACGATTACAAATAGTGTTATGGCAAAAGTCAAATGAGTTAATATCCTCAAACATCTGTTCCGAGCTAAGGTGCTATACAGAGGTAGGTGTGTCTGTAAGTCTCATTTATTGAAACATCTTCCTACGTTTGTTAGGTCTGGCTGATTTCTTTGTTCAAAATAAGTAGAGGTCTGTTGTCTCTTCCTGATCTTGACCTTAAGATTGGTTGACATCATAGAAGTAGGTATGGACCTCAGTGCTCCCTGAAGGTGAAGCGCTTGGGGTATCAGAGTGTTTAGACCACTCCTGAAGAATGTGGGCAGATCTACTTCTAATGCCCTGCTGTACCTTGTCACAGTTCTGTATGTTTTCTAGTAAAGGAAGTTTGGCAGCGGAGGGGGGCTGATAGGTTTTTGTTTGCACAAAGCATTTGTTCTCTAGCAATGGTAGCATCAGTGTGATTGAGAGAATCTATACTTTTAATCTATTTCCTGATCCCAATTCTCCCCTTATCAACCTTCACCTCTGCCTATTGCTCCCAGTGTAGCCATTTGACAGGTGGTATGTTTTTGCTTGACAGCGATTAACGTTCCAACCCCATTGTTCAAAACGAAGTGCATGCTAAATGTCGAACCAGCAAAGCTGCCTGTACTTTTGGCTGAGAGACATCGTTTCAAATACGTTTGTGAAAAACTCAGTCTGCATTTGTTTTCTTGTCAGAAAGGTCCTGGGCAGCTTGGGGGTTGGAGGAGGGAAAGGACAAAAGTGGGGCTTGTGATAATACTGACCTTGATCAGCCACTAAAATACGGTAGACTCTTAGATGTAATGTTATGAGCATTTTCATTTTATGAACTCTCAAACTTGTATTTGTGCAATTGACAGTTGTGAAGATGGTCCTTAAAATGAGAATTTTCTCAAATGAATTTCTTTTTAATTAAACAAAAATATGCAAACAAGAAATTATAGGGCTTTTTTTTTTCCTTCCAGGAATGAGAATGAAATATTTCAGGCACAGGATACTTCATATCTTTGTGCTCTTTTCTTGTCTCTTCCCTTGGGCTTTTACTTAATTATATCCTGAGTGGTTTTTGTGATTTGGCCTCAACCGCTTCTGTGTCTTTCAGCATTTACATAGACTTTCTCACAGAAAAGTCTGATCTCGGTTCAGATTTGTTTTCTGTAATTGTCATTTATGTCACCTCTTAGAACCTCAGAATGACCTTTCTGAATTAGTTTTTCTGAAATTCATGACATGCCTCCTTCCTGTTGCTGCAGATGGCACATAGACGGTTGGGACTTTTTATGTTCCCCATAACCTTCTTAGAGAAGATGAATTTTAGTCCAGACATTTAAAATACAATTGTATTTTTATCAGGTATTTTACAAATCATAAAACAGCTAGTGTGTTAAATAGTCGTTTTCGATTTAGCCAGACGAACCATTCATTAAACCCATCTGAGGTCTACAGACAAGCTCTCAGAAATGAGAAGCTCGGTTTGGGGCTTTGGGTCCGAGTTGTTAATGGTGTGTGTGTTGTCTGTTGTGTGTGTGTGTGTGTGTGTGAGGGAGAGAGAGAGAGAGAGAGAGTGAGCGAGCAAGCGCATTATTGTGTCAAAGTAGCTGGGAATAACCTAAGATCGAGCGAGCGCATTATTGTGTCAAAGTAGCTGGGAATAACCTAAGATTTGTTTTGGTGGGAGTGGGTAGAACAGACTTGTAGGTATATACATTTCATTAACTAGTTATTGAGCACTTGTGATATACCGGGCATACATACTAGGTACTTGGGATACAGCAGTGAACAAGACAGACACAGCCTGTCTGTCCTCAGGTAGTTCATCTTAAATAGGGCTTTTGGGGTCTGGAACTTAAGGGAAAAGAAAGGAAATATCACTTATTTAAGGCCTAGAACGTGCCTGCTACCTTGCAAGACAATTTAATACATTTTATCACCTTATTTATTATAATTATAAATAGTCTGTGAGGTCGTGTTATCCTTATTTTACCGGTGAGGCAAATTGAAGCTCAGAGATTGATGTCAGTTGCCCAAGGTTATTCCACTAATAGGAGGCGGATCTAGAATTACCTGACTCCAAAGTCTCTACGTTAGCACGCTGTGCTATTTCTCTTTAGAAGCTGAGAAAGCATTTTTACCCCATAGAGATCCTACTTTCAAACCCCAGAGGCAGTCTTTTTTTACCAGGATTGAGAACCATGCTAGGGGCAGCATTAAAGTGTTCAAGTGCGACAAAACTCATGGCTCTTCTATCTTCCCATTTAGTGGACAAGATGAAAAGAGCTGTGAAAATGGGATTAGATTGCCCGAGTAATAAGCCATATGGCTCTGTGGCTTATGCTGAAAGGTTTGATTGTTCTGAGCCCTCTTGTGGGCAAAATGTTAGTCTTCTTTAAAGACCACTGAGTGAACTGTTACCTCTCCTGACCAGGGGAGGGGGAATGGATTATTTTCAAGACCCTGTTTCTAGATCAGCTGAAATCATCAGTGATCAAAAATAATGCATGCATTGCAGAGAATATTTTCTCACCCTGGGGAATGGTAACATTGAATCTGGGTAGAAAGATGATTGGTCCAGGACTTGACATGGCCGGGGAAATCTATCTTTGCAGCCACCTTTTAAAAGCAAAACTGAACTGTGAAATCCAATTCAATTCAATCCATCCAGCATTTAGTGACTGATTATTATCTGCCAAAGTTTATGCTAAGCTTTGAGGATGCAGAGATAAATGAGCCACAGTTTCTTCCCTTAAGGATCACATGTCCAGTGGGTGAGGCATACATGTAAAACTATAGATACTCTTTCAAGGAGATCAGGGCAAAAATATAAAGGTATACACATTTCTTACAGTATTTCTTTTCCTCTATCTGACTTACTTCACTTAGCATAACCCCCTCCAAGTCCATCAATGGTGCTGTAAATGGCAAGATTTCATTCTTTTTATGGCTGAGGAGTGTATGATATCAATTATATGTGGAATCTATAAAAAATACAGCAAACTAATGGCTACCACAAAAAGAAGCAGACTCACAGGTATAGAGAACAAACTAGTGGTTACCAGTGGGGAGAGAGGAAGGGGGAGGGGCAAAATGGGGGGGGAGTAAGAGGTACAAACTATTAGGTATAAAATAAGCTACAAGGATATATGTACAATGTGGGGAATATTGCCAATTTTTACACTAACTATAAATGGAGTATAACCTTTAAAATTTGTGAATCATTATATTGTACACCTGTAACAGGTAATACTGTACGTCAACTATACTTCAATAAAAACATAATATATACGTTTCTTAAGTAGTCAAGAGGAGGGGGAGGTTAATACAGAGGGGGAGAAGGAACTGAAGAAAGGCTTCCTGGAGGGAGGAGAATATGTAACCTTCCTGAAGGGGAGGATTTTGTAGGATGACAAGAAATAAACCACACAGTTATAGGACATGTGAGAAGGTGTTTCAAGCAGTGGAGACAAAATTTGAAATGGCCATCCTTAAGAATTAGGTTTGGGAAATGTGTTAGTGCATAAAATGTGAGAGAGGGAGGTGAGGAGGGTAGATGATGAAAGTTAACACAGGCCATGTTATAAAGAGCATTGTATTGTAAGGTGTAGTATTTATAGGTCTGGGTTGTAAGCAATTGGTCTGTGGGTGTCTTGTGGGTGAGGTTAGGGGCAGATAACTCATGTGAAAGTGTCTTGCGTTATTTCAGGTAAGAGGAAGTGGCCTGAATTAAGGCAATGAGGTTTGAGAGTCAGATTTAGCCTAAGGTACAAGTGGCAGTTCCAGGAGATTGTTGAGCGTTGGGAGTGTGTGAGTGAAAAGTCAGCAGAGAATGATGTTCAGGTTCTGACTCGGGGACTGGGTGGATGATGGTGCTACTAGCAGAGAAAGGCATCTGGGAAAATGAGAGTTTGGGAATGGGCATGGTGGAGATCATTTATTCAATTTGGACAGGCCGGATGAAGGGAATTTCAGAAACCCTTATGGAAATGACTAGGGGCTGGGTAAGTGGATTGTCTGGAACTCTAAATCACTGGACATGGAGAGTTTTGCGGAGTGTTGTCAAGACAAGGGTGGCATTTAAAAATGTGTCAATACATGAACTTACCTGTGGAGAGAACACAGAACAGAACTCTAGGAAAACCAGCATTTTAGGAACTTAAGAAAGAGGAGAACATAGCTAAGAAAACTGAGAAGTAGTTAAGAGGAAGGAGAAACACCAGGAAAGTGTTGTCCTTGAAATGAAGGAGGTAGGAGTTTTAAGGAGAGAACAGGAAACTGAGAGGTCAAGTTACATTGTTGTAAATTGCCCCTTGAGTTAACATGTAGGAGTGCATTGTGACCCTTGCCAGGAAGTGCCGGGGACAGGGGCAGAAGCCAGAGGGCTATATATTAAAAGGTGAATGAGTGATCAGGAAGTGAAGACAGTGAGTGTAAATCAATTTTTCAAAGAGCTTTGGTGGAAGGTAATGAGAAAATGGATGGTAGCAAGAGAGGGCTGTGGGATGAGGGAGGAGAGGCTGAGGTTGATGAGATGGGGAGAGAGTTGAGCATACCTTTAGATGAAAGCAAGTTTTCGGTAACAATCCAGAGGCTGAAGAGAGAGGACATACTTGAATAGCACATAGACAAACAAGCCCGCATAGAGAGAGCAGTGTTGAATAGAACAGGATTCTTCACCCTGGGAGTCAGTAGGGAAGGAGGAATTATGGGTATTCCCGAGACATGGAACTTCATAGTTGGGACATAGGGCAGGAGACTGAGGGAATTGACAGCTCCTGATCACAAATTAACGGGGCACATTGGAACTGAGGGCAGCTGCTGAGTTTAAAAGAGGGTGAAGATTTAAAGAGAGTGAGAAAGTGACTAAAGATGTGGGGAAGGGAGTGTCCCAGAAGGAAGTTAAAAAATTAATTTGAAGTGTGGAAGATCCACATGGAATTGGAAAGAAGAAATTTTCAGCAAAGCCCATCTGAGGAGGTGATCTTTCTTCAGCCATGCTCAGCTGTCTTTCAGGGACAGAAGTCTGACTGTAGGGCTGAGCACTGGCTGGGGATACGGGAGTGTGTTAGTGGGAGAGACAGGAGCTCAAGTGATGGACTATGGAACTTCCCTAGGATAGACATCAGAAAACAAGGGAAAATAGGGGTAGCACCAGGGTTCATAGTTTAAAGAGCAGGTGTGTTAAGAGTAGGGAAGTTGGAGATGTGGAAGGAGAGGAAGTTATGGTTAGGGATCAGGGTGTTAAGAGTTTAAGATTCCTGATATGGATCACTTCAAGGTCACTGGATAACCCAAGAGGTGATTATGAGAGGGAGACACTGAAGTGGAAAGGAGGTAGAAGTTTGATTTGAAGAAATCTAAAGCTTTGAAAATAGAGTGGTCACTGGTCACCCATATGGACATTGAAATCATTTAGGATAATGCCAAGAGTTGGGGTAAAATCACTGGGGCAGCCTTTAATACACACCAAATTAAAAAAAAAAATCCCAACCTCTCTAAAATATTTGCCTTTGACCGCTATTATGCTTGTCCTTGCTGACTCATTCCATCTAGATATCGCTACAGTATTTCATTTTCCTCTTCACATAAATAGACCGTGTAATATTAGATATATCTTTTTGTAATGGAAAATTATACAAGCATATCACAATAAGCATTGTGTATGAATGCAAGCATTTGATATTTGTTGAATAAATTAAAGCGTTTATCATCAACTTCTTTGCATTTTGAGAATGACACACTGGAGATTGACACAGGACATGCATTTGTATTTATACTTTTTGGTACGATGGTTCTTGCTGAGACATGACAAACCAACTTGTCTCTGGCTCAAATGAAAACTGCAGTCTTAAATTGATTATATATGTTGGTTGTTCAATTTTGAATTCAAGTTTCTGATGTCCTTACTCTTTGAAACATTTTTTCTTCTTTGAGAAGCAATATGATACAGTAGTTTAGAGCATCATCTCTGGAATTAGGCTGCTGGGATACAAACCCTACCTGCAACCCCTTACTAGCTTTATGTCCTTGGACAATTACTGTAACCTCTCTGTGCCTCAGTTTTCTTACTTTTAAAATGAGTATAACAGTAGTCCTACAACATAGTATAGTTAAATAAGGATTCAGTGAGGTGTGAGGATTACATTAGTACTTAAAGCAGTACCTGGCCATCCTATATGAGTTTTGCCTGTTATTATTTTCCAACTATATGTTCTATAAATGCCTAATCACTTGAATACTAGATATGACTCTGCCACCTTGACATTCCATATTTTTACCTTGGTTCTTAGTCTCATGGGACGTCTTGGAGTCCTCATAGTAGATGAACTCATCTTTATAGTTTATAGTAAGTGAACATGTTCTGCTATGACATAGTTTTTGTCTGTATTTGGAAAATATTTTTTCAGTCTTCTGTATTTCATTCAGACTTCCTAATGAGTATGATAGGATTGTGTGGGCAGGCAGTTTTTGGTTTAGATGTGGTTATTAAATTCAGATTTATTTATTAAATAGTAAAAAATTCTTACCTTTTTACCAAGGTGTGTTTTTTATTCTTCCAGAAAGATTTGTGTTTTCATGTTTCCATGTTGTTCAGAAACCAGGCATCCTGTGTTTTCTCAATTTGGACATACGGTAGTAACACTATTGACAGAAATGGTGGAATTGAGAGGTTCCTTGCCTTGTCCAAGGTCATATAATGATTGGTATGCTTTTTTGTACTCAACACAGCATTCAGAATGCTTCTGGTCTGGCTTTGATCTCATGCCTCGGTTCGATCCTGGCTCTCTCCCAACATTATTAAAGCTGGATTCTAGTTTCTCTGCCCGTCCCCATCTCAATAACTTATCCATTACTCTGGATCCTCTAGAACTGAGCCCCTGATTTATTTGTATCAGTCACTCTAAGTCCTTAGGGTGTGAACCCCTTTGTTCATAGACCGTCTTCCCTGAAGCCACCTACTTAGACACAACATTATATATCCTTCTCAGTTCTCCATTGGTGTTAACTTAGTAGGCTTGACTGTGATTAATTTAAGCAGAAAATAAATGTTTTGGAAAGATCTGAGAGTAGGTAGATGGGAGATGTAAACCGGGGGAGAAAATGCACATCCACGATCCTGCTTTAGGAATGGCCTGACTGAAATGCCCTGGATGGTGCTATCGCACTTGAACACTTGCAGCTGTGTGTCTGGTTTTTCCAACCCTGGACACTCAGCACCATGCCACTGAAGTCTCACGTCTAAAGTCCTACTGCAGTATATAAGTCTAATTAGCCAAAGCTTTTGATTCATTTCCCAAGAGCCAGAGGCCCTGAGAGAGGGCATCTAATTGTCTCTGCTGAAGTCGCACCTCCGTGCTCTAGTTATCCAGGTGTGGGGAGGGGAATCACCCATCCTCTTTGGCATCTATCGTGCTAGGTGGGACTCTGCCTCCAACCAATCTTTAGATAATTGCCAAAATTTTAATTGCTGGACAGTTAAGCGAAAAAGTTCAGCACACCGCCATTTGTTCTCCCGTTGCTTGTAACAGCATCCATACCCCTCCTACTTGAGCCACCTGCTGAGTCCAGTTTTCCCATTCAGATCATCTGCTCCATGGTCAACTCTCAGGATGGGATGAGGTCCCAAGACCTAATGACCAGAACACAATTATTCCTAATGGTTTTAGCAGTCTCCCCAGACACCTCTTGTCCTGCTAGTTAATTTGTATGTTACCTAAGAAACAAGGATATTCTTTTTTTCCCCAAAGAAAACTGCATTTGGATTTTATTAAGTATAAGCACATTTATCTCTTCAAAGAATACAAAGAATGCATACGGAAGTCTACCCTCCCCTTATTAAATGAGGGCAGGTTAAAAACTTCAGGGGGTAATTTAAAGTATCAGAAACTGTAGTATTGTGCCATGTGGGAAACACTGAGCATCCTCAGCTGGGAACTATTTTCTGTTCATGGTTTGAGGACATATTTCTCAGCTAATATTTCTTTAGATCCTGGGTGTTGTTTGAAATGCCTATTTGTAAATATCATCTGACATGATATTTAATAATTATCATGATAATTTGATAATTAATCTCTAGGTTAATTATTCAGAATGGGAAGGAGTTTTTATTTTAAATCACTTTTCAGTGTGTGGTATGTTTTGATTTTATCATGTGCCCTTTTCTTCCTGAATAGCAGTTAAAGGGTGACAGGGTTTTCTTAGCTACACTAGACTCTAGAATCAAGTTGTATTTTTCTGATACTCCACAACTGGCACTTATATGTGTCTGTGTGTAATCATAACATTTGAAGTCTCCTTATTCTTTTGTTTAAAGGAAACAAATGGAGCTTTCAGGGAAAGTAATTTATTTATGAATATTTTAGCAAGTTTTGAGCAATGGGTGTTTTATTTCAAGGCAAAAGAAACTAGACTAATAGTGTGTTTTCATGGAAACAAAGGAGACTTAAACATTCTGAAGAATTTATTACCCGATTCATGCTCTGTTTTAGCTCTGCTACAAATGGAAAGGTCATCTTCTTTTCCCTGCAGGTATTACTGCAGTCTCTTTGGGAATAAGTCCCTTTTATCCTAACATACTGATTTTAAATAACTTATTCAATTTAAATGTGTATAATTTTCATGGATTTGCTATTTTAACTATGATTTTAGCCTCTTGCTGTGCTTCACACATAGACACAGACACACATTGGTAATTACTAGTAGCATTTTTTCCAACCCAGGTGCAATCAATTTTAAAACTACATTTTACTTAATCTACTGTACCCAAAATATTATAATTTCAACATGTAATTAACATAGAATTATTAGCAAGGTATTTTATGTTCATTCTTCCCCACTAAGTCTGAAATCCCATTTGTAATTTACACTTGCAGCACATCTCAATTTGGAAGAGTCGCATTTGGCTGCATATTGGACAGTGTGACTCTAAGATGTTAAACGTCTCTCTCCAGGCTAGCCTCTGGGAAGAGAATCTTTATCTCACAATTAGGTCAGAGTTTTTTCTTACTTGGTTTTGTCTTCTTTTTCTGCCTTAGTGTGAGCTGGGTGGAGAGGAGGTGGGGTTGGCTGGAGCGGGGTCTGGGCAGGGAATCTAGTGGGGATGACTGGATTATTGTACCTCAAGATGTAAGTATATTCCAGTGGGGTCTTATGGGTTGGTTGGGTTATATTTGAGTAGTATAGTGTGTTTGTATATATATCTTTTCTAGACACAGCCAAGTTTTAAGATTCTGGATATTTTAAGATTCTGAATATGGAAAAAAGCATGAAGCTATGCCCCCAAGAATGCATTACTTGGGATTAGTTTCTAAAGGAAGTTGGTAGAGCCTGACCTTCAAGATCTCAAGCCTGTTCGGCATCACAGAATCATTGGCGGGGCTGGGGGGCAGTCTTATGCAGAAACGGGGCAGAACCAAAGACTGCTTATGTATTTGCAACCTTTTGAGTATTGTAGACAATAGCCACTAGTTTAGGAATTGGTGCAATATGTACTTTTTGTCTCTATGATTGTATGTTTTAAATAATTCAATTCAGCAATTTCATTGAGACTTAAAGATGCAGAAAGACATAAATCACAGCTACTGTGTACCCAAGATGTTTGTAGTCTAGAAAGGGAGACACGTCATACTGCAGGAGTACAATAATAGAAACTGGTATGATTTAAAGAGGTTGTACTGAGAAAGAGATTAAACCTGCCTAGGGAACAATGAGACTTTACTGAGCTAATGGTACTGGTTCCTAGTTTTGAAGAAGACCAGGTACCTGAGAGATGGGAAAAGGTAGTACAAGTAGAGGAGTCAGGTGGCAAATGTAAGGGAAATTTCGAGTCAGCTGGTATCAAAGGGGTATGTCAGTGTCAAAAAGGAGTGGACGGCAAAGAAGAGAGGAAGACAGAAGGATTCAGGTTACAATGGGCCTTACCCACTGTGCCTGGAGCTTCAACCTCATCCTGTAGAGTTTAGTTTAAAACAGAGTCTTTGACAATCTTGCTGAGGATTGGTGGAGAAAAGGCTATCTAGAGACAGATGGTTTTAAAGCTTTGGGAATTGTCTGGATGGAGGACAGTGGTGGTCAAAAGTAAATCAATGGTAGTGAGGATGAGTTTGTGAGCTACTATTTAAAAGATAGACATTTTGCACTGGGTGGCTGTTATAGACTGAATTCTGTACCCCCAAAATTCATAGGTTGAAGCCCTAACCCTCAGTGTGACTATGTTTGGAGATGGGGCCTTTAAGGAGGTAGTTAAGGTTAAATGAAGTCATAATGATGGAACCGTAATCTCATAGGACTAGTGTTCTTATAAGAAAAGGAAGAGATACCAGGAGTGCTGGTACAAAGAGAAAAGGCCATGGAGGACACAGATGGAAGGTGGCTGTCTGCAAGCCAAGGAGAGATGCCCTCCAGAGAAACTAAACTAGCAAGTACTTTGATCTTGGACTTCCAGCCTCCAGGATTGTAAGAAAATAAGTTTCTGTTATTTAAGCCATGCAGTCTGTGGTACTTCGTTATGGCAGTCGTACCAGACTAATACAGTGGCTGATTTCAAGTTGATGTAAATAGTAAATAGTTTTCATTTATGGGCTTTTTCATTATTTTCTCTGCCCTGTACTTCATAAGAGGCCTGAGAAACAGGGTTGCTTAAATACCTTGTGGAATTTAAGAGAACAAGGTGGCTAAAGTCGAAGAGTTAATTGAATACTAGCATGACTGTGTGAGTCTCAGAATTCTGCACGCATTACTTCTCAGCCTCCATAAGCTAATCTGAGGTTTGAATGCCCAATTCAGGTACCTAGATAACTGTGGGAATATTTGTTTCTCCGTCAACCTGATTAGCAAAAGTCACCTGCATTGGCCAAGGCCTGTTTTTGCCTGCATGCACTTAATACCACACTTTTTATCTCTCATCCAAAATGCCCCCACTTGTCCCACTTCTGAAAGAAACCGTGGTACAATATAAATGCATTAGTCATTTTGGCTTTTAAAAATAGTCACCTCCTAGAGTAATGGAAATATAAACAAAGATAAACAAATGGGACCAGATGAAACTTAAAAGCTTTTGCGCAGAAAAGGAAACTATAAACAAGACGAAAAGACAACCCTCAGATTGGGAGAAAATATTTGTAAACAAATCAACAAACAAAGCATTCATCTCCAAAATATATAAACAGCTCACGCAGCTCCATATTAAAAAAACAAACAACCCAATCCAAAAATGGGCAGAAGACCTAAATAGACATTTCTCCAAAGAAGATATACAGATTGCCAACAAACACATGAAAGAATGCTCAACATCATTAATCATTAGAGAAATGCAAATCAAAACTACAATGAGATATCACCTCACATCAGTTAGAATGGGTATGATCAGAAAATCTACAAACAACAAATGGTGCAGAGGGTGTGGAGAAAACCCTCTTGGACTCTTGGTGGGAATGTAAATTGATAGAGTCATTATGGAGAACAGTATGAAGGTTCCTTAAAAAACTAAAAACAGAATTACCATATGACCCAGCAATCCCACTACTGGGCATATACCCAGAGAAAACCATAATTCAAAAAGACACACGCACCCCAATGTTCACTGCAGCTCTATTTACAATAGCCAGGTCATGGAAGCAACCTAAATGCCCGTCAACATGAATGGATAAAGAAGATGTGGTACATATATACAATAAAATATTACTCAACCCTAAAAAGGAACAAAATTGGGTCATTTGTAGAGATGTGGATGGACCTACAGACTGTCATACAGAGTGAAGTAAGTCAGAAAGAGAAAAACGAATATCGTATGTTAACGCATATATGTAGAATCTAGAAAAATGGTGCAGATGAACTGGTTTGCAAGGCAGAAATAGAGACACAGATGTAGACAACAAACGTATGGACACTAAGGGGGAAAAGCGAGGGGTGGGGTTGTGGTGGTGGTGGGATGAACTGGGAGATTGGGATTGACATGTATACACTGATATGTATAAAATAGATAAACTAATAAGAACCTGCTCTATAAATAAAACAAAATTCAAAAAAAATAGAGTAAGGTCAAAGAAAATACAATTCTTCAGAGCATTCAGAATCTTCTGCTGTGGTGCATTCTCATCAAGAGGATGGAAGGAGAACTAAACTCTTGTAGTTTGTACCTCATTTTAAAAAGCTTTATACTATTTCCATCACAAAACCACTTAATAGGATGAAAATGGAATCATAGGTGTGGAATCATACCTACATCTTATTACTTGGTGCTTCTCTGCATGATTTCATTTTTAGCAAACATTTCTCACTGGGAATCTTTTATTTTCTTCTTATTTCTATTCAACTCAGTTATTTTGTCAATGACATTCCTTCTCATAGAGCCTTGATTATTTCAAACAAGTTACCATCAAAGTTATTTTGACCATAAGTGTGTGGATTTATTTTGGGGCTTTCTATTCTATTCCATTGATCTATGTATCTGTTTTTGAGCCAGTACTAAAAATAGGACTACCATATATGACCCAGCAGTTCCACTCCTGGGTATTTATGCAAAAAGCTCAAAAAACAAAAACACTAATTCAAAAAGATACATGCACCCCAGTGTTCATAGCAGCATTATTTAAAATAGCCAAGGTCTGAAAGCAACCTAAGTGTCCATCAACAGATGAATGAATAAAGAAGATGTGGTACACACACACACACACACACACACACACACACACACACAGGAATACTACTCAGTCATAAAAAAGGATGAAATTTTGCTATTTGCAACAACATGGATGGATTTGGAGGATATTATGCTGAGTGAAGTAGATCAGACAGAGGAAGACAAATACTGTATGATACCACTTACACGTGGACTCTAAAAAATACAACAAACTAGTGAATGAAACCAAAATAAACAGACTCACAGATACAGAGAACAGTGGTTACCAGTGGTGAGAAGGAAGGGCGCAGGGGCGAGATAAGAGTAGGGATTAACAGGTAAAAACTACTGTGTGCAAAATAAATAAGCTACAAGGATATATTGTACAACATGGGGAATATAGCCAGTGTTTTATAATAACTATAAATAGAATTAACCTTTAAAAATTGTGAATCACTATGTTGTATACCTGAAACTTAAATAATGTTGTACATTAACTCTTACCTCAATGAAAAATGTTCTTTTGGTTTATATCATCCTATAGATAAAGCAAGTCTAACTATTTGTGTTGAGTAATTGTTACTTTCAAAGGTTGACTTCAGAAAGCATTACTGTACTTTCCAGCTAATTATTGGTGCTATTATCAGAGGCAGTAGTTATCTGCCCCTGTAGTGATCTTCACTTTAGTTGCCTATGTGCAGGCTATGGTTTTCTGTTTCTCATTCCAAACTGCTGAGGTCTGTGGCCTGGGATATGTCCATTCCTTAGACTAATAGCAGGAATTTCATTGCCTTGGTGATCTCGTGTAGTCCAACTTCTTTTTCTTTCTTTCTTTCTTTTTTTAAAGAAATCTATTTATTTTTTATTTATTTTTGGCTGCATTGGGTCTTTGTTGCTGTGCGTGGGCTTTCTCTAGTTGCAGTGAGTGGGGGCCACTTTTTCATTGTGGTACGCGGACTTCTCATTGCGGTGGCTTCTCTTGTTGCAGAGCACGGGTTCTAGGCACATGGGCTCAGTAGTTGTGGCTCACGGGCTCTAGAGGACAGGCTCAGTAGTTGTGGTGCAGGGGCTTAGATGCTCAGCAGCATGTGGGATCTTCCCAGACCAGGGATCGAACCCGTGTCCCCTGAACTGGCAGGCAGATTCTTAATGACTGTACCACCATGGACGTCCCCCAACTTCTTTAAATACTTTTTTTAATATGCTGATGATGTCAAAATGTATATCTCCAGTCTTGAACTCTCTCTTGGGATGTAATCTTCTAAATCCAAGAGCCAAGTTGACAGTTCTGCCTAAGTATCTAATAAACATTTCAGACTTATCTTGTCCATAGTGAGCTCTTGAATTCTCCCTCCCCTAAAAACATCTTTTTTTCCCAGTCTTTCCTGTTTCTATGAATACTACCCTAATCCATCCAGGAGCTGAAGCCAAAACTTTTGATAAAATGAAAGAAAAAGAAAGGGAGAAGGATGTGGCCATCTAAAACAAATAATAAATTTACAGATGAAGGAATAAATATATTAGTTGGCCACTGAATGTAAAATTTGGAATTCTCTTATTAACAGAAAATAATTTTTAGAGTAGTTTAAAAAACAAAAGTATTAAGAAATTATTTCTGTTTCAAGCTTAAAAGTCTTCAAGAACTTCTCTTTTCCATAGGATAAAATTGAAGTACCTTACATTGTATATTAATTAAGGATTTTTTATATTGAGTAGTAGGAAACCAAATTGGCTTAAACAATGGAAGAAACATATTGACTCAAGCAACTGAAAAGTCCGGACATAGGACTAATTTTGAGAGAGGCTTGACGCAGTGAATCAATATGATTTCTTCCCAAATACCAAGAACACAAAATTTAAGATATTGTTAGAAAGGAGGGAGTGGCTTGATCATAAGGTTGGCACTTGACAAATACTCACTACAGCTGCCCTTGAAGATACTATGCATCCTTTCCTGCCTCTGACCTTGTGGGGTACCAGTATTCTCCCTTGCTCAGTATTACCCAGTTATGTTGATTTTCTTTTTATTCCTTGGTCCCACTGAGCTCTTTCTTGCTTCAGGGCATTTGCACTAGCTATTCTCTCTGCCTGGAAGTTGCTTCCCTCAACACTTTGGCTCCTTTTCCTTCAGATCCTAGCTTAAAATCATCCTCTTAAAATACTCTTCTTTTGACCACATACCTAGAATAGATTAAATGCTACCTTCTCCCCACACCCATACCCCACCTTAGTTACTCTACATCATCCTATTTATTTCCTTTATCATAGTCATCAAAATCTGTAATGGTCTAGTTCACATACTTGCTTACTTAATATTTATTGTCTATTTCCTCATTATATTTTAAACTCTATGGAGAGAAAGGTCATATCATTCTTATTCCATGCTACATCCTTAGCATGTAGAAAAATGTCTAAGAACACAATTGCTGTTTAATAAGTGTTTATAAAGTAATAAATGAATAGGTTCCTAAAGCCATAAAAATCTCTGCGCTGGAAGGAAATTAAAAGGTCATCTCTGACAAAAGGCCATCCAGTCTCTGTGTTAATAATCCTGGTGCCATGGAATTTACTATCTCCTCAGGCATTTCATTCCAACTTTGGATGTCTCTGACCATTAGAATGCCCTTCCTTTTTATACTGAGTTAAAATATATCATCTGACCCAGATATGCTGAAGCTAGTTCTACTCCTTGGAGTCCAATTTGTATATGATATTCTTTCAAGCTGTTGAATATAACTGTCACCTCCTTCTCCCTTCCTGTGTCTTGTTTTCTTTAAAGTTAGATTTCCCTAATTTTTTCATCCATTTCTTATCTAACAAGGTTTTGATTTTCTTTACCATCCTAGTGACTCATCCATTAACATGTTCTAGTTTGTCTATTTAACTGTGCTCCGCGATACCCACAGTATTATTCACTGTCCATTGAGAGGAACCTTTCCCTGCCTTGTTTTATTGACAGATGCTGTAATTCTCTTAAATCCACCTAAAGTCTCTGAGCTACCGATTCTAGTCGAACCTATGGGCAATTAAAGCTCCTAAGTAGTTTTCCTCAAACGCTGCTGTCAAACCTCATGGCCATCAACTTGTAAAATTATGCATATTTTCAGTGACTCATCTTCCTTTTCATTGAAACAGGCAGAGGATTGTTTCCTGAGGAAGGTTTTGCAAGGTCAAGTGGTGGTTCAGGCGCTTGCATTGGTTAAACTCCTAAGTCCTGCTGGAAGCCTTTATTGCTGCCTTCTTCCCACACGTTTGTCAGAGCCTATGATTCAGTTCTCTGTTGGTGATGCAGTATATCTGCTCTCTGAATTCTGATGAGAGATAAAACCTTGATACTACTATTATATAATTCTTATCAAAAACTCAGGATTGCCTGAATGATAGTCCATCATTCCCAGTGCTCTAAATTATACCTTTTAATCTTGCCGACTCATTGGAGCAATGTCTGTTGGGACCTTGGTTTTTATTTTTTCCCTTTATAAAACCACTTCTGTCAAGTGGTGTTTGGGCTTTTGCCTTATTGAAGGATGTAATAGGGAACAACCGAGAGAAATTTGTTGTTGTTTTTGTTGTAGGGATATTGTTAAGGATGTTGCTTAAGGTACTTTACTGAGGACTCACCATTTTTATTATGAAGATCTAAGAGCGAATTTTTTCTCATGTTTCAGTATCAAAATGAAGAAGCTCTAAAGCTCCCTTGAAAGAATGACTTGTTCTTTTTTTAAAATTTAATTATATTTATTTGTTTTTATTGAAGTATAGTTGATTTACAATGTTGTGTTAGTTTCAGGTGTACAGATTCAGATATATGTATTCAGATACATGTACAGCTGAATGATTCAGATATATGTACATTCTTTTTCAGATTCTGTTCCATTATAGGTTATTACAAAGTATATAGTTCCCTGTGCTATACAGTAGGTCCTTGTTCATTATATATTTTATATATAATAGTGTATATATGTTAATCCCAAATTCCTAATTTTTCTGAAGAATGGCTTGTTCTTATTTTAGGATGTTGTGTATCTTGTAACTGTCTACGCTCTTCCTTTCATTTGACTGTTAGGAAGCTTAGAGCTACCTTTTGGCTCACACATAATAACTCTGCAGGACTGTATTGTAGGCATTTCTGTTGCTGATATTACTGTTGATTTGGCTATTATGTTGCCAATATTCCTTTTCACATTAAAATATGAGATTTGGTTTATAATTTTCTATTATGTAATGCATTATGCTAATTGAAGTTTTTCTCTGCATGAAGTCTTTTTCATCTCCTTTATTCTAGTATCTTTGGCGAACCCCTCCCTTACTCCATTTGGGTCACATCGGGACAGTCAATTTTAATTCCTTGGTCACTTTTTGGCACAGAGGTAGTCATGTGACCGTCAGACCCATGGGCGGGCATTTGATGCAAGCTAGGCCAATTAGAATAAACCCAAGTCTTCTCTGTTGAAGTCGCTGGGAAAATTTCATGTCCTTTTGCTTCATAACTGCAAGGGTGTGAGCTTAGAACCACTGGTGGCCATATTTCCTTCCCCATGGCACTCTCCCGCATCATTTGTCTATGAGAATTAGGTTGATATGCAATTAGGAACAGAGGCAAAAATGAGAGAGACACACATACACACATACAAAGACAGACAGAGAGACTGAGAACACCTTAAGGACATAATTTGAAATCCAGCTAGGACTGAAGGCAGACACATGTCACAGTTTTATGCAACAAAAGAAAAATCCTATTTTTTTCTCCAAATAAATTGGATCTGATTTTGGTCATATTTACCTAATATATAATATTGTCTATTTGTTTGTTTGTTTATGTATTTATTTATGCTGCGTGGCTTGTGGGAGCTTAGTTCCCTGACCAGGGATTGAACCCGTGCCCTTGGCAGTGAAAATGTGGAGTCCTAACTACTGGACCGCCAGGGAATTCCCATAATATTGTCTTTTTAAATTTACTTTATGTATGTTTATAAGATCCCTTGGACTTCCCTCGTGGCGCAGTGGTTAAGAATGTGCCTGCCAATGCAGGGGACATGGGTTCAAGCCCTGGTCCGGGAAGATCCCACATGCTGCGGAGCAACTAGGCCTTTGCGCCACAACTATTGAGCTTGCGCTCTGGAGCCCGCGAGCCACAAGTACTGAGCCAGCGTGCCACAACTACTGAAGCCCGCACACCTAGAGCCCATGCTCTGCAACGAGAGAAGCCACTGCAATGAGAAGCCCGTGCACCGCACCGAAAGAGGAGCCCCCGCTTGCTGCAACTAGAGAAAGCCCGTGCGCAGCAACAAAGACCAAACACAGCCCAATAAAAAATACATGAAATCCTTTAAAAAAAAAAAAAAAAAAAAAACACACTTAAATACTTTGTTGAATGAGTGTCAGTGTGTGTGTGTGTGTGTGTGTGTGTGTGTGTGTGTGTGTTATACACGCGATTGTTTTTTAAAGACAGAAATGAAAACTTTTAAATTTATCTCTATAACTACATCTTGTGCCACCTACATCTTCTTGGCTTGCTATGATCCTTTTGGATTTAAATTCTATTATCTAACACTTTTTTCTCCTCACTAACCTGTTATCAGTCATTTATATATCCGATCAATGTAACATAGATGTCCATGCAAATCATTGACCAAAATGATAAACACAGCAGATCTGGGCACGTACATGCTTTTTAGAGACCACTCTGCTGGTAGATACAGCCTATTAATCAGGATTTGGGTTAGCTTATTTCTCATCAGTAAATCCAAATAGTGAGTCCTTGATCTTACGGCTGTCCTCTAAAAGGTTTTCCTAATGTTCTGAAACACCTCTTCATTCTAGTATTAGAATGACCGTACTGAACTTTGATATTAGTTCCTATAGAATTCCTAACAAATGATATACTCTTTAGCCCTACTATTTCAGAGTTTTCTTATTATAAAAGAAATACATGTTTACTGTGGAACTTGTGTGCAGTATATATAAAGGAGAAAGCATAATTAATCTATAATCACACCCAGAGATAACTAGTAACTTTTTGGTACATATACTGTTACATATACAGTGCCTTTTACCTACACAGTATGTAGGTAAAAGCAACATTTTGGTATGTATACTTGTGTATACACAGAGATAATTATCCCAGAGATGACTCTTAACTTTTTGTTATGTATACTTTTATTCCTTTCTTTGCACAAAATAAACATAAAGATGCAAAATTTTGTATTTTTTTAACAAAACCGTGATAGACCCTTTTATAAATTCCTTTGTCCACTTGACAAAAGGTGAGCATCTCTATGCATTACTAGCATTTTCAATGCCATATGGATTTTTTCTATTTTTAGATATTTATGTAAAGCTGCTTACAACTGTCACACAAATAGTTTTCTTACTCTAACTTTTGCCTTAAAGCCTAAAGCCACAGAGGCCTGGGCTCCTTTGCATTTCTGAATGAGGATATATACGCTGATATATATATTTATATTTCTTTTTTCCTCAAGAAGCCTGTCTTATTACTGTGAGGTATTTCTTGGGGTCCAAAATGGAATTTCCCTATATTAAATTCAATACTACAGTACTCCTCTGGGGCTATAGAGCGTGTATTTGGATTTCTGATGCTTCTCCCTTAGTCTTCGCTCCCAATTTTTCTCAAAATTAGGTCCATCTTCCTTAACGCTTTGTTATTGTATCTGCACTGATCTTTTTCTAGTAGGATATTTTTATTACAATGAAAATAAAGTATTTTTCTTATGACTTTGGTGATTGAAATCACATTTGCATGTTTGTGAACTTCCTCTGAACCTGGCGAAGTGCTGTGCTGTGAAAATACTTCATGATCATCTGGTTTTCAAAGGCCCAAACAATTTATATTTCAAATTTTTCAACCATCAAGACTGTGAAAGTTGCTGTGTAAGCCCAAGAAAAAAATTTAAAAATTATACCCCAAAGGTTATTTTTTAGACCTATCTATTGAACCACTGTAGGGTCACTCATGTCTAGTCTAGCCTATATGTCTCCTCAGCTGCGTGCAAATCTGAAATTCTAAACTCCTTGTTATTAGATTTTAACTAGTAGCAATGTCCCCAGGACAGTATCGGGTTAGTAGACCAAGGTGTTGCTGGATTGCCGAGTTTTAACCCAAGCTTGTTAACCCACGGTATTTGACTTTGTGGTTTCTCGTTTCCTATCTCATATGTGGGCGGGGTGAGGGGGGGCACCTCTTTCAACTAACCAGGCCCAAGACACAGTGACACAAGACTGATTTAGCAGTCGTCCTGTTCAGCTGATAACAGGCTTCTTCTCTGAGATCACATGGTTGATCCCAACTCTAAATCCACTCTCTTTCCTTGGCTTTGAGAAAATAGCCACTATTTCAAATATTATGCCCCAAATAGTTTTGTTTCCATATCTTATCCTGGGAATGTACCATTCATTACCTTTCCTGAGGAATTAGTCTTAAGGTCTAATTATTAATACCTTTTTTTTCTATTCTTGTTATTTAATAATGCTATTAGTGCAAAGAAGATCCTTTATGAGATATTTAGTGTATGCCATACACTGCTCCAAATACCGTATGTACATGTATAAGCCTGAAGCCATTTCTGCACATTTTCAGAAATGTTACTCATATAATTTCTTTTTAAAGGCAGCTTGCAGCTTAACCTAGATATTTCTGGGTAGCAAGGCAGGGAAAACAGGCTATTTTTTGTTAGAGGTTGATGGGGCTTATAAGACTTGACTCACTGACAGGTGTGTGTGTGTTTGTGTGTGTGTGAGAGAGAGAGAGAGAGAGAGGTGGAAAGACAGAGATGCTACTTTGCCTAGATTTTCTAGAACACTCTCTCTGAAAGCGAGATCAGCTATAGAAACAGTAGAGATTAAAGAGTGTGATTTCCTCTATTAATTTATTACATTTACTTTACAGTAGAACTCACTATGGGATATCCCTAAATAACTAGCTACTCTCTTGCATTTCAGATTTGATTTGGCTCAGAAAAATTTGATTTACCTACAACTTCTCAGAAAGAGATTTGTGCCAGTACACTTCTCTGCTAAGAGACCCTTGCTGTTGCAGGCATCCTGATTTAGGTGAATTATTTGACAGTAGGAAGCCAGTGGGGTGAATTACAGGCTTCACTGTGGAGGCCAGTGAGGGAAAAGATGAATTGTAGACTCTGGAAATGTCACTCTAACTTCCAGTTCTCTGTTTTGCTTATAATTAGGTGTGTACAGTGATCTCAGATTTATAAAGCACTTTCACATTCTTTTTCTAGTTTAATAGCTGATGTACTTTGTCACATGGAAAATGACGCTTTCTGTTTCCCCTGCCTGTCAAAACTCTCCTGACATAAGTTCCACTTTCTCCACGAAACCTTTCCTCATTACTTCGGGGGACAGCAGTGCTTATCCCTCTTCTTTCTTCCCTTCAAGTCAGTTTACCAGATATTTGAGAGCCAACTATGTACTAGGCTAGATGGATAGGATGAATAAGGCAATTCTCCGTCTTCAATAAGAGGCAATCCCATAAATGGTGCTTGGTACTGTGCCTGATATATGATGGGTGGCTTTCAGTAAGTATTTATTGACTTGATTATTGCCTTGGTACCTAGAGGGGTGTGTATGTGTGTGTCTCTGTGTGTGTGTGTGTCTGTGTGTGTGTCTGTGTGTGTCTGTGTCGCTATAAAAATGCAGTGGAAGGAACCTGAACCAGCCTTGGAGGTATGTGTTTGGGTTCGGAGTAGATTCAGGGAAGGTTCTTAGAGCAGGTAATACATTACCTTAATTGATAATAATTACAGCTATTGCTACGTGCCAGGTGTTCTCCTAAATGCTTTGCATACATTTATTTCTTTAATTCTCACAAGGATTTCCAGGAAGCAAGTACTATCATTCTCCCTCCTTTATACACAAGAAGACTGAAGCTCTGAGTGGCTAAGAAACTTCTCCAGGTCACCTGGCCGAAAGGGACTGAAGCCAAGATTCAAATCTGAGAGAGAACTCCCTCCTTAATGCATAGGGTACATTCTTCATCCAAACTCCGTCACTCCTGACAGTGAATGAGAGTGCAATTCAATAACTAAGCCAGGACGACAGGCAGAAATTGCTCCTGTCCCAGGCAAGCTGGGAGGTAGGGCCACCCTACCGAACAGTCCCTGTTATTAAATTTCACCTTTCCCACAAAATATTCATGGTATCTTGCAAAAACTGCCTGACAACATTCAAAGTTATCCTTTCCCATCCTCCATAGCATATAGTATCACTGTGAGTGGTGAGTGGAGTACACAGTAGTTGACTAAAAAATAGCTACTGACCTTGAGGCCCAGTTAATCAGATGGTCTAGACTGCTATTTGTCCTCTCAAATGATAAGATCTCAAACAATAGAAGTGAAGGACAGACAGTGGGATGGAAGGAAGGAGAAAGATGCTACAGTTGCAGCAAAGCAGGTGGGAGCTTGGGGGGAGTCTGGGGGAGGGAAGGAGAAAGCAGGCGTGATCATTCATCCTCTGTGTTCACGTTTAGAGACTGCTTTAAGACCCATTGTTCTTAGTTTTTTGGTTTTTTAAAAAATTATTTTATTTTTGGCTGTGTTGGGTCTTCGTTGCTGCACATGGGCTTTCTCTAGTTGAGGCGAGCGGGGGCTATTCTTCGTTGCGGTGCGCGGGCTTGTCATTGCAGTGGCTTCTCTTGTTGCAGAGCACGGGCTCTAGGCATGCGGGCTTCAGTACTTGTGGCACGTGGGCTCAGTAGTTGTGGCTCATGGGCTCTAGAGCACAGGCTCAGTAGTTATGGCATGTGGGCTTAGTTGTTCCACAGCATGTGGGATATTCCCGGACCAGGCCTCGAACCTGTGTCCCCTGTATTGACAGGTAGATTCTTTAACCACTGTGCCACCAGGGAGGCCCCCATTGTTCTTAGTTTTTTTGTGTGCTACAGTTCACATGGTGAATAGATTCCCTGGGTGTGCTCAGGTGAGCTAGCATCCTACCTCATTTATGATTTCTCAATATGGGCTGCAGAATAGATAAGAGAGGCCACAGGTGGTTGGTAATTAATCCCTATAATCTACCTCCACTTCTTTCACTCCCTCTCCAGAACTGACATGCCAGTGAATGAGAGGGAATAACCTTGAAACCATTCTTATTGACATTCAAGAGGTAAATCATTCTAAATTTCTGTATCTTAATTATGAGTCATTGCAAATCACTTGTTCCTCATCTCCCACACAGACAGACCATGCCGGAACATAGATGTCCTGGCAACCTTTTTGAAAATCCTGCTCTAGGCTACAAACAGAATATCTTGCGCAAAATTCAAGTTGACTGAATTGCTGTCTAAAATGGGAAGCAGTGTCGCCCTGGCCTTCTTTCATTTCCAAAAGAAATATCCTATTTACTTAGCTCTTTCCTATCAATTCTGCATTCTGGGTGGGTTTGTCAGCCGGTAGCCCCGTTAGCACTTGGAGATGACATCTTCTCATTTGTTTGCCTTCTGGGCCTTTCTGAATTTTCATTTCTAACCATTCTTCAATTTCATATTTGTACTCTACCTCTCTCTTTTTCTCTAACTCAAGAGTCAGTGTTAGAACTTGATTTTATTGTGAAAGCACATGTGGTATATCCTGATACAAAGAGATATGAGAAGGGATTTTTAATCCCTGTAAATATTTACGGTTGTTATTAGAATTCATGATGAATATTAATCAGGTGGTTAATAATCCTAATTGGTCCAATTTAGAATTCAAAAGTAATCCACTGAAATAGGGTGTGACAGTCTTGGTTTTAAATTTATGCATTTCTCGTCCTTAAGGTGAAAAATGGGTTGGTAGTTAGATATCAGTCTTTCTCCATTTAGCTTCTCTACAAACAGAATGATTAAATGACCTTTGGCTGCTCTGTTGGCGTGGAAGCATCTTCAGGTCATCATGACAATAGGGTGGTTGTTTATTTCTTCAAACAATAGTGTTTTTTTTTTTTCTTTGAACACATTTAAATGTTGGAAATTAGTTTTAAGATACCCCCTCTTTGGGATGACTGCTGTCATAGATAATGGGAAAATTCAGGCTTTGGGCAGTCTAATTCTGGCTTACAAGGTTGGCATGCAAGATCTTCAGTCAGCTGACCCTTTGTGCTTATCTTATCTGAACACCCTTGTTTTCCTGCATGGCTTCCATAGTCTTTACCTTATATGGTTACCAAAGGGAAAATGGGAGGGGATAAATTAGGAGTTTGGAATTAACGTATACACACTACTACATAGAAAATAGATAACCAACAAAAACCTACTTTATAGAACAGGAAGCTATACTCAGTGTTGTATAAGGGAAAAGAATCTGAAAAAGATTTCATCTATCTATCTATCTATTTATATATATATCTGATTCACTTTGCTGTACACCTGAAACTAACACAACATTGTAAATCAGCTGTACTTCAATAAAAAAAAGTACTTACTATTTTCTTCTTGCTAATGTTAGGCCTCCATATTTACCTGCAAACAGAATCGGTGTACTAACATTAAGGCTTCTTCCTCTTCTTTGTGGGTTGCTGTGAGTATTAAATGAGCTAATGCAGATAAAGCAACTTAGTAAAATGCCTAGTACACAGTAAGTGGTACCTGTTGTACGTGGAAGTGTCAGGAAGTTTTTCTGTCTCCAGGGACTTTCTGCACCAGCCAGCTCACAATTCCAGTACCTTTGTTTTGAATTCTCCCTTAGTTGTTTCATTGAAGTACAATAAGATGCGTTCCCTCTCAAGAGGAAATGTGAGTGATTGAGCAAATGCTTGTCTCAAGAGTCCCTTTGTTTTCGTCCTGTGGGATGCTGGAAATGTGATCACAGTTACACTTGCTGATCACAGGGGGACTCTAAAAAGCTCCCTATGAGCCAAACTGACCCACCTGAGGTTTTGAGCAGCCCTTGCTACAGTGTGACAGCTTCCTGCCAGGTGTCCTACTAGCAGGCTTGAACCAATTAGCAATGGTTGTCAAATTGACATACTAGTCACTATAGCTTTTTTTAGGCCTTTAAATTTGATTCCACTTAAATTACCTCGTGCAGTCGAGGAACAATTGCATGGGCAATTTACATGTACATTCCTCTTTACAAAAGAGAAAAAGGGGAGCCTAGCATCCTTATACACTTTGCCTACATTTGCATCACACCCAATAGATGTCAAGCTGGCACGGGCCCTCTCTACTCTATTTTGTCATCAACTGGACATTTCGTTGGTAACACAAATGTGAATTTCTGATAATGTGAATCCCGACTGAAACTTCTGAGACTCTTGTGTTTCTGTCTGTATTGACAAACTCCAGTAAGGACTGGCAGTAGGAATAAGGAATTCCCAGAATGGAGAAGTCTAACAGTAAATCCAGGTATAATGAGCTCCTGTGTGAGAATAAAATATAATTTGTCAAGAGTTATTACTACTCAACTAATAGTGAGAGAAGCACCAAGACTCAGGTTTTCTGGCTCTAGTTATCTAAATGTGTTTTCTCCCCTAGTGGCAGGGTTATTGATTCAGGTGCAATGATAAGAGACCCCTTCAGGGGCTTCCCTGGTGGCACAGTGGCTGAGAGTCTGCCTGCCGATGCAGGGGACATGGGTTCGTGTCCTGGTCTGGGAAGATCTCACATGCCTGCACGTCTGGAGCCTGTGCTCTGCAACGGGAGAGGCCACAACAGTGAGAGGGCCACATACCGCAAATAGGTAACAGGGCTGCCTGACACTGCATTTTCCCCAAAGCCAAGAAACATTGCCCACAGTCCATGTGCTTTGGCAAAGACTCTAGACTCCTTGAGAGTAATATCGGTAGGTCACTATGTCATTGATGCACAGACTTCAAGTTGCGTATTCATACCTGGAGAACTCGTTGCAACTGCTGATTCTGGAGCACCTACCCCAGAGATTTAGATTTAGTGGGCTGTAAGTGAGACCCAGGAATCTGCATTTTAAAGTGCACCCCACGCCCCCTGCGCCTAGTGTTTTTTTTTTTAACATCTTTATTGGAGTATAATTGCTTTACGATGCTGTGTTAGTTTCTGCTGTATAACAGAGTGAATCAGTTATACATATACATATATCCCCATATCTCCTCCCTCTTGCATTTCCCTCCCACTCTCACTCTCCTACCCCTCTAGGTGGTCACAAAGCACCGAGCTGATCTCCCTGTGCTCTGCAGCTGCTGTGCCTAGTGTTTTTGATGTGATTCTCTACAGTTTGAAAATGACCACACTGAGAACTGTGACGGTTCTGGTGCTTGCAAGTGTGGGAGGCACAAAGGTGTATACCTCTCTTACTTGATTCCCTTTTATCAAATCCTTTACTAACTCTTGAAAAGTGCACAACCTCTGGCACTTTAGTCTTGTCTGAAAACTCCTGTGTGGCCCTGGAATCCCTCCATGCTTTGGCCTTTTTCAAAATGGAGTTGGAGGGGGGCTGTGGATAGTTATTGAAATTGTAGTATGGATCTGACTCTGTACTATGATTTTACGTATGTTGTTTGCTTAATTCATTTAATGCTCACTACAGCACTATGAAATCGATACTGTCATCTCTGTTTTACAGATCCAGAAACAAATCCATAGAAGTCACGGATTTGTCTAAGTCACCTAAATAATGAACCACAGAACTGGGAGTCAGGTCCACATCCTTCCTTGTTTGAAGCCTATGCCCTTTCCATTGCAAAGAATGTGTAACATATCAGAGTATTTACCACCTTCTTCCTCCATCCTGACCCTTATTCACCCAAAGCCATGTTATGGACTTCAAGGACATTAATGGACTCCAGGTTTAAGGAGTGGTAGCATGTTATGTGGTCAACTTGAGTTCTTTCTTAGATGCTAATATGAGTTGCCTACAATTCGTTAGTGAACTAGTAAGGGGAGTAGTACTAGTTTTTTTTTTTTTTACAGTCCTCCTTCTCTAATAAGGATTTCATTTTGTTCTCACAATGTTTCTTTATTTCCTTTGCCTTGTCTGAGGACGCCAATTAGCAAGTATTTAATGAGACTTGATCATCATTCTCAAAGGGTTTGCAATATAGTTGAATAGATGAAAATAAATATGGACTCACTCAGAACTCTACCTCCTTCCCTCTTCACTGTAAAGGAGAGTCCAGGTGATATACCAGATTATTTTAAAGGCCTTTTGCTAAGACGTTAATTAATAGTATTGCCGTGAATAACACAATGAGACATTGACTTCTTTTTCAATGATAAAGTCTCCTTATTAGTACAATTAGTTAAGTCCAAAAATCAATTTAAAGGAAAATGTTAAGTAAACAACAGTAGAGACTTTTATGGTTGTAAGGCAAAAATCAGAAGTTATCCTTGAGAGCTACCACAGGATGAGAAAGAATGACTGTGGTATTATGAAACGCTGAGGAGTTGTGTTCTGACTGGTCAAGGCATGGGAAAAGGGCAGAATATCACAAGCACCTGAGGAAATTTTAAAAAACTATTCAGCATCTTCCAGACTGAGAATTACTGATTCATAGAATAATTAATTATTGTCTGGGTTCTGGCCTTAAGGAGCATAGGCGTTTCGTACTAGTTTTTTGTTATGATCAGATCATAGCTGAAGATATCTCCTTGGAAAAGTTGGTCTTGAGCTAGTTCCTGAAAACAAAATATTTTGAATATGGAAGAGGTAAAGAGAGGATATTTTAGGCCAGAGACCAGCAGAAATATAGGCATAGAGGAAGTAATGTATCTGGAGTGTTTTAAAGCATGGGTCCCCAATACCCGGGCCGTGGACCGTGGCTGGTCCGCACCTGTTAGGAACTGGGCCGCACAGCAGGTGAGCGGCGGGTGAGAGAGTGAAGCTTCATCTGTATTTACAGCCGCTCCCCATTGCTTCTCATTACCACCTGAACCATCCCCCCACCAACCCCGTCTGTGGAAGAATTGTCTTCCACGAAACTGGTCCCTGGTGCCAAAAAGGTTGGGGACTGCTGTTTTAAAGTATAATGAGGGAAAGTGGTTTGATTACATTCTAGTTAGCTATTGTCACAATAATTATAGATCACAAACCACCTCACAACTCAAAGGACCTTTGGGTTAACTGGGGTGACTTTGCTTCATGATGTGAGTCTGCTAGTGTGTGTCTCCTCTCTTCCTCCTTGAGACAGCAGGTGAGCAGAGACATGTAATTTTTATGGAAAGGAAAGTGCAAGATAAGCCCAAACATACATGCACATGAATTTTAAACCTCTGCTTACATCATATCTGTTAATGTCCACTGTCCGAAGTAATTCACGTGGCTGAGACAAAAAGGCAAAGGAATACACTATTCCTTTAGTAGTGGAGCTACAAAGTTACCAGGCCAAGGGTGTGGATACAAAGAAGTGTGAAGAATTGGGACCAATAATGCAATCTATGATAGACTTGAACATGTGGTAGTAATGGGATATAAAATTAGAATGATGGTGAATATCTATTACAGCTAATGTTTAATAGATACCAATTGCTATATAAGTAATAATAGATGTTTGATAAGTGTTATATGAATGTGTATGGACGAAAGAACTGGAATTCCGTAATGTTAGATTTAATAAAATTAACAGCAGTTTCCAGTTTACTTTCTTGACCATAAGAATAGCGTGAAGAAAAGAGTATTTTTGAAAGGTGAATTTGATATCCATCCATCTCATGAATTGATCAGTTCTATTGCAGTCACCCAGCTGTTCTTCGTTACCTATCGCACTCTCTGAGCTCCCTCCTACCCAGCTAGTTTTGCTCTGTGTTCTCCTATTATTCCTTAAGCTCCTGTAGTTCTTGTCCCAATGTATGTTTTTGGTGTTTCTGTATTCACATTTACAAATATGCAGTTACTAAGTGCAGAATGTGTCTTCTCTCAATGCATGTTTCTGTATTATGCTACAGCTCTGTCTTTGGTATTCATGTTTTACAATTTTGCTTTTTTGGTTTTTTCCTGTCTTACTGTTTCCTTCTTCATCTCCTTTGTTGAGGAATACTTCCCAAATTCTCACCCTCCTTGCCTATAGGCAGTCACCTGCTGCTCATTCCTTGTGGCTCTAAGATTTAGAAGTAAAGATAAAATAAAGAGTTCCCAGAGTGGAACTCTTATGCCCCAAATCTATCTGATTTTAAGACCTTCTTGAAATTGATAGCTTTATACTTTGACTTTTTTTTTTTTTTTTTGGGGAGTGGCATGTGGGATCTTCCCAGACCGGAGCATGAACCCGTGTCCCCTGCATTGGCAGGCAGACTCTCAACCACTGTGCCACCAGGGAAGCCCTATACTTTGACTTTTTGATAAGTCAGATTGTACTCTTCAGCTTCATCAAAGTCTCATATATATTTGGTGAAAGTTTAATTTTTGGCACATTTGATAAGTGTTCATATTTCTTTAAGTAAACTTATACTGTGTTGATATTTTGTAGATTACCTTCCCTTATACTATCTCTCCCTATTACATGGAGTAGCATATAATCTTGCTTGAAAGGATGATCGTTTTGATCAATGTATTGTTATTTTCTAGGTTTTTTGAACAATGATAGTTACACAGAATGTCTTTTTTTCCCATTACTAGTTTTGGATAAATGAAGAACAGTCTTCATAATCTCCATTATGTCTTTAGGGCTAACTTAGTTCTTGGGCTTCAGTAATGTATATTTATCTCCTAGTCATAATTACCATCTATCCAAATTCCTAGGTGAAATGTGACTGCACTAGAACTTGGCTTAAAGAGAGGACTCAATGAGTAGCCTTTTATTTGTTTCTAGGGAGCCACAATTTGCATTCAGTTTGAGTTAGGAGCGTCTTATCCCTTCTCCCTTTGCAAGTGAAATATAGGAGAGTATCTGTGCAACAATTTGGGACAGGAGTGAACAAACTTTTTCTGGAAAGGGCCAGATAGTAAAATGTCTATGTTTTATAGGCCATACAGTGTGGGTAGCAACTACTTAAGCCTGGTGTTGTAGCAGGAAAGCAGCCATAGAGCATATGTAAACAAAGATGGATGTAGCTATGTTCCAATAAAACTTTATTCACAAAAAGAGAGGTTCAAGATGGCGGAGTAGAAGGACTCACTCCCTCTTGTGAGAGCACCAGAATCACAACTAACTGCTGAACAATCATTGACAGGAAGACACTGGAACTCACCAGAAAAGATACCCCACATCCAAAGACAAAGGAGAAGCTGCAGTGAGATGGTAGGAGGGGCATGATCACAATAAAATCAAATCCCATAACCACTGGGTGAGTGACTCACAAACTGGAGAACACTTATACCATAGAAGTCCACCCACTGGAGGGAAGGTTCTGAGCCCCATGTCAGGCTTCCCAACCTGAGGGTCCGGCAATTGGAGGAGGAATTCCTAGAGAATCAGACTTTGAAGTCTAGCGGGACTTGATTGTAGGACTTTGACGGGACTGGCGGAAACAGAGACTCCAGTCTAGGAAGGCACATACAAAGTAGTTTGTGCATCAGGACCCAGGGGAAGGAGCAGTGACCCCATGGGAGACTGAACCAGACCTACCTGTTAGTGTTAGAGGGTCTCCTGCAGATGTGGGGGGCGGCTGTGGCTCACTGAGGGGACAAGGACACTGGAAGCAGAAGCTCTGGAAAGTACTTCTTGGCTTGAGCCCTCCTGGAGTCCACCATTAGCCCCACCAAAGATCCTGGGAGGCTCCAGTATTGGGTCGCCTCAGGCCAAACAACCAACAGGGAGGGAACCCAGCCCCACCCATCAGCAGACAAGAGGATTAAAGTTTTACTGAGCTCTGCCCACCAGAGCAACAGCCAGCTCTACCCACCACCAGTCCCTCCCATCAGGAAGCTTGCACAAGCCTCTTAGATGGCCTCATCCACCAGAGGGCAGACAGCAGAAGCAAGAAGAACTACAATCCTGCAGCCTGTGGAACAAAAGCCACATTCACAGAAAGATAGACCAGATGAAAAGGCAGAGGGCTATGTACCAGATGAAGGAACAAGATAAAACCCCAGAAAAACAACTAAATGAAGTGGAGATAGGCAACCTTCCAGGGAAAGAATTCAGAATAATGATAGTGAAGATGATCCAGGGCCTCGGAAAAAAAATGGAGGCAAAGATTGAGAAGATGCCATAAATGTTTAACAAAGACCTAGAAGAATTAAAGAAAAACAGATGAACAATACAATAACTGAAATGAAAACTACACTAGAAGCAAGCAATAGCAGAATAACTGAGGCAGAAGAACGGATAAGTGACCTGGAAGACAGAATGGTGGAATTTGCTGCTGCGGAACAGAATAAAGAAAAGAGAATGAAAAGAAATGAAGACAGCCTAAGAGACCTCTGGGACAACATTAAATGCACCAACATTCACATTATAGGGGCCCCAGAAGGAGAAGAGAGAGAGAGAAAGGACCCGAGAAAATACTTGAAGAGATTACAGTCAAAAACTTATCTAACATGGGAAAGGAAATAGCCACCCAGTCCAGGAAGTGTAGACAGTCCCAGGCAGGATAAACCCAAGGAAAAACACACCGAGATACATAGTAATCAAATTGCCAAAAATTAAAGACAAAGAAAAATTATTAAAAGCAACACGGGAAAAACAACAAATACCATACAAGGGAACTCCCATGAGGTTAACAGCTCATTTCTGAGCAGAAATTCTACACGCTAGAAGGGAGTCACATGATATATTTAAAGTGAAGAAAGGGAAGAACCTACAACCAAGATTACTCTAACCAGCAAGTATCTCATTCAGATTCAACAGAGAAATCAAAAGCTTTACAGACAAGCAAAAGCTAAGAGAATTCACCACCAAACCAGCTCTACAACAAATGCTAAAGGTACTTCTCTAAGTGGGAAACACAAAAGAAGAGAAGGACCTACAAAAACAAACACAAAACAATTAAGAAAATGGTAATAGGAACATACATATTGATAATTACCTTAAATGTGAATGGATTAAATGCTCCAAGCAAAAGACACAGGCTCACTGAATGGATACAAAAATAAGACCCATATACATGCTATCTACAAGAGACCCACTTCAGACCTAGAAATACAGCCTGACACATACAGCCTGAAAGTGAGGGGATAGAAGAAGATATTCCATGCAAATGGAAATCAAAAGAGAGCTGGACTAGCAATACTCATATCAGATAAAATAGACTTTAAAAGAAAGAATGTTACAAGAGACAAGAAAAGACACTACATAATGATCGAGGGATCAATCCAAGAACAAGATATAACAATTATAAATATATATGCACCCAACATAGGAACACCTCAATACATAAGGCAAATGCTAGCAGGTATAAAAGAGGAAATTGACAGTAACACAGTAATAGTGGGGGATTCTAACACCTTGCTTACACCAATGGACAGATCATCCAGACAGAAAATTAATAAGGAAACACAAGCGTTAAATGACACAATAGACAAGATAGATTTCATTGATATTTATAGGACATTCCATCCAAAAACAGCTGACTACATTTTCTTCTCAAGTGCACACGGGACATTCTCCAGCATAGATCATATCTTGGGTCACAAATCAAGTCTCGGTAAATTTAAGAAAATTTAAATCACATCAAGCGTCTTTTCTGACCAGAGCCCTATGAGATTAGAACTCAATTACAGGGAAGAAAACATAAAAAACACAAACACATGGAGACTAAACAATATGTTGCTAATTAACCAAGAGATCAATGAAGAAGTAAAGAGGAAATCAAAAAAATACCTAGAGACAAATGACAATGAAAACACAATGACTCAAAACCTATGGACTGTAGCAAAAGCAGTTATAAGAGGAAAGTTTATAAGCAGTACAGTACTACCTCAAGAAACGAGAAGAATCTCAATCTAATCTTACGCCTAAAAGAACTAGAGATAGAACAACAAAGAAAACCCAAAGTTAGTAGAAGGAAAGAAATCATAAAGATCAGAGCAGAAATAAATGAAGTAGAAGCAAAGAAAACAATAGCAAAGATCAATGAAACTAAAAGCTGGTTCTTTGAGAAGATAAACAAAATTGATAAACCTTTAGCCAGACTCATCAAGAAAAAGCAGGAGAGGATTCAAATCAATAAAATTAGAAATAAAAAAGGAGAAGTTACAGTGGACAGCGCAGAAATACAAAGCATCCTAAGAGACTACTACAAGCAACTCTATGCCAATAAAATGGACAACCTGGAATAAATGGACAAATTCTTAGAAAGGTGTAACTTTCCAAGACTGAACCAGGAAGAAATAGAAAATATGAAGAGACCAATCACAAGTGATGAAATTGAAACTGTGATTAAAAATCTTCCAACAAACAAAAGTCCAGGACTACATGGCTTCACAGGTGAATTCTATGAAACATTTAGAGATGAGCTAACACCCATCCTTCTCAAACTCTTCTGAAAAATTGCAGAGGAAGGATCACTTCTAAACTCATTCTACAATGCCACCATCATCCTGATTCCAAAACCAGACAGAGATATTACCAAAGAAAGAAAATTATAGACCAATATCACTGATGAATATAGATGCAAAAATCCTCAACAAAATACTAGCAAACAGAATCTAACAACACATTAAAAGGATCATACACCATGATCAAGTGGGATTTATCCAGGGATGCGAGGATTCTTCAGTATACAGAAATCAATCAATGTGATACACCATATTAACTAATTGAAGAATAAAAGCCATATGATTATCTCAATAGAGGCAGGAAAAGCTTCTGACAGAATTCAACACAGATTTATGATAAAAACTCTCCAGAAGGTGGGCATAGAGGGAACCAACCTCAGTGTAATATAGGCCATATATGACAGACCCACAGCAAACATTCTCAATGGTGAAAAACTGAAAGTATTTCCTCTGAGATCAGGAAGAAGATAAGGATGTCCACTCTCGTCACTGTCATTCAACATAGTTTTGGAAGTCCTAGCCTCAGCAATCAGAGAAGAAAAAGAAATAAAATGAATACAAATTGGAAAAGAAGAAGTAAAACTGTCACTGTTTGCAGATGACATGATACTATACGTAGAGAGTCCTAAAGATGCCACCAGAAATCTACTAGAACTAATCAATCAATTTGGTAAAGTTGCAGGATACAAAATTAGTGCACAGAAATCACTTACATTCCTGTACACTAACAACGAAAGGGCAGAAAGAGGAATTAAAGAAACACTCCCATTCACCATTGCAACAAAAAGAATCAAATACCTAGGAATAAATCTACCTAAGGAGGTAGGTAGACCTGTTGTCAGAGAACTGTAAGACATTGATGAAAGAAATCAAAGACGACACAAACAGATGGAGAGATATACCATGTTCTTGGATTGGAAGGATCAACATTGGGAAAATGAGTGTACTATCCAAAGCCATCTACAGATTCAATGCAATCCCTATCAAATTACCAGTGGCATTTTTTACAGAACTAAAACAAAAAATCTTAAAATTTGTATGGAGATACAAAAGATGCCAAGTAGCCAAAGCAATCTTGAGGGAAAAAAAACAGAGCTGGAGGAATCAGACTCCCTGACTTCAGACTATATTATAAAGCTACAGTAATCAAGGCAGTATGGTACTGGCACAAAAACAGAAATATAGATCAATGGAACAGGATAGAAAGCCCAGAGATAAACCCATGCACCTATGGTCAACTAATCTATGACAAAGTAGGTAAGGTTATACAGTGGATAAAAGACAGTCTCTTCAATAAGTGGTGCTGGGAAAACTGGACAGCCCCATGTAAAAGAATGAAATTAGAACACTCCCTAACACCATACACAAAAATAAACTCAAAATGCATTAAAGACCTAAATGTAAGACAGGACACTATTAAACTCTTAGAGGAAAACATAGGAAGAACACTCTTTGACATAAATCACAGCAAGATCTTTTTTGACCCACCTCCTAGAGTAATGGAAATAAAAACAAAAATAAACAAATGGGACTTAATGAAACTTAAAAACTTTGCACAACAAAGGAAACCGTAGACAAGACAAAGAGACAACCCTCAGAATGGGAGAAAATATTTGCAAATGAATCAGTGGATAAAGGATTAATCTCCAAAATATATAAATAGCTCATGCAGCTCCATATTAAAAAAATAAGCAACCCAATCCAAAAATGGGTAGAAGACCTAAATAGACATTTCTCCAAAGGAGACATACAGATGGCCAAGAAGCACATGAAAAGCTGCTCAACATCACCAATTATTAGAGAAATGCAAATCAAAACTACAGTGAGGTTTCACCTCACAGCAGTCAGAATGGCCATCATCAAAAAATCTACAAACGATAAATGCTGGACAGGTCGTGGAGAAAAGGGAACCCTCTTGCACTGTTGGTGGGAATGCAAATTGTTACAGCCACTATGGAGAACAGTATGGAGGTTCCTTAAAAGCTAAAAATAGAATTACCATATGACCCAGCAATCCCACTACTGGGCATATACCCTGAGAGAACCATAATTCAAAAGGAGTCATACAGTCCAGTGTTCATTGCAGCACTATTTACAATAGCCAGGTCATGGAAGTGTCCTAAATGCACATCAACAGATGAATGGATAAAGAAGATGTGGTACATATATACAATGGAATATTACTCAGCCATAAAAAGGAACAAAATTGGGTCATTTGTAGAGACGTGAATATACTTAGAGACCGTCATACAGAGTGAAGTAAGTCAGAAAGAGAAAAACAAATATCGTATATTAACGCATGTATGTGGAGCCTAGAAAAATGGTACAGATGAACCAGTTTGCAGGGCAGAGATAGAGACACAGATGTAGAGAACAATGTATGTACACCAAAGGGGGATGGAGGGGTAGGATGAAATGGGAAATTGGGATTGACATGTATACACTAATATGTATAAAATAGATAACTAATAAGAACCTGCTGTATAAAAAATAAATTAAATTAAATTTAAAAAACCAAAGCAAAACCAAAAAGAGGTAGCTGACTGGAGAGCTGTATTTAACTCCAGGCCATAATTTGCATACATATGATTAGGAGACAATGGTGTGCCTATATGTATTGTACAACACTATTTTGCTTTCATTATAGTATTAATCTGTATTGCATAATCTCTGATTTATATCACATCATCTGGAAGAAAAAAGCCCAAATCTTTGGTTGTCTCCAAAGCTGAGTTTATAGTAGGTGCTTCCTTTTTGTTGTTCAAATTAGTGAGAATTAATTGGAAAACAAATTTTTAGATGATTGAAATGTGTCCTGTTCTAGAATTCCTAATTTGAGCACAATTCTGTTTGCCACGCTGTTGTTCATGATTTTTATCAGAGCATTTACATAGAAATTCTCTTTTAGCCTCTAGCATGATTTGTGAGCAATCAGAAATACTGTAAGATCGAGAGTAGACCATTTCGCTTTCTGTGGAAGAGAAATTAGTTGGCAAATAGTGTAGAAATTAATCATCCGTTTCTGTTTATTTACAGCTGGGAGCTGTTCAGGGCTCACTTTAGAAGGAGGGTTTCTCTTCCTCCTCTGGCTGAGCAAAGAACACACCAGCCTAATCCTTTCTCTGAATTTTGTCTTAGAAGCTCTTTGGCTGTGATCAGTCTACTCCCTTCTGTCTGTCTCTGATGTGTTTCCTTTCCCTTCTCTGGACCAAGGCTTAGGGTCACTGTCCTGGTTAGGTCATCTGGAAGTCCCATTGCAAATCTTTTGTCTAAGTTTCCAGCCCTTTTAAAGAAACTGTTCTCCGTAGATTCTCCTAATAATTGAACAGCTTATTTCAAAAAACGTCCTCTGCATAGGAAACTGTGCTTTCTAGGTAGATCCTGAATTCCAGCCCTTATGTTCTTATCTCATCATTTATGTAATAGGCAAAGTAAGCTCCATGTCAGAGAAACTTCTTTGAAAGTGACGATGCACCTGAGTGCCCACTCCACCAGTCTTTAGTGAGCTGAATACTCCCTGTCCCCAAGGTGACCATTGCAGGAGCTTAGACCTCTGAAACCTAATTTATGACTCATCATTGAGATTCTGCTGGCTTTCATTGGACTGATATGTGGCAATGAGCAGTAATTTTATATTGGGTTGATAAGGAAAAGCAAAAGAAGTAGCACAAGGTGAAACTAGACAGTTGAATTTATTCAGGGAATACTTACTGAAAGGAGAAAAGCTGCTATTTGTTGAACACCTACTAAGTGCCAAAGCTATGTGGCTCTGAGGAATCCAAGGCTGAGGAGTGAGTAACTTTCCAGTTTCAGAGGTAGGAGATGGCAGAGCTGGATTTGGAACCCAATTCCAACTTCAAAGTCATTCTCTTTCCCTACATCACACTGTCACATGAGTAGTACATATTGGTTTAAGGAAAGAGCTGGGGAATGACACCTCTTCTTTTACCGTCTCTGAACCACATACCAGTAAGAAGTTTGTATTTTTGTAGTGTTAGAGACAGAGAATGTCTCCACTTAATTTTGTTGACCTTTACTCCTCTATTTTTTTCTCGATTTTAGTGAGTTAAGTGTTCTCACTTTCTTGACTGGACCGTGGCAAATTGCAAAAACCTCAGATCTTCATTTATAGAATGGAAAATGCAGCACCTTAAATTATCATCATTATTTCTTCCCTTCTAGTGCACCAAAGGTGAGAGACTGGTTTCTGAGTGTATGTGGTCCATCCTGGGAGAAGAATAGCTAAGATTTTAATAGCAAATCTATGAGTTAGGTATTACTCTAATACTTGACATATATTGACTTATTTAATTCTCCCAACAACCTTACAATGTAGGTACTACCATTATCCCAAGTTAACAGATGAGAACACAGACACAGAGAGGTAAACTAACTTCATACAACTACTGTGTGGAGGAACTGAGATTCAAACCCTGGTTGTCAGACTCTAGGGACTGTATTCTTAAAGAAATGGGATCCTCTGAACTCTGCCATCAGTCAGAGTTCACCCAGGAGACAGAAACCATACCAGATATATTAAAGGAGGGACTTAATATGACGAATTGTAACTATATATTAAAGAACTAAAAAGGCAAAAAGAGAATGTCAAGGTACCACTGATAAAGCATCTTCTGGATGCAGATGGGCTGGGAGGACAAAAGGGTGAGGACGGAATTAGTAATATTTCAGAAGCTTGGAGAAGAGGCTTTACAGAGCAGAGACTCAGATATCTGAGGATGGGGCATTGTTTAGCTGGTGCTAGTGTCTCTGAGAGTGGAAAAGTGGAATCACGGGACTGGTCTGTGGATGTCTAAGGAGGAAGTGTTGGCCAGCTGGTATCGATATCTGGGGGCGTCATAACAATGGTTCTTAAAGTGCTAGGAAAAATGCAGACTGGAACCAAATGCTGCTACTGGCAGAAAATTGCTGCTGTTGGATTGAAGAATCATTGCTAGGAATCAAAATGAAAACGAATAAGAAGGATGAAGTCCCTTCTGCATTCTGAAACCTTGCTTTTCCCTTCCTGCATCCTTATGGGCAGAGCCTAACAGGGTGAAGCTGGCAAGGTAGAGATGTGGTTTTGAGTCCCAGTCCCAGCACCACAAAGGAGAGTTGGGTTTGACTCAAAGCGCAATTTTCAAATAGGGAAATCTGTTCAAAATTCAGCGGGCAAACATGCTACTTGGGAATTTCATTTGGTTCCCTCTGTACAATGAAATCTTACACACCTTTTATGAATATGATCTGCCTCTCCTATTAAATTAGAGTCTCTCTAACAGTGCCTGACTTAGACATTTTTCAAGGGCCTGCCTAGTACGATGCACATAGTAGGTACATAATAAATTATGATTGCTGAAGTGATGTCTAAAAAACTTGAGTATAGATTTCCTGTTTAGAAATCATTTTATACGTTTCAGAGAATCTGTTCATGGGTTCAGCTGAACAAATAAAGCATGAGTGTATTATTCAGGGTAAGGGCTTGTTAGATCCTTGTGGATGCTCAAGAGAGCTCCAGTGTTTGCAGCAAAGTTTACAAAGATTGAAACAATATCCACTCTCTTTCCCCTGGTGAGATGCTCATTAATTAAGGAAATGGAGACATCGATCTGTTTGATGGCACTCCATCAGCAGAGCCACGGCCTATGAAAAGGTAGGGTCCAATTTCCATTCATATTTCAGGGATGCTTCCCAGTTGGGTGGCAGTGTTCTGATCCCACATGTTACCTGTCAAAGGATAATGGATGTCCCTGATGGGAACAACGCTGACCCGACGGCTCTTCTTTCATTTTAATAATGTGATTGGAATCAGGTTTGTGGTGCCAAATTGAATAGGATTAGGAAGTCAGTCATGTCTTTGAACAAAAACAAAAATGTGTGTGAGGGAAGGTAGAGAGAAATAATTCCCTTAGTTTGAAACAAAAGAAGAGAAAGCGGCATTTCCATTACCGTGATTCTTACTTTAGGATTACAGATCCTAAAAGGATAATTTTCTGTTTCCTTACTTGTTGGCCCACAGTATGTTTTCTAGGTTGAGTGTGGGCAATGTGGTATAGAGGCGGTAACCCCATCCTACACCAGGATGCTTGAGCGTGAGCCCCAAGTCGGCCAGGAGCTGCTCTGTGAGCTTGGCTGCGTCACTTGGCTTCATTGACCTTCAGTTTTCTCTGTTGAAAAATGAAGAGATTGGTCTTAATCAACATCCCACATTTTCTTCCTCATTCCTACAGCATCTCCTCTGGTCTTATTTTCCTTGGCATGCTAACGTGTATTGTTTCAGATGAGTCAGTTGAGAAGAAACCCTCGCTTTGTCAGACCTAAAATCCATGTTTTTTTCTAAGTCATGTAGATTTTTGCTTTAGGTCCTATCTGTTGAGATGGAAAGTTTGAAGCCATATAGTAGTATAGTGAGAGTAAATTTCTTCACTCTTCTAAATATAATGTTCAAAAAATCTATATGTAATATGAAGTAATTATGTTATATCTTAAAAATGGAAACTTCAAAGATAGCATTCTGTTCTCTTTTTATGTTAGCACCAATTATTGCTCGTGCTTTAACAGCTAATCACATAAGAATTGTCTTCTCTTGAGCTAGACCAAGGGTCTTTCTTCTTTTTGTACATCCATCTATCTATCCATCTATCCTGAGGGCTTGGATCTGGCCGGATCACCCAGAGGCATTGTACAATAGTGTTTTCTCTCTTGATGTCCACAAAGAGTATAAACCAAACAGTCCAAGTATCACTTGTTTCAATTTACAACTCTTTGTAGTTTGACTAGGGACATACTTGTATTTTATTCTATGCTCTTTCCTTTCTTACCACTTATAACAGGCAAGCTATTCATCTTTCCTGAACCTCAGTTTCAGTCTGTGGAATTGAGATCCTACTTCCCACCTCACAGGGTTATTCTGAGACTTAAAAGCAATTGTAGGTATAAAGGTCTTAGTGCAGTATCTGACATACATCAGTTTCTTCCCTTCTAGTTTTTAACCTGCTTTTTACTTACTATTATTTTGAAAAAGTGGTTGCCTTGTAGCACCATATCTGGGCTTTGGTGAGTGTATCTGTTTTTTAGAAGTATCTGAAACTGACGCTAACCTAAACAAAAGGGATTTATGGCAAGACTATCAGGAACTCATAGACTTGCTTGGTAGGATGGAGAAACTCATATAGAAAATGACTGGAATCCTGGAGGTTCCTAATGACCAGGATACAGGAAGAAAGGAATAGTTCTGTAGCAAGAATGGTTGAGTGGATAAACCTAACCACCACTTCTTCTGCCCTCTTATTTCCCCCTCTCTCAAAATTTAAAGCTGAAGGAGAGGAGGAATCTGATTAGCTGAGATTAGGTCATATGACTTCTCCATGGCTTTATGGTGCTATTGAAAGCAAGGCCCCATTACTTCAGATCCTAGGTAGGAGGGAAATTCCTGAAATTACTCTTCCAACACAGTGTACACACTAGTGGTAAAGGACAGGAAGCTCCCCATAAGGAACCCCAGATACCGGGGGAAAAGGAAATGGATGCTGGATGGACAAAAAATAGCAAATGCCAATGATGGTGAGCATATGTGTACTTATACTGTCTATCCACAGATATTTTTACGGACTCTGAATCCATCAGTTCTCAGTTTTTATGTTGGTAAACTTAAAGGTCTTGATTGATTTTAGTTTGTTCTTCTAGGACAGCCTTTTCTGTCTCCTAGGATGTTTTAATTGCTCATCGCTGGACTTTTTCCAAGTCTTGTTAAGTCCTTATTGAGCTGTGGCAACCAGAACAGCACAGCTCTTTGAGTACTGATGTAGTGTGATTAGTTTCAAGGAGAGGACAGTGTGTTTGGTTTTATGTCCAATATCCTTGGTCAACATTAATATTATTTATTGGAGGATAATACGTTTTATTTTTACATCACTTGAGCATCTGGCAGTGTAAGCCTTGCTGGCCCTGGGAAGACCTAACATTTTAGAAACAGAAATATGGATGAACAACGGAGTTATTTGACACTACTTAGGAGAAGTGGAAAAAATAAGCAAAGATCCACATTTCTGCATACCCCCAGTCTGTTCTCTGAGCAGAAACCCTTTGATTTGGGGTTTAGATCCAAGTTGATTTGGTTGTCAATTCTGGTTTTCCAAATGTGTGACCTTCAGCAAGTCACTTTAATTTTGCCTGGTTTCAGTTTTGTCATCAGTGAAATAGGAATAATAATAGCTTGACTGGATTAAAGGTGATTTTATGTAATTACAGTAATTGAGGCTTTAGCAGAATATCTGGCACATGGTAGAAACAGAATTTAAAGTCTCCCTTTCTCTTCCCCCTTATATCAGAAAGACAAGAGAAATCTGAAATAATTAAAATCATTGGATTCTCTTTTTTTTTTTTAACATCTTTATTGGGGTATAATTGCTTTACAATGGTGTGTTAGTTTCTGCTTTATAACAAAGTGAATCAGCTATACATATACATATGTTCCCATATGTCTTCCCTCTTGCGTCTCCCTCCCTCCCACTCTCCCCATCCCACCCTTCCAGGCTGTCACAAAGCACCGAGCTAATATCCCTGTGCCTTGCGGCTGCTTCCCCCCAGCTATCTACCTTACTACGTTTGTTAGTGTGTATATGTCCATGACTCTCTCTCGCCCTGTCAAAACTCACCCTTCCCCCTCCCCATATCCTCAAGTCCGTTCTCCAGTAGGTCTGCGTCTTTATTCCTGTCTTACCCCTAGGTTCTTCATGACATTTTTTTCCCTTAAATTCCATATATATGTGTTAGCATACGGTATTTGTCTTTTTCTTTCTGACTTACTTCACTCTGTATGACAGACTCTAGGTCTATCCATCTCATTACAAATAACTCAATTTCATTTCTTTTTAAGGCTGAGTAATATTCCATTGTGTATATGTGCCACATCTTCTTTATCCATTCGTCCGATGATGGGCGCTTAGGTTCTTTCCATCTCCGGGCTATTGTAAATAGAGCTGCAATGAACATTTTGGTACATGACTCTTTCTGAATTTTGGTTTTCTCAGGGTATATGCCCAGTAGTGGGATTGCTGGGTCATATGGTAATTCTATTTGTAGTTTTTTAAGGAACCTCCATACTGTTCTCCATAGTGGCTGAACCAATTCACATTCCCACCAGCAGTGCAAGAGTGTCCCCTTTTCTCCACACCCTCTCCAGCATTTATTGTTTCTAGATTTTTTGATGATGGCCATTCTGACTGGTGTGAGATGATATCTCATTGTAGTTTTGATTTGCATTTCTCTAATGATTAATGATGTTGAGCATTCTTTCATGTGTTTGTTGGCATTCTTTATATCTTCTTTGGAGAAATGTCTGTTTTGGATTCTCTTGGAGTTAGTCAAGGGAAGACTTTACAGGGGAGGCGAGCCTGGAGCTGGTCTTTGAGAGAGAGAAGTGACAGGACTTCATGGAAAGAGAGAGTGAGAACATGACGGAAAAATCAGCATATCTGAAAGCTGGAAGTAAGGAAGACTAACCACCTTCCTTCTGGATTTCGGAGTAGCTGGTTAGAAAAAGATGGAAGATGGTGGTGAGATACCTGCTGATGAGGTTTGATTTGAGAGGTTTCTGTGCCCAGAAAAGCATACAACAAAGCAACACTTAAGGTGGTAAATTCACCCATGATGACCTGCCTGTCTCGAAGAGTAGATTGACTATTAAGCAATGAACACTTTCCTTTCAAATTTGTTCCTATTTATTTTTAAATTTCATCCAGTATCTCTGATAAAGAGGGTTGACTCTATTACTTGTCACAGGCTCTATTCTAACTTCATCTCTCCAAGTTGTCTCTGTGAATTATAACTCTGTGTCTGCCCCAGGGTTGCTTTATTCAGAGTCATAGAATGTTAAAGATAGGCTACTACAGTTCATCTACATTTCAGACGAAAGACCTTAGGATCTGAGAGAGGACATGAAGTGCCAAAGACTATGGACTTTTGGAAGCACGGTGTAGCAGAAAAAACGTGGATTTTAGGGAGATTTCTTGCACTTACCTAAATGCATGAACTTGGATATGTTATCTGACCTTTGGAAACCCAATTTCCTCTCTGTTTAAGAGGGTGGACAATGCCTGCCTCAAAGGATGAGTGTGAGGCTGAAATAAGGGAACATCTGGCAAAAGAGCTCAACAAATGTCCCCTTCCCCTTCCTTTGGAGCCGATTCTTATTCTGCAGTTTAAGAAAAGGGTTTGGCCACCTCTTAGGGGAGGAGCACCAAGGGGAAAGGTAAAATCACAGAAGGAATCTAAGGGCAAATGACTGATTTTTGGTTCTGTTCTTTTCTAGGCAGAATCATTTTGGGGAAGGAGGTGAACAGCGTTTCTTCTTTAGTCACTGCTTCTGGGGTTGGGACACTTCTCATGATTCTGATAGAAATTCAGACTGACATTTGAGGGATGAGGCAGGTGGCTGTCATCTCCATTAAGAATAACTGCACCCCAGCCCTTTATCCGCAAGTCTGCAAGTGTGTTTGGCTCCCATAGGAGGTTTATGTGTCGGCAGTTTCAGCGAAATGATTCCTTCCAGCTCAGACATGTGAAGACTTTCAGATGGCCCTGCGGCTTTTTTCTCTCACCTTTACTTATTTCTATAGTCTTGAAATTTACAACCCTTAAGGCTGCAAAAGCTGTTACCCAGAACTGGAGGAACTACTGAACTGAGATTCTTTTTCCCTCTAATTAAAAATTTAAAAAACGTTTTATTTAACTAAAAAGAACCAGAAATGAAAGTAAAGCCTAATATACTGGAAGGCACAGTGAATAGAGAACAGATATGCAAATTAGAGAAACTGGATTTAAGTTTCAGAATTTCCACTTAGCTGCTCCTAGGCCTCTGGCTGTGTGTTCTTGACCATCTGATCTTGAATACAGTATTTCAAGGCTCCATTCCAGCATAATCTTTTTGTGACCCGGTAAGTGTATTCTTTTAATAGGTTCACAAACAATTACAAACATAGAGAAAAATTGAGAGTATAATGTAATGAGCAGTCTTGTACCTACCGTTGAATCCTATCAAATTTTAGCATTTTGTTGTCTTGCCACATATACTTTCTTTAAGAAGTTATAGGTAGCATTAAAATGCTTGTATACCTCTCTTGGATCTCATTCATCTTCCTGTTTCTGTTGAATTTGATACTTATCTCCATGGATGTTTCTGTATTTTTACTGTCTATCTATATATCTGTCAACACTATGTAGAATTCTTTGGGTATGTTTCTCACATTACAAACATGATATCATACTGCATATATTCAGTTGTCATTTGCTTTTGTCACTCAACGTGTTTTTGAGATTTATCCATGTTCACATACGTAGCTCTGGTTCATTCATTTTAATTGCTATATAGTAACCCATTACATGAGTAATACACAATCTACTTATTCTTTTTCCTGTTCGCTAGTTTTTACAATGGCAAATAATGCTGGAATTATTACACTGGTAAAGGCCTCCTCTGCTATGGGCATCTTTAACTTGCCTTGATATTGTCAAATTGCTACCAAAGATTGGAATCACATTGTTCCAGTTGCTTATTCCTATGTTTGTTTATTTTGTAGTTACTTGTTAGCTCAAGGAATTATTAAGAATCCTAAATTTACTTTCTTTTTTCATTTAACACACATTATGTGTTCTCCTTGGCATTGGACTGCATTAAATATAAAATCAGAAAGACTATAACCTGGTCGCAACAGATTCTATACTGTAGACGAGCCATATGCACTTATTATCATACTTATTTTTATTTTATTTTTTTGCGGTACGCTGGCCTCTCACTGTTGTGGCCTCTCCCGTTGCGGAGCACAGGCTCCGGACGCACAGGCTCAGCGGCCACGGCTCACGGGCCCAGCCGCTCCGCGGCATGTGGTATCTTCCCGGACCCGGGCACGAACCCGTGTCCCCTGCATCGGCAGGTGGACTCTCAACCACTGTGCCACCAGGGAAGCCCTATTATCATACTTATTATTATCATATATAATAGTAAAAATGTCTACTCAGTCCATTGGGCTATACTAATTTACTAGGACCACCTTTCTTAAGTTTAGTTGAAACAAATGACTTTACAACAATTTTTTGGTGTTCTACTATGGTTTTTATTTGTTTATTGTTTTTGTTTTTACTTTTTTTTACTTAGAGTGCTTCTGGAATTATAAGAAACATATATTACGTGGGATACAGATATACTTTAATTGTTTTTCTATAGTTTTTTTATTTCTATAAATCTATTTTATTTATTTTTGACTATGTCGGGTCTTTGTTGCTGCACACAGGCTTTCTCTAGTTGCGGCGAGTGGGGGCTACTCTTCGTTACGGTGTGCAGGCTTCTCATTGCAGTGGCTTTTCTTGTTGCAGAGCAAATGCTCTAGGTGTGTGAGCTTCAGTAGTTGTGGCATGCGGGCTCAGTAATTGTGGCTCACGAGCTCTAGAGCACAGGTTCAGTAGTTGTGATGCATGGGCTGAGTTGCTCTGTGGCATGTGGGATCTTTCCAGACCAGGGCTTGAACCCATGTCCCCTGCATTGGCAGGCAGATTCTTAACTACTGCACCACCACGGCAGTCCAAATTCTTAATAAATTTGCCTTGGTTATGGTCACAGTCCTCTGGATATATTGTTCAGCTGCATGTAATGTTGTAACTATTACCAGAAAAAGAAAGAAGACTTTCTGTTGTTGTTTGAGTTTAATACGGATGTTTGCTTGTGATATTTAGCAGTACTGAAACTGGAGTCTCAGGAATGGCTCTTGTGAAGATTGTGGAAAAATGCTCAGTCATTTGTTGAACAAGATAACAGGTCTTGTTTCCAGTTGTGTTGTCAGTCGAATTGACAAGACATGATAGTTTTACCCAGCAGCAAGTAACTTACTTTAAGAAAAGATATGGAACAAGGAATACTGCCACATGCACAACCAGTAACATCACAGAGGCCTCACACACCTAGATGCAGCTGCTGGTGTCCCATCCTGAAACATGGGATTTGTTTTGGTTTCAAGGCATGGGAATTGACCGTAGTCTGGAAGGGAAGACTTCGCATGTTATATTGGGCATATTCTAAGGTAACAATATAATAGAGGGATTTGAGAGCGTGGCTTTGGTGTCAAACAAGTTCAAGTTCTGGCTGTAGAGAAGCTGCAGGGTCTGTGGTCCTTCAGCTTAGAGTTACCTAGTACGTGGAGGGGGGTGTGCCCAGTTCCCATTCTGAAGTACAGCTGCTGACATAGGTACCTAACTATTCTGACGACAGCCTTAAATCAGAAATCAGCATGTGGTAAACCTGGTGGGACCATCATTTATCTCTAAAGGTTGTGTTTCCTCACTTGATGTTGCCGAATGTGCAGCCAGGGAGCAAATGTTCCTCAAGCATTCCCAGAGGCTGGAGGAAGAGATTATCGCCCAGCTGTTAACTCATACCTGTTATGTCATCTCAGTTTACTAAGCCTCAGCGGCTCAGTGGACAGTGGAAGACAGAACGTAGTAGAGACGGAGTTTTCTGCCTCCCTGGCAGAGAAGACTTTGCATGTCATAGTGGGCATATTCTAAGGTAGCAATATAAATGGTGATTTGAGAGCATGGGTGGGCTTTGGGGTCAAACAGATTCATGTTCAAGCCCTGGCTGTACTACTTCCTAGCCATCTGTCACTGTGGTAGGCAGAAGATGAAGGTATCCACGTCCTAACCCCTGGAACTGGTTAATATGTTAGGTTAAAAAACAAAGGATCATATGGTAGTTCTATTTTTAGTTTTTCAAGGAACCTCCATACTGTTCTCCGTAGTGGCTGTATCAATTTACATTCCCAGCAACAGTACAAGAGGGTTCCCTTTTCTCCACACTAAAAATATAACTACCATAACTAAAAGTAGAACTACCATACAACTGAGCAATCCCATTACTGGGCATATGCCCTGAGAAAATCATAATTCAAAAATTGTCATGTACCACAATGTTCACTGCAGCTCTGTTTACAATAGCCAGGACATGGAAGCAACCTAAATGTCCATCAGCAGATGAATGGATAAAGATGTGGCACATATATACAATGGAATATTACTCAGCCATAAAAAGGAACGAAATTAGGTCATCTGTATAGATGTGGATGGACCTAGAGTCTGCCATACAGAGTGAAGTAAGTCAGAAAGAGAAAAACAAATACTGTATGTTAACATATATATGGAATCTAAAAAAAAATGGTTCTGAAGAACCTAGGGGCAGGACAGGAATAAAGATGCAGATGTAGAGAATGGACTTGAGTACACAGGGACGGGGAAGGGTAAGCTGGGATGAAGTGAGAGAGTGGCATGGACATATATACACTACCAAACGTAAGATAGATAGCTAGTGGGAAGCAGCCACATAGCACAGGGAGATCAGCTCGGTGCTTTGTGACCATCTAGAGGGGTGGGATAGGGAGGGTGGGAGGGAGACACAAGAGGGAGGGGATATGGTCATATATGTATACGTATACCTGATTGACTTTGTTATACAGCAGAAACTAACACAACACTGTGAAGCAATTATACTCCAATAAAGATGTTAAAGAAAAAAACCAAAGGAGAATTCAGGTTTCAGATGGAATTACAGTTGCTCATCAGCTGACTTTGAGATGGCTTCATTATCCTGGATTATCTGAGTTGGCCCAATGTAATTACAAGGGTCTTTATAAATGAAAGAGGGAAGCAAAAGAAAGAGAACCAGACACATGGCATCATGAGAAGGAATTAGCTACACATTGCTGGTTTTGAAGACAAATGAATGGGGCCTTGAGCCAAGGAATTCATGCAGCCTCTGGAAGCTGGAAAAGGCAAGGAAACATCTGTCTCCGTAGCACTCCCCACCCGCAGCCCCCCACCCCCCGCAAAAGGAACACAGCTCTGCTGATACTTTGATTTCAGTGCAGTGAGACCCATTTTGGACTTCTGACCTCCAGAACTGAAAGATGATAAATTTGTACTGTTTTAAGCTACTGAGTTTTTGGTAATTTGTAACAGCAGCAGTAGACAACTAAAACAGTGCCCTTTATTCTTCTGTGATTTAGTTTCTCATTTTGTAAAATGATGTTTGTAACAGTCCTATTCTCCTACCGTGGTTAGAAGATATAAGTACCTGTGCAGGGCTCTGTACTCACTCTTTTTTTTTTTTTTTTTATTGCACTACAACTGCTCTACAATGTTGTGTTGGTTTCTGCTGTACATTGAAGTGAATCAGCTATATGTATGCATATATCCCCTCCCTCATGGATCTCTCTCCCATGCCCCACCTGCCAATCCCACCCATCTAGGTCATCACAGAGCACCGAGCTGAGCTTCCTGTGCTCTATAGCATGTTCCCACTAGCTATCTATTTTACCCATGGTAGTGTATATATGTTAATCCGTATCTCCCAATTTGTCACACCCTCCCCATCCCCCTCTGTGTCCACTCGTCTGTTCTCTACGTCTACATCTCTATTCCTGGGCTGGATGTAGGTCCATCTGTACCCTTTTTCTAGATTCCACATATATGCATTAATAGATAATATTTGTTTTTCTCTTTCTGACTTACTTCACTCTGTATGGCAGACTCTAGGTCCATCCACATCTATACAGATGACCTAATTTCGTTCCTTTTTATGGCTGCATAATATTCCATTGTATATATGTACCACACTACTGGGCATATACCCTGAGAAAACCATAATTCAAAAGGGCACAGGTACCCCAGTGTTCACTGCAGCATTATTTACAATAGCCAGGACATGGAAACAACCTAATGTCCAACGACAGTTGAATGGATAAAGAAGATGTACTCACTCTTGGTGAGACTCAATCTTTGGACTAAAAGTCAGGAGACTTGGGTTATGGTGTCAGGCAAAATGAGGACAATAGTAATTTCTTGCCTTTCATATGGAACCGATGTGAGAAGCAAATGAAGTTGTCTTAACTTTTATTTTTTAACTAAGGTACTATTCAAATGTAACTTGTTGTAGTCTAACTCTACATTTCAAATGGTCTTAAGAGATGTTTTGTCAAAGATACATGAAAAAGGAAAAATATTACACATGAACCACCATTTGATTCCAGGAAATAGTGCTGGAGTAATAGGTGGTATTAATTTCATTGATTAGTACTGAGTAGTACGGTTTTTTCTTTTAGATGTTCTATATTTATTGCATTTTTAATTTCCTATTTATGTGGTAATGATTATGGTTCTTCATTACAAATCCCAGAGTTTTATGTTATCTTTTAATTGCAACCTTTGCTTATGTCTGAATGTAAACACAAAGCTATTTATTTAATTCAACTGAGGATGAAGTGGAAGAATCATCTATTTGGCAAGAATATAGTTACCATACATCCAGTAACACATTTTGTGTGTTTTAAAAGATGTGTTAATTTTCAGTAAGTGGAATGGTTCTCATAGTACTGCTTGCTAATGATTAAGTAGTCCACAAATATTTATGGTGAGTTTTGATTGAATGTACAGTTGAATAGGTAAATTCAAGCAGATACAATTAAGACTTATTTGTCTCGATTCCTTTTTAAAAGTACAGCTGACCCTTGAACAAGGACATAAGGGGCGCCAGCCTCCGCACAGTTGAAAATCCACTTAGAATTTATAGTCAGCCTCTTATATGCAGTGCCTCTGTATTTGCAGGTTCAACCAACTGTGGATTGTGTAGTATTGTAATATGAATTTATTTATTTTTTTATTTTATTATTTTTTTTAACATCTTCATGGGGTATGATTGCTTTACATTGTTGTGTTAGTTGCTGCTGTATAGCAAAGTGAATCAGCTATACGTATACATATATCCCCATATCTCTTCCCTCTTGCATCTCCCTCCCACCCTCCCTATCCCCCTCTAGGTGGTCACAAGACACAGAGCTGATCTCCCTGTGCTATGTGGCTGCTTCCCACTAGCTATCTATTTTAAATTTGCAAGTGTATATATGTCCATGCCACTCTCTTGCTTTGTTCCAGCTTCCCCTTCTCCTTCTCCTTCTCCGTGTCCTTAAGTCCACCCTCTATGTATGCATCTTTATTCCTGTCCTGCCCCTCCTGCCCCTAGGTTCATCAGACCATTTTTTTTTAGATTCCATATATATGTGTTAGCATACGGTATTTGTTTTTCTCTTTCTTACTTACTTCACTCTGTATGACAGACTCTTGGTCCATCCACCTCACTACAAATAACTCAATTTCGTTTCTTTTTATGGCTGAGTAATATTCCATCGTATATATGTGCCACATCTTTATCCATTCATCCTTCGATGGACACTTACATTAATTCCATGTCCTGGCTATTGTAAACGGTGCTGCAATGAACATTGTGGTACATTACTCATTTTGAGTTATGGTTTTCTCAGGGTATATGCCCAGTAGTGGGATTGCTGGGCCATATGGTAGTTATATTTTTAGTTATTTAAGGAACCTGCATACTGTTCTCCATAGTGGGTGTATCAATTTACATTCCCACCAACAGTGTATGAGGGTTCCCTTTTCTCCACACCCTCTCCAGCATTTATTGCTTGTAGATTTTTTAATGATGGCCATTCTGGCTGGTGTGAGGTGATACCTCATTGTAGTTTTGATTTGCATTCTCTAATGTTAGGGATGTTAAGCATCCTTCCATATATTTGTTGGCAATCTGTATATCTTCCTTGGAGAAATGTCTATTTAGGGCTTCTGCCCATTTTTTGATTGGATTGTTTTGTTTTTTGGTATTGAGCTGCATGAGCTGATTGTATATTTTGGGGATTAATCCTCTGTTAATTGCCTCACTTGCAAGTATTTTCTCCCATTCAGAGGGTTGTCTTTTCATCTTGTTTATGGTTTCCTTTGCTGTGCAAAAGCTTTTCAGTTTCATTAGGTCCCAGTTGTTTATTTTTGTGTTTATTTCCATTTCTCTAGGAGGTGGGTCAAAAACGATCTTGCTGTGATTTATGTCATAGACTGTTCTTCCTGTGTTTTCCTCTAAGAGTTTTATAGTATCTAGCCTTACATTTAGGTCTTTAAATCCATTTTGAGTTTGTGTATGGTGTTAGGGAGTGTTCTAATTTCATTCTTTTACATGTAGCTGTCCAGTATTCCCAGTACCACTTATTGAAGAGGCTGTCCTTTCTCCACTGTATATTCTTGCCTCCTTTATCAAAGATAAGATGACCATATGTGCATTGGTTTATCTCTGGGCTTTGTATCCTGTCCCATTGATCTATATTTCTGTTTTTGTGCCAGTACCATACTGTCTTGATTCCTGTAGCTTTGTAGTATAGTCTGAATTCAGGGAGCCTGATCCCTCCAGCTCCATTTTTGTTCTCAGGTTTGCTTTAGCTGTTCGGGGACTTTTGTGTTTCCATTCAAATTGTGCAACTTTTTTGTTCCAGTTCTGTGAAAAATGCCATTGGTAGTTTGATAGGGATTGCACTGAATCTGTAGATTGTCTTGGGTAGTACAGTCATTTTCACAGTGTTGATTCTTCCAATCCACGAACATGGTATATCTCTCCATCTGTTTGTATCATTTTCAATTTCTTTCATCAGTGTCTTATAGTTTTCTGCATACAGGTCTTTTGTCTGCTTAGGTAGGTTTATTCTTAGGTATTTTATTCTTTTTGTTGCATTGGTAAATGGGAGTGTTTCCTCAATTTGTCTTTCAGATTTTTCATCATACAAATTCTCCATTGAATCTGAATGAGAACCTTGCTGGGTAGAGTAATCTTGGTTGTAGGTTTTTCCCTTTCATCACTTTAAGTATGTCCTGCCACTCCCTTCTGGCTTGCAGAGTTTCTGCTGAATGATCAGCTGTTAACCTTATAGGGATTCCCTTGTATGTTATTGCTTTTTCCTTGCTGCTTTCAAATTTTTTCTTTGCTTTTAATTTTTGTTAGTTTGATTAATATGTGTCTTGGCGTGTTTCTCCTTGGATGTATCCTGTATGGGACTATTTGCACTTCCTGGACTTGATTATTTCCTTTCCCACCTTAGGGAAGTTTTCACCCATAATCTCTTCCAATATTTTCTCAGTCCCTTTCTTTTTCTCTTCTTCTGGGACCCCTGTAATTTGAATGTTGGTGCGTTTAATGTTATACCAGAGATCTCTGAGACTGTCCTCAATTCTTTTCATTCTTTTTTCTTTGTTCTGTTTTGCGATAGTTATTTCCACTATTTTATCTTCCAGGTCACTTATTCGTTCTTCTGCCTCAGTTATTCTGCTATTGAGTCCTTCTAGAGGATTTTTAATTTCATTTATTGTGTTATTCATCATTGTTTGTTTGCTCATCAGTTCTTCTAGGTCCTTAACATTTCTTGTATTTTCTCCATTCTATTTCCAAGACTTTGGATCATCTTTACTATCATTACTCTGAGTTCTTTTTCAGTTAGACTGCCTATTTCCTCTTCATTTGTTTGGTCTCGTGAGTTTTTACCTTGCTCCTTCATCTGCTGCGTATTTCTCTGTGTTCTTATTTTGCTTAACTTACTGTGTTTAGGGCCTCCTTTTCTCAGGTTGCAGGTTCGTAGTTCTCATTGTTTTTTGTTGTCTGTCCCCAGTGGGTAATGTTGGTTCAGTGGGTCGTATAGGCTTCCTGGTGGAGAGGACTGGTGCCTGTGTTCTGGTGGATGAGGCTGCATCTTGTGTTTCCGGTGGGCAGGACCGTGTTCGGTGGTGTGTTTTGGGGTGTCTGTGAACTTAGTATGATTTTTGGCAGCCTCTCTGCTTATGGATGGGGTTGTGTTCTTGTCTTGGTAGTTGCTTTGCATGGGGTGTCCAGCACTGGAGCTTGCTGTTTGCTTAGTGGAGCTTGGTCCTAGCTTTGAGATAGAGATCTCTGGGAGAGCTCTCTGCAGTTGATAATTCGAGGGGCTGGGAGGTCTCTGGTGGTCCAGTGTCCTGAACTCAGCTCTCCCTCCTCAGAGGCTCAGGCCTGACAGCCGGCCGGAACCTCAAGACTCTGTCGGCCACACGGCTTTTGGGAAGTCTGAGGTGTTCTGCCAGCGTTCAGTAGGTGTCTGTAGAAGTTGTTCCACATGTTGATGTATTTTTGATGTATTTGTGGGGACCAAGGTGATCGCCACATCTTACTCCTTCGCCACCTTGAAGGTCCTCTCTCTTTACACCTCTTGTTGCTAGAGGATCCACATTTCATCAGGAAAGGACATAAATCTGGCAATCTCACTTCAGGCCTAGCCCATCCACCTTTTTTCCCTTTGTGCTTAGTCTGTTTCAGTTGCTCTTAGTGGGCCCCATGCAGAGGCCTTGCGCCCGGCCCTTCTGACCAGAGTTCCTTGTGAAATGGCTGAGCCGACACCTCAGCTCGGGATATGCACTGAAGCTCCTCCTGTAATATGAATTTAGTGAAGAAAATTCCGAATGTAATTGGATCCTTGCAATTGAAACCCATTTTGTTCAAGAGTCAACTGATTTTCTTTATTGAGGTCAGGATTATATTACGTGTGCGTGTGTGTGCGCGCGTGTGTGTTTGTATGGAATGAAAAGTGAATGAGGCTATTATTATAACTGGTTACCACTGTTTCCATTTTCAGAGCCACATGGCAATGTGTAGTGTGATAGAGGCCCCGTTTACATGTTCTAAATTTTCAGGTGACTTGTGGTCATAGTTAGAAGGCACATTTTGTAATAACAGATTTTTTAAAATGTATGTTTCCTGTGGAGATTTGATGAAGTAGTGGTTTGTTTAGATTCTATACTAGAAGCATCTCAGTTAAAAAGAAGGCCACAGAAGGGGGTGTGGTCACACTTTTATGGATCAGCAGATAGCCTAGTCAGTAGTGCTTACATCACACCCAGAATCTGAGCTGTTTCAATTACCTCTTAGGGCAAATGTATCACAAAAGGTCCTCACCCATTTTTTTTTTTTTCTTTGCGTTACGCGGGCCTCTCACTGTTGTGTCCTCCCCCGTTGCAGAGCAGAGGCTCCGGATGCACAGGCTCAGCGGCCACGGCTCACGGGCCCAGCCGCTCCACGGCATGTGGGATCCTCCCAGACCGGGGCACGAACCGTGTCCCCTGCATCGGCAGGCGGACTCTCAACCACTGTGCCACCAGGGAAGCCCCCTCTCCCATTTTTGAGCCTAAAAATAAAGAGCAAGGTGGACATCTAGGAATCTATTAAGGTTTTTACAGGACTTATCAGCCATTGTTTTTAAACCATTTATCACTGAGGAGCGATAGCCATTTGTAATATTTAAACAATTAAAATGAATATAACTCATGCAAACCCTGACAGTTTATTTCTTGTTATTTCTTCTCTTCCTCTAAACATCAAATAATGGTGAAGACTCTGGTTATTTGACTACTCCTATGTGAAAATTCAAAAGTTAAAATTGGAAAGGTAAATGGAGCAATTTATAATGTTGCAAATAGTTGGTTTACCTTATACAAGAATACAATTCCTTTTCAAAGAGGTTGGCAGAGAGAAAACTTAAATTTGAAGTGTTGTAGTTTTGGTACTCTCAAGTCAATCAGAAATAAAGAATGGAAGTTTCTCCTGATACTTTACAGCAAATGGGAGGCAATTGGATCATTCTTCAATAACTGGGTAAGGATTCAGTTGGGTCTGCATTCAGACCCACATTGGAGACTGCATAATTAAAAGGAATTTTGTTATAGAAATCTTGAAAAAAATCATATCAACAAATATTTGAAAATGTGTTTGCATTTTAGAGCCAGTCAGCATCTTTGCCATAGCCACAAGGCAGTAAAGAAGCGTCTGAAAAGGAGAAAAGAATGTCTTTATAGAGAAAAAAATCTCCCTGTAAGTAAATCTAAAATAGAAGTGTTTCAGGAACTTTGTGTCCTGGAGATGCTTGATGGTTTTGAGTTGTGCTTCTACAAAATTACCGAACACCAGAAAATTTCACAGATATGAAGTCGTTTCATTTGATGTTTCTGATTTTTTTTTTTTGAGTGACAGGGATAAGGGAAGGTTTTAGAGAATGTCTGCTGCCTTCACTTTTGACACTGCAAAGGGAGAAGCCAATATCAGATTTTTAGATTGCAAGGATGTGTCTTACTTTTATGAAAAAAACTCAAGATGTTTATACGTGAAATTCTAAGCTTTGTAGATTTTACAGGATTAGATGTTAGCTGTGCTGGGTCTCCTCTTTGCAGAACCTCACAGATGTGAATCATTTCCATTCCATTCCTTTTGAGCCACATGACAGTAATAATGTCAGTGTCCTTCACCTTAGAAGATTCTCCAGCTATGAAGCAAAGGACAGGGACTGAACACACATTGACCTTCAATCTATTAAACTATCACTACAGGACAGACTAATGTCAGTTACTGGGTGGCATTTCTGAGAGCTCTCTCTCTGGCTGCTGTGCCTGTCCTGTGGCCTCCACACTTCCTAACCCCCATCCTGATACCCACCTGTCAACCCACAGGCAGGAGCTCAGCCCTGCAGTTGCGCCTGTCTTTTGTGAATCAGTGACGCCTTAGCCCCTTGACTGGAATAGGCTTAGTTATTTTTCCCAGTTTTATCTTTTGGAACAGCTAGAGAGCAGGGTTAAATAGAAGGAGCAGGTAGCTCAGTGGTTCTCAACCTTCCCTTCTTTCGTGGAAGATTTAAAAAATGCTTAGATCTGGACCCCACCATAGAGATTCTGATTCAGTTGTTCTGGGCTAAGACTGAGCACTGATTCATTTTTTAAATTCCTGAGATGATTTAATGTGTGGCTGAGAAGATCTAGGAGCTTAGATATAGACTTAGGGTTCTCAAAGTCTAGTTCCTGGACCAGCAGTATCAACATCACTTGGGAACTTATTAGAAATCCAAATCTTCAGGCTCTACCCAAGAACAACTCAATCAGAAACTTTTAGGGGCAGGGCCCAGAAATCTGTTTCTTAATAAGCCCTCCATATTCAGATGCATGCCAGAATTTGAGAACCACTGGTCTAGACTAACTTTCCAAGGTAGGGAAATGGCTTGAGGGCAACACTCCATTGATACTGCTATATTATATGTGAACGGAGGGTCAGCACAGACCCAAGTGGAGGAATAAGTCAGACACCAACCTTTGGGGAGCAAGCAGAATACCAAGATTCATGCTGGCAACCCAGCATCCCTGAAAGTTCTGTTTATCAGGAAATAGTACCAGATCCCAGCAAGTGGTGATTAGAGTGTGAGATTTAGAGAGATGCTGTACTGGGTTCAAATCCTGGCCTTTATTAACTTAGGAAACTAACCTCTCTGAATTTCATTTTTCACATAGGTAAAACAGGGATGGTAGTTACTACCTTTCAAGGTCGCTGTGAAAAATACAATAAAATTGTGAATGGAAAATATCCAGCAAGAGTAAATGTCTAACACATGCTCACAGCAAAATGCATTCTCAAGCAATTATTGATAATATTATTTCTGTACAAGAATAGTCATTTCTTTGTATGTGGTGCTGTCACTTTCTCCTCTTGTGTCCATGGCAGATATTAGAAATTAACCCCAGCAATCTTCCCAGTGGATTGGGGCCTTGAATCTTTTCTGATACAGCACTCCAGGCAACAACAATCAGACCTGGCTTTCAAGATGAGCCCCATTTGTCACCCCCAGTTAAGAATGCAAAAATCTTCTTAGAGATATTCCTGTTCCTCCATTTCTTTCTTGCCCGCATTTAAGAAGCACCTGCTATAGCAGTGTCCAGTAGATGCATGACGCTAGCCACATTTAAAAGTTCTGGTAGCCACATTAAGAAAATAAGAAACAAGTGAAACAAAACTTAAATTTTTTTCATTTAATGTCATGTATCCAAAGCATTATTATTTCAATATATAAGAAATATAAAAATTATTGAGATATTTTACACTCTTACTTATGGGACTAAGTCTTAAAAGCCAGTGTCTATTTTATACTTAGAGCACATCTCATTCCAGATTAGTCTTTTTTTTTTTTCACGGTACACGGGCCTCTCACTGTTGTGGCCTCTCCCATTGCGGAGCACAGGCTCCGGACGTGCAGGCTTAGTGGCCATGGCTCACGGGCCCAGCCGCTCCACGGCATGTGGTATCTTCCCAGACCGGGGCATGAACCCGTGTCCCCTGCATCGGCAGGCGGACTCTCAACCACTGCGCCACCAGGGAAGCCCAGATTAGCCATATTTTAAGGGCTCAGTAGCCACATGTGGCTAGTGGCTGCCATATTGAACCATGAAGCACTAGGTCCTCACGTCAAGGTCATAGCCTCAACAAGCTCACAGTTTATTGTGACTCAGTCACAGAGAAATGATAATATTCTCCTGCACAAAGTGCTGTTACCCCCCCAGTTTGGATTTTCATGAAGCACAGGGTAATGTAGTCTGTGTGGGACAGAATGACTGGCATTTCTGCAGGCTTCATTTTCTTTTTTTGCTTCTGTATCTTGCCTGTGTGGCTGGAAATATCAGTTCCACTTGGAGCCAGCAGGTCTGACACTCTCTGATCGCATTGCTTGCTTTGAGTGGAGGTTTGTTTAGTGCCGCTGCTAAGGAATGTGTTTCTGCTGTCCTACCTTGATATTTGTCCGTAATCACGTGACGACCAACCACTCATTGAGCTTGTGCTATAATATGCAAGGCACTGTGCTAAGCCACTCATGTACCAGTGGCTTCCCACCACACTCAATGACTTCGAGGGACCTACCTGATTTGACCCACGGCCACCTGGAAGACCTGATTTCCTACCATCATCCCTTTTCCTCACGCCACTCCTGCTACCTTGGCCTCCTGGATCTTCTTTTTCCATACTCAAGCCTTTCTCTTGGATTTATCTCAGCCTTGAATGCTGTTCCCCAGAATAACCATGTGGTTAGCTCCTTCATTTCATCCAGGTCTTTGTTTAAATGGCATCAGAGAAACCTTCCCAGACCTTTCTATCTAATTTAGCACTCTTGTCACTCCCCATCTTTTCTCTCTGGTTTATTTTTCCTCATATTAATTATCACTACCCAAAATTATGTCACATATTCCTTTACATATTTATTTGTTGGTTGTCTCCCCCACCAAAGTGTGGTCTCCATCATGGCAGGGAAATTCTCTTTGTTTACTATTTGGTTTTCTGTGTTAGCACAGTGCAAACACATAGTAGGTACATGGTAAATATTTGAATGACATTGCATATGTATTATCTCATTTTATATATATATATATATATATATATATTTTTTTTTTTTTTTTTTTTTATTAATCTTTATGTGGCGTTTTTGACTAAAGGAGAAACAGTGTGAGAGATAACACATCATAAGTGTAAAATTACAGTCATTAAGTAGCAGAGCTGAGACTTTAACCTAAGATGGTGTGTGTCCAGAGCTCAGATTTCTAATCCCTTCACTTTACCACCTTTTGAGAGGACAAAACCTTGTCTATGACCTTTATCTGTGCTTTTGACCTCCTATAAATTCTCCAGAAAAACCTTTGGCTCTGATGGTATGATTTTCTATTTCCTCCCCTATTAACACATTGCTACATAGCATCAATCAGAGGAACCGATACAGAATTTGGTGACAGGTTTCACCAGTGCTATCAACATATGCATTGAAGTTTCTAGGGAGATCATGTAGTTGATGAAAATATATTTTGATTGCTGCAAAATTGCTCATCCTTGGGTTCATTTTAGGGCCCATCTATGTCAGGTGATAACCGAAACCATTGCAGAGTGAAGACGATGTGAAACTATTGGCAGATAGTGAGTTGCCCTTTAATATACCTCATTCTGAAGATTGAAGGCTGTCTCAAAGGAATAAACAGTCTTTCCACGTGCTTTGATTTCATTTCAACTGAGCTCCATACAACCTCATTGAGCTGCTGTGTAACACCATGCCCTGGGCGCAGAGCCAGGGATACTGTCCTGGTAATCTATTGCTGTATGACGGCCACCTCAAACTTAGTCGTGTAGAACAGCAACCATTTTACTATGTTCATAAATTCTGTGGGTGGATAATCTAGACAGGGCCCAGCAGGGATGGCTTGCATCTCCTTGATATCTGGGCCTCCGCTGGGAAGAATTAAGGGCTGGGGAGACTCAAACAACTGAGAAATGCCATCTTCCTAAGCCTCCTGTCCTCACGTGTCTGGTGCCTGGGTTGATACTCCTTGATGTCTGGGCTCAGCTGGGACCATCACCTGGAGCTTGTACACATACATGTGTGGCCATGTGTCTTCAGCCGTCCACAGGTTGGCAGCTGGGTTCTAAGAGGTAATGTCCTGGGATGGGGCATCCAGAGAATGAGCGTTACAGAAGCTGCCATACTCTTTCTGACCTTAGCCTTGGAAGTCACGGGACATAGTTTCTGCCACATTCCCTTAATTACAAATGCATTTCTAAGGGAGGAATAGATTGTACCTCATGATCCAGGGAGGGGCGAGGTTATATTGTAGAATAGCACGTGGGTTGGGAGATATTGATTTGGCCATTTTTAGAAAATCTGCCACAGACCCAGAAGAGAAAATGATATTTGTTACTACCTGTAAACACCCGGAGTTACACAGAGGTGGGAGACAGGCATGGGAGACATATCGGGCAACTTCATTTTCCTTTGGAAAGCAATCCTGGCCTACAACACGCACATTCTATATGTAAATGGGGTTATTTCCTCTGCCTTGTGTTTCCATCCTGTTGTTCACTAAGGCGATTTTTCTAGATCTATCGCCTTGCTGTAATGATTCACTGTATGAGTTCTGGTATTGCTTTGACACTTCGGCTCAATTTGTTTGCTTCTTAATCATCCAAGAGAGTGTAGCCTCCAATCCATGAGGCTAAGAAAGCTTAGTGTCTTCTCGTGCTCCAGGGATTTTCTTGTTACTACAGACTCCCAGGAATACTCATCAGAGACCTGAGGCAGCACGGACAGATTGTAAGCCTCTTTCAAGCTTAAGAAATCTACACGTTAATATTTTTAGGGTGGCATTTCCTTTGTTAGTTGGCCTGGCATATGTATGTATATTTAAAATTCATTTTATTGAAGTATAGTTGATTTATAATGTGTTGATTTTTGCTGTACAACAAAGTGATACAGATGTATACATATTCTTTTTCATATTCTTTTCCATTATGGTTTATCGCACAGAATATTGAATGTAGTTCCCTGTTCTCTACAGTAGAACCTTGTTTTTTAATCCATTCTATACACAGTAGTTTGCATCTGCTAATCCCAAACTCCCATTCCATCCCTCCCCCACCCTCTCTCCCCCTTGGCAACTACAAGTCTGTTCTCTATATCTGTGAGTCTCTTTCTGTTTCGTAGATAGGTTCATTTTTGTTATATTTTAGATTCCACACGTAAGTGATATCATATGTCTTTCTCTGTCTGACTTCACTTAGTTTGATAATCTCTAGGTCCATCCATGTTGCTGTATATGACATTATTTCATTCTCTTTTATGGCTGAGTTGTATTCCATTATATATATGTTCCATATCTTTATCCATTCATCTGTCAGTGGACACTTAGGTTCCTTCCATGTCCTGACTATTAATAGTGCTGCTATGAACATAGGTGTGCATGTATCTTTTCGAATTATAGTTTTGTCTGGATATATGGCCTGGCATATATTTTTAAGTATTCTAATTTTCAGAATCCTAGCCCAGCTGAGCAAAACAAAAAAAGCTAACAATTACTGAGCATCTACTATATATTAAGAACTGTGCAAATCTTTCTAATTATATCTTTATTAATACAACTCCACAGCAAGGTGGGTGGTGGTGTTTCTTCTTAAAGATGGGGACATTGAGCCTCTGAAGGTTTAAGTGACTTGCTGATTTCTTAGAGCTGCTTCACATGGGTACTGGGGTTCAAACTCAGTATGCGTGTCTCTCAAATACCTGCTCTTCCCCTTATCCCGCAGATGCTGTCACATGATTTCATTATGGACTTTGTATCCTCAGTCCCCTTTCTTTCGATCCTCCTGTGTCTCTTTTCTAGGAAACACATAGGGCATCAGGACTTGGTCCCTCACTGTCCTCTCAGAACCTTATCAGGTGAACAATTATACGTAATGTTGGTAGATTCGTTTTCTAGCAGTGCCATAACAAAGTGCCACACACTGGGTGGTTTAAAACCACAGAACATTTTACTCTCACAATTTGGGAGGTCAGAATCCAAAATCAAGGAGCTAGCAGGACCACACTCCCTCCACACGCTCAAGGGGAGGGGCCTTCCTTGCCTCTTCTGTCTTCTAGTGGCTCTGGTGTTCCTTGACTTGTGGCTGTGTGAGTCCAGTCTCTGCTTCCAGCTTCACGTGGCTTTCTTCCTGCTGTGTCTTCTCCTCTTATAAGGGCACCAGTCATTAGACTTAGGGTCCACCTTAATCCATTATAGCCTCACCTTAACTAAATACATATGCAAAGACACTGTCTCAAAATAAGGTCACATTCTGGGGTTCTAGTGGACATGAATTTTGAGGGGAAACACTACTAAACTCACCACAGTTGGGTATGGAGGAGGAATTCAAAAGGAACAAAGGGATATATTGGAAAGCACGATAGTAGGACTAGCACATTTTCAGGGTTCTGTGTTTCCCTTTAATTCTATCTTCTTTTTCTTTGGAACCTCATGAGTCAACTGAGCCCCAGAGCACTAGAAAAAGAGTCATAGTCACTGGTAAAAAGGGGGAGGAAAAGAGACTTTTCCCTTTGGCCAATCTTTCTCCCAGATTCCTTTTGTTTTTCTGCACTATCACCTTGCTTCAGAAAGACAAAGAACAGTACATTCATATCAAGAATCCCTGAAGGAGAAGGCAAACTTCTGTAATAAAGAAAAACATCAACACAACATTAGTTTTCTTGCCGTATTTCATATTTAGACAGTTTTCTTCAGAGTTTCTCTGGGTAGTTGTGGAACCGAAACAATAGCAAGCCAGCCTCTTTGCAGTAAAGAGATAAAAGGGTCACTTTGGGGATGCTTAAGGGACCATTACATAAAACCACAGTCAAACAACAGTTTCACATCTTTCTTTCATTCTCATTTTGGATATTTCTATTGGACTAGCGTTTTAAAGGAAACATTGGACTACAGTTCAGCTCTTCCTTAATTTCGTAGTTTAATGATGCATTGCTAAACTATCCATGTGGAACAAAACTAACATTTACTGAATCCGGATTACTTGGCTGGTACACCCTAGACACATCTTCATACTTGCTCAGTTACTCTTCCCAACAGCTCTGTGCGATGGATCTTATTGCTTCCAGTTTCTGGTGACAACACTGAGATTCAGAGAGCAAGTGACAAAGCTGGATTTGGACTCAGGGCCTTGGGGACATAAAGGAGAGTAACAAAGCTCCTAGTAATATCTTCCCGGAATTATTGAGGAAGGGTTCATGGAAAACGCAGGCCAGCACTACATGGTGATCATGTAGATGGTGGTGGTGGTGGTGGTGATGGCCTCTGCCATTTCTGGAGCACCTACTGTGTGCCCCAAATGATACCAGATGTTTTACAGAGTTTCTTCCCATGAACATTCACTTATAAATGTTTCTTGAATATCCCTTCTGTGGTATAATCTGTTTGGATCTGAAGCAGAGACTAAACCCAGTTTTCTACTCTTAGTCATGGTATCATTGTCTGCATTTTATACACACAGAAACTGAGGCACAGAGAAATTGTCAAATCTTTCTGAGATTTGTATCCAATGCTGAGATTTGCGTGCAGATCTGTCAGCCTCCAAAGTTTTGTCTTTTCCGTACAAACTTGATTATACTCAAAAACCATTTTCTTTCTTCTTTAAAACAAAACAAACCCAAAAAACCCTCTATTTTTTAGCAATAAAAGATACATATTGGTTGTAAAAAATTCACAAGTACAAAGTGAATAAAATAAATAGTATAAGTGCCTTCCATTTATCCTCTACCCAACTTCTCAGTGTAAATCACTGTTAATAGTTTAATACACATTTTTATAGATTTTCTACATATGTACAAATATCATATGTAAATGATTAATATATATTATATATAACCTGCCATATTTAATATATAGTGCTATATATCCAAGCAGAAAAGCACTTGATTGAGTTACTACTTTGTGTTTTGTTTCTCTCTGCTGTGGAGAAATTAGGGTATATATTACAGAAAATAATAATAAAAATAAAAGATTATTTTACACAGATCACACATACACACAAGAAAGGATGGGAACTGGCTCGTTGCCTTTCACTTCTCGTCTTTACTTCTACAACCCTTCCACCATATCTATTCTGCTCATAACCCTACTCAGGGCTTTGAGTTGAGAACGGCTTCCAGTCCTAGAGACCCCAAAGCATCTTTGCCAATGGGAAGTTAGTACACATTTTCTGGAAACAGCTTAAGTGCTCAACAGATGAATGGATAAAGAAGATGTGGTATATATATAAACAATGAAATACTACTCTGTCATAGAAAGCTGAAGTCTTGTCATTTACGACAACATGGATGGACCTTGAGGGCATTATGCTAAGTGATATCAGTCAGATGGAGAAAGACAAATGCCATCTGATTTTACTCATGTGGAACATGAAAAAACAAACTAAAAGACCAAAATAACTGAACAAAAACAAACATGTAGGTGCAGAGAACAGAGCAGTGGTCACCAGAGGGGAAGGTTGGGGGATGCAAAATGGGAAAAGGGGGTCAACTCTATGGTGAGGGAGGGAAACTAAATTTTTGGTGGTATGTACACTGTAGTGTATACATAAACAGAAATATACTGTTGTATGCATGAAATTTATACAATGTTATAAAACAATATTACCTCATTTAAAAAAAGAAAGAAGAAAAAATCAAAGACTGAATCTCCCAGAAGGAGCTGGGATTATAAGGCTTGGTATTTGGGAGGATAAAAGTAGTCTAAGCTACAGTAGTTTAGCCCCAGAAGAGGGAAGATGGAAACCTGTAGATTCTTCAGTGGTGTCCCTGAGAGTGGGGAAAGAATGGGTGTATGGTACACCCCCAAATTCAGGTCCCCACTACTGGGATACCTGTTCTTGGCAAGGATCTCAGCACCTGAGTTTAGCAGGGGACTAACAGGGCTTCAAGCCTCCTTTTTATGGGCCAGAGTAATAACCAGTGTGAAAATCAGACAGCCCTCCCACCAGCTTTTGCCTGAGACCCCCAGAACTGTGATGGAATCCAGCTGAGGGCAAAGTGGGGTGGAATGGAGCTCAATAAGGAATGCGATTTAGTTGTCCATTCTGGCAAATAGAGGGTTTAGAGTTATATTTATTTTGACTTAGAAAATTGTTTCTTGAATTCAAGTTCTGTGTTTGAACATTTGCCCTTGAGCCTAAAGCACAGATTTTCAGATTTCACATTTAACAAACTGGGGATGAATACATTTTATATCTAATTACTTCTCTCTCCTTCCCCAAATATTACTATTAAATAAATGCTGTTTTTTAATTAAGGAAATGTGACATATCCCTAGGACATTAGCAGAATAACTAACGGTACTGATCCTCATTTGCAGAAGAACAATTTCACCCAAGAATTATGTCTGATGAGTCTTTACATCCTCATCTTAAGACATGGCCACAGAGATAAATGTGCCAGCTTATTTCAGAACTTTATCCTTAGTAATTTTTAACAGCTTTATTGAGATATAATTTACATAGCATAAAGTTCACCTCCTTAAAATGTACAGTTCACTGGCTTTAAGTATATTTTCAGAGTTGCACAAACATTATAATACTCTAATTTTAGAACATTTTTATCACCCCGAGGAGAAAACTTGTACCCATTCCCTTGAACTTAGCCCTAGGTAACCACGTATCTACTTTGTGTATCTATATATTTGCCATCTGGATATTTTATGTAAATGGGATCATACAATAGGTGGTCTTTTGTGATTGATTCTTGCACTTAGCAAAATGGTTTTGATGTTTATCCATGATACATGTTGTAGTATGAGCAGTGCTTTACTCTTTTTTATTACTGAAAAATATTCCATTACAAGGGTATACCACATTTTCTTTATGCAATCGTCTGTTGATGGCTATATGGGTTGTTTCCACCTTTGGCTATTATGAATGACGCTAGTATGAACATTCCTGTGCGAGTCTTTGTGTGGACATGTTTTAATTTCTAACTGGTGTATACGTAGGAGCATAATTGCTGGAACATGCGGTAACCCTATGTTTAACAGTTTGTGGAACTGCCAAAGTAATTTCCAAATATTTTACATTCCTACTAGCAGTGTACAAGGCATCCAGTTTCTTCACATTCTTGTAAATACTTTTTATTGTCTTTTTGATTATGGCATTCTAGGGGTGTGAAGTGATATCTCACTCACTGTGGTTTTGCTTTGGGTCTCCCTCATGACTAAAGATGTTGAGCATCTTTTCATGTGTTTATTAGACATTTATATACATGCCTTAGAGAAATGTCCATTTAAATATTTTTCCCATTTTCTAATTGGGTTATCTTTTCCCGCTAAGTTTCTTTAGATATTCTCAATTCAAGTCACTTATCAGACGCATGATTTGCAGTTATTTTCTCAGAGTCCGGGGGTTGTGTCTTCAGCTATTCTTCATGAAAGAAATGGCCTGCCTCAGAGAGAGCTCCTGAAGCTGCATGCCTTTCTTCTTTTCCCACAGTCACTGTGATAAATAAATATATCAACACATTATTACCTGGTTGTATTTCATTTATAAGCTCTGCCCATCTAAGTTTCCCCCAGCTGCCTGATTCAATTACTTTTCCCTTGTCTTAATTCTCCTTGAGCTGTCTACAATTTTTGATGCCAAAGACAATAATACTCTTTTCTTTCTGTCCTTCCTTATTCCCTCCCTCCCTCCCTTCCTTTCTTATATAAATAGGTACTTTTACTAGACAATTACTGGGTTTCAGAAGCTCTGCTAGGGGCTGGGGATAAAGAAATGTATTTTCTGTCTTCGTTTGTGCTCTAGTAAAGAAGACAGATGTTAGTGAACCACTAATACACGAATAAGCATAAAACGATAACTGTGATTAGCCCTTTGAAGGAGAGGCGCTGGGGGTTATATGAATATATTACAGGGGAAACTTCCTGGTCAGGGAAATCAGCGATTCTCTTCTCCGAGGAGGTAAGAACTGGGTTAGATACCAAGGATAAGCAAGTGTTAAGGGAGCTAAGAGGGAGGAGCATGTGAAAGTGCCTGTGACCCAAGGGAACAAAGCCCTTTGAGGCAGGAAATAAAGTGTGGTTGGCACAGAGCAGGCAAATATGAAAATGAACCGAGGCAGTTAGGTAGAGTCAAGACCATGATGGGCCAAGGAGGTTGTAATAGAAGTGTTTGTCCACATTTTAAGACCAGTGAAAAACAACTGAAGTTTTAGAAAAGACAGGAAGGTGATCACATTTGAATTCCTAAGAGATTATTCTAAGTGCAGTATGAAGAATTAATTGAAGGTGGGCAATAGTGAATGTGAGGGTCCACTGAGGATCTATAGCAGGAGCTCAAGTGACAGCAGCTTAGATGTGGGTAAGATGATTGTAGCTTGGATGAGGGCGGTGGAAATGGAGATAAAAGAATGAATCTGAAAGATATTTAGAAAGAAAAATCAATGAGACTTGATGGCTTGATGATAAGGGATTAAGGGAGGAAGACATTTCAAGAATGACTAATAACTAAATGATGCTAATTATTCTGCCATGGTTTTGCAGTAACTGCCTTGGTTTGAGTCTACCATCCTATAATCTTGGACCACTTAAAACCTCTCTGTTCCCATTTCTTCATTTAGAAAATATTGATGATAATATTTAATTCATATGAATGCTACAACACATTTAGAGCAGCATCTACATTGTAGTATGTGCTCAATAAATATGCTAAACAAATAAATGCGCTCATAGTATGTTTATGAAAAATCCCAATTATTAGGGATTTCTCTGTTTGAAAAACCAGAGGGGGAAAGTGACTACTTTCTTAAAAATGAAACACACTGAAGACTTTTGGTTCTGGCCAAGGTAGACTATCCCCATTCCTCCCAGGTCGTTAACAACTAAAAATCCCCTGGATATAACACAGAAAATATCCAGCAAGACTCTGAAAGGTGGAAAGAAGGTGGACTACCTAGCAACTCTGGGAGGTGAGGAACAACAAGGGGTGAGTTCTCCGTTTTCTTTTTTGCCTTTGGTGTCTCCCGGATGGGGAGTTAAAGAAGCCTGAAACCTAAATCCACAGACAGGCACAGAAGACAAACGCTCCAAGGAGAGCCAATTCTACTGCTCCTAGGGAAAGAATTAGAGAAGGGGCTCTAACACAGCCGAAACCTTTTTGAAAATACCTACCCTCCTTGAGCCATATGTTCGTAGAAAATCTGCTTGGTAGAAGCAAGCAGTGCTCTGATTCCCTCTCTGTGGGAATGTCAGTGGGGCCCAACATGGAGCTGGGCCTCTGCTCCAGCCCAGCAGCACACAGACTGAACAAGGCAGTGCAAGGCAAGGCTGATGGGTTGTCCACCTCTCCCAACTTCATTGCCAGTGAACAAGACCTCCACCTCCACCCAGCATTGACAAGGCTGTATGAGGTGGAGCTAACTTTACACTTACTGGTGAAAGACAGAGTGCTTTCTTCCTAAGATTGGTGGCAAATGATGGTCTGCTCTCATTCCTGTGTGCCATAGCACCAGAAGTCTTAGCCAGCAGAATAAGGTGGCCACACAAGGAAATAAAAAGCATACAGATCAGAAAGGAAGAAATAAAGCTATTCCTACTTACAGATGACATGATTGTCTACGTACACAATCTTGACGAATCTACAGAAACATTGTGTAATTTTGTAACTAATTGTGTAATTGTGTAACTAATAAGTGAGTTCAGCAGAGTCAAAAGCTCTACAAGATGAACACACATAGTCATTTTCCTATATACTAGCAACTATTTTCCTATATACTAGCAACTATTCTATACTAGAAACTATTTAGTTTCAACTATTACGTAGAAACCGAATTTAAAAACGTAACATCATATACAATAACTGCAAATAAAGTGAAATCCCTAGTTGTAAATCTAATAAAACATTTACAGGATGTGTGTGCTGAAAATTACAAAACCCTGATGGAAGAAGTCAAAGAATAATTAAATAGGGAAACATGCTGTGTTCATGGATCAGAAGATTCAATATAGTGAAGATGGCAGTTCTCCACAAATTGAACTATAAGTTCCTATGAAAATCCAAACAAGATTTTTTATAGAAAGGGACAAGCTTTATCTAAAATTTATATAGAAAGGAAGAACTAGAATAACTAAAGCAATATTGGAAAAGAACAAAGTGGAGGGAGTCACTCTATCTGATATAGAGGCTTTCTGTAACTTAGAATAATCAAGGCAGTATGGAATTGGCAGAGGAATATATACACAGAGCAGTGGAGCACAGTAGAGAACCCAGAAAGAGAACACAAATACAACCAATTTTTTTTTGTAAGTCAGATATTTATTATAATAAAAAATATGATCACCTCTACCTGTAGCAGTTAGGTTCCTTTAAGAATATGTCACTTTACAAACAAAACGATGATCACAGTGCTACTTTATTTTACTTACTGTGTTTACTTTTTTTTTAAACATCTTTATTGGAGTATAATTGCTTTACATTGTTGTGTTAGTTTCTGCTGTATAACAAAGTGAATCAGGTATACTTATACATATATGACCATATCACCTCCCTCTTGCGTCTCCCTCCCACCCTCCCTATCCCACCCCTCTAGGTGGTCACAAAGCACCGAGCTGATCTCCCTGTGCTATGCAGCTGCTTCCCACTAGCTATCTATTTTACAGATTTAATCCAGAGTTAATTAAATCTGGATTAAAGGGGTAACACAATAATAGTAGGGGAATTTAACAGCCCACTTTCACCAATGGACAGATCAACCAAAATGCAAGTAAATAAGGAAACACAATCTTTAAATGACACATTAAACAAGATGGATTTACCTTGCTCCTTCACCTGCTGCATATTTCTCTGTCTTCTCATTTTGCTTAACTTACTGTGTTTGGGGTCTCCTTTTCGCAGGCTGCAGGTTCATAGTTCCTGTTGTTTTTGGTGTCTGCCCCAGTGGGTGAGGTTGGTTCAGTGGGTTGTGTAGGCTTCCTGGTGGAGGGGATTGATGCCTGTGTTCCAGTGGATGAGGATGGATCTTGTCTTTCTGGTGGGCAGGGCTGCATCCGGTGGTGTGTCTTGGGGTGTCTGTGAACTTAGTATGATTTTAGGCAGCCTCTCTGCTAATGGGTGGGGTTGTGTTCCATCTTGCTAGTTGTTTGGCATGGGGTGTCCAGCACTGGAACTTGCTGGTCGTTGAGTGGAGCTGGGTCTTAGCCTTGAGACGGAGATCTCTGGGAGAGCTGTCGCCACTCGATATTATGTGGGGCCGGGAGGTCTCTGGTGGTCCAATGTCCTGAACTCAGCTCTCCGAACTCTAGGCCGGACACTAGACCAGAGCACTAAGACCCTGTTAGCCATGCAGCCAGTTGTGTAGGGAGTTTCTTGCCTTTGGGGAAGTCTGAGGTCTTCTGCCAGCGTTCAGTAGGTGTTCTGTAGTAGTTGTTCCACATGTAGACATATCTTTGATGTATTTGTGGGGAAGACGGTGATCTCCATGTCTTATTTCTCAGCCATCTTGAAGGTCGCCCATTGGGTTTACTTTTGATTACAACAGTTATTGTTATTCTTGTCTTGGTATCATATTTGTTATATTATTTCAGGAATATCCTGATGGTTATAAACTTGTCCTCAGGGGGGAACCAAGCAACAGGGAGCTGTGCTGACATTCGCTGCTGTCACTGGAACTACTGTTGCTGCAGCTTCACTCCTAGGCCTCCACTCGCCAGATCCAGGCAGCCTTCCAGGAGCTGCGACTCCTGGTTACTGATCCCAGGGCTGCGCACCGGGTCTCACAGAGGTGTCTGGTATTAACCTGTCTACCAATGCTCTCGGTTCCAGACTCTCCTCTGTGCTAAGCAGACATCATCATCTGAGCAACAGCGGTGCTCCCTCAGCTGGTCTCTCCCTGTGGAAGCTCCCAATTGGTTTTTGACAAAAGTACAAAAGCAATTCAATGGAGGAAAAGTAGCCTTTTCAACAAATGACATGCATAGGCAAAAACCTAACCTTCTTACCATATACAAAAGTTAAGTCAAAATGGGTCATGAACTTATCTAAGAGTTAAAACTACACAAGTATTAGGAAAAATATGAGAAAATCTTTAAGACCTAGGGTTAGAGAAAGAGTTCTTATATGTGACATTAAATGCACTATCCATAAAATGAAAAATAGGTAAATTGAATCTCATCAAAAGTAATATATTTTGCATTGTGAAAGGCTGCTAAGAGGATGAAGATACAAGCTGAAGACTGTGAGGAAATATTTGCAAATCACATATCCAACAAAGGCCTTCTATCTAGAGTATATGAAGAATTCTCAAAACTCAACAGTTAAAAAAAAATCCCATTGTAAAATGAGCAAAAGACATTTCACCAAAGAAAAATAGATGGCAAATGAGCATGTGGAAAGACATTCAGCATCATTAGCTACTAGCAAAATGCAAATTAAGAGCTCAATGCAGTATCATAACACACACACGAAAGACTAAAATTTAACAAGTGAAAATACCAAATGCTGACAGTGATGTAGAGAAACTTGATCACTCGTGCATTGCTAGTGGGAATGTAAAATGGTGCAACCATTCTGGAAAATCGTTTGACAGTTTCTTACAAACCAAAACGAGCACTTATCGGATGCCCCTATAATCACACTTTTGGACATTTAACCCAGGGTAATGATGTTCATATGTGAAATATATGTTCACACAAAAACCTGTGCACAGATGTTCATAGCAACTTTGTTCAGAGTAGTAAAATACAGGAAATAATCCACATGCCCTTCAATGTGTGAATGGTTGAATAAACTGTGATATATTTTTACAATGGAATACTACATAGCAGGAAAGAGGGATGAACTATTGAAACTACAACAGTCTGGTTGTGATTCAGGGACATTGAGCTTATTGAAAAAAAGTCAATCTCAAAGGTTACTTACTGTGTAATTCCACTTGTGTAACAGTCTCTAAATGACAACTATAGAAGTGGAAAACAGATTAGTAGCTGACAGGGGACAGGGATTGGGGGTGATGGGGGGAGTGTGGACTAGGTGCAAACACAAAGTCATAACATGAATGTGGTGGTGGTTACACAGATTTATACATAAGTTAATATTACTTAGAACTACAGCCATATGTACATACACACAACATGAACGCAGTTTGAAAACATGGTGTGAACTGAATTAGGTCAGTAGACTACTTAACAGTGACACACAACTGTCAGTTTTCTGGTTTGGATATGGCACTACCGCTATATAGGATCGCACTGTGGAGAGAAACTGGGTGAAGGAGTTAAGGGACATTTTGTACTACTTCTCCAGCTTCCTGTAAATCTGTAATTATTTTTTTAAAGGTAAAAGAAATTACCTACATTGTGGCCAACATTATAGATACTCCTTTGAATCACATAATAAAGTGGGAGTTTAGAAAAAGTGCAGGAGAAGAAATGAGGAGATGGGAGTTCGAGTTACAGACGTACACCTTACTATCTATGTACTTATAGGAAAAGCCTCTTGCGTGCTCCAAACTGCAATTTCGTCTATAAATATGACTAATAAAACCTGCTTGGCTTGTCCCAGTGAGGTTACTGTAACAATTTTTGTAAAATTCAAACTAGATTATTTGGAACAAAGCGAAACTGTAGCCAGCCAGACCCCAGATGTGGACATTTGCAGGCACAGCTGGAGTGACCGTTTCAGTAGCTTGTCTGGATCCTGATTAGTTCTCTAAGGACAACAGTGTGTTAATTGATAATGGCTGTTGATTACAATGTTACAGAGGTGGATTAGAGCCCTTGTGAGGAAGGAGAAACGAACTGTGTGATAATGACAGTGCTTAATGAGTACCAGTAAATATTAGCCAGTGTAACAGTAATTATCATTAGTGGAGAGCTTGTTGCCAACATTGTTATTTCTTTGTCCTGAGAGGTTCAATACTCCAAATTTACCATAATCAAACCCTGGTTATGTATCAGCGATCCTAAACATAAATCCTTCACCTTCCCAATCTATAGTCTTGTTTCCCGGGGACCATAATTGAATCTAAGCAAATATTTCTTTGAATCTTCAAAGAGGTATTCTAATTTGTGTCTTCAAAGGCCTATCTGTTCACAGCCTTTCTGCCTGAACTACCAGCCTGTAAAGGAAAAAGAAAGTTTTCTTAACCAGTTTTAACCACCATCCAACAATTGAGTCTGCTCACAAATAATTGTAGTAGTAGTGGGAAGAGTAGTAGTAATAAGAACAAAGATAATAAAATAGCTTACACTTATGGAGCACTTACTAGTTGCAATTAGCTGTAATAAGTATTGTATCTATATTAGCTAATTGAGTCCTCATAAAAACCCCAGGAGATAGGTTGTATTATTATTATTATTTTTACCATTTTAACCATTAAAAAAATTTTATTGGCGTATAGTTGCTTTACAATGTTGTGTTAGTTTCTACTGTACAACAAAGTGAATCAGCTATATGTATACGTATATCCCCTCTTCTCTGGATTTCCTTCCCATTTAGGTCAGCACAGAGCACTGAGTACAGAGTTCCCTGTGCTATACTGTAGGTTCTCATTAGTTATCTATTTTATACATAGTATCAATAGTGTATATATGTCAATTCCAATCTCCCAATTCATCCCCCCTCATAGGTTGTATTATTATCCACATTTAACATGTGGAAACTAAGAAGACACAGATTGTCTGTGTCACTCAAGTGCACATAGCTGGTGAGTGGCACGTCCAGGATCATCTAACCCGGGCTGTGTGGTTCTAGAGTCTCTGGCCTCTGTGTCCTTCTACCTCTCACAAGAGCTTTTCTCACACCTGAAGCATCTCTAGCAGCTGGAAGGGGATTTGAGATTTTTAGAAGGAGACCATTTCTTCTATGGCCATCTCTGTCAAACATAGTTTTGAGGGTACTGGTTACTTTTAAAACTCGGTTGTGACTAAAGATAATAAGATGTGAAAGTTTTGGAACCTTTGTCATTTGGGGATAGGCTGGATCTTCAGTGGGTATTTGGGACCAGTATAGAAAAAGACAGCCTTTATTCTTGGCATTAGGGGGGTCACCTCTGTGTGACTTGGTTTAGCTTCAGCCACGTCCAGGTTACTTCCAAGTACTCAGTGATGTGATCTTTCTGTGTCTGGAGTTACAATCCAAACTCCTCCACTTCTTAGTTTCGTGATGTTAAGTTACTTAATAATTTAATATTTAAATTTAGTAATGTGTTTTTGTCTCATTTCCTTCATTGTAAAATGAGCAAACATATTTCACGTGACTTGGGAGAATTAAATGACATCATATATGTACAATATTTATCTCAATGCTTGGCACTCGAGGCTGAATACTACTATGTGAAGTCGAGAAAGTAAAGTCAGGGTTGTAGAAAATGGGCTACAATTCCTTTCCTCAAAGTTAACTACTTAATAAGGCATTCATGATAAAATTCGCAAACCTCATCACCATATATTGTGATTTGATTGCCTCCAAAGGGATAAAATTTTAAATTCATTAAAAGTTCCAAGAGGGTTAAAGTTCATGTGTTAACAGAGAGCAGGAGTGGATGCCTGCACGGCGAAAAGTGTTCATATGAAGTGGTCTTTGAAGCCAGGCAGGGGCACAGATATTCAACTATACTGGGAGAGTATTTTGAGTCAGGGAAACATCATGACAAACTAGAGAGGTAGGACTCAGCTCATGCACTTGCAAGACAGTGATGGGGCCACCTCATTAGGGAAAGGGCTTTGCATCAAGAATATTGGGAGATAATACAAGGTAGGATAGATTTGTTAATTAGCCTGATGGGGGAATCCTTTCAGAATGTATATGTATATCAAATTATCACTTTGTACATTTTAAGTATCTTTCAATTTTGTCAGTTATAACTTTATAAAGCTGGTGGCAGGGGCGGTGAGGTGGGGGACACCACATGGGCAACGATGGACCGGACTTCTGGAATGTTGCATAGAACCACACCTTTCTCCATACTGTTCCTGTTGCCTGGAGTGCCCTTCGTGGGCATTTCTGGCTGAGAAAACCATGACCATTTTTAAAAGACTAGTTCAGATACTATGTCTTTCAAGAAGACTTTTCTCCCTATTAGAAGTCATTTCTTCCCTCCAATGAACTTTTATTCCAGTTAATCTTTATTTCTCTTATCAAGTATGAGCACACCTGCCAGTTTGCCTAGGTCATTCTGAGTTATGCCTGTCATTCCAGTGTAATTATTGGCAGAGCCCCCTTTCACTCTAAAATATGTTCTGTTTATATGATAAAATATGAGGTCGCCTACTTATAACTCTTATCACTTCTCCCATGTGTTCCGGTTGGTTACATATTGCTGTCTGGTGGCCTCTATTAAAATGTTCATATAAGCAGAGACCATATCTACTCATTTGTATTCCCAATACAGACTCTAATAATTACTACTTAAATGGATTTAAATAAGGAGATTGAAAACTCTTGGTGTCTAAACCTATATTCTTAGACTTCTTTGTGTCCCTAATGTCATCTGGTATTGCACCTGTACATATTAGGTGCTTGCTAGGTCTGTAAATGTGATTGGACATTCATAGGGTTATACTATTTCTGGACTATCCTGGAGATGATGATCTGAGCACAGACTAGAAGTGTGTCTTCATGAATCTTCTCCCTTCACACTGCTTGCTAACCTGTTCGCATTTCTGTCTTAGAGTTTGCGTTGGTTTTAAGGCCTAAAGAAACATTTTCTTTGAAAAACCCAAGGTGTTAAATTAAGAGCCATGTGCATTTGTATACTTGACATTATTGCATGTGGGTGACTGAAACAGCTCTACTTTGTAGAATTTAACCCTTCTCATTACTGGTCCCTGTTAGGAAATTTAAAATAAAAATTAATGAAGGGGGGGCTTCCCTGATGGCACAGTGGTTGGGAGTCCGCCTGCCGATGCAGGGGACACGGGTTCGTGCCCTGGTCCGGGAGGATCCCACATGCCGCGGAGCGGCTGGGCCCGTGAGCCATGGCCGCTGAGCCTGCGCGTCCGGAGCCTGTGCTCCGCAATGGGAGAGGCCACAACAGTGAGAGGCTCGCATACCACACACACACAAAAAAATTAATGAAGGGACTTCCCTGGTGGCTCAGTGATTAAGAATCTGCCTGCCAATGCAGGGGACATGGGTTCGAGCCCTGGTCCGGGAAGATCCCACATGCTGCAGAGCAGCTAAGCCCGTGTGCCACAACTACTGAGCCTTCCCTCTAGAGCCCGCAAGCCACAACTACTGAAGCCTGCGTGCCTAGAGCCTGTGCTCCGCAACAAGAGAAGCCACCACAATGAGAAGCCCGTGCACCACAATGAAGAGTAGCCCCCGCTCGCCACAACTAGAGAAAACCCACGCGCAGCAACGAAGACCCAATGCAGCCAAAATTAAAATAAATAAATAAATTTATTTTAAAAAATTAATGAAGATAGATGACATTTCAGTTTATTGGTACATTGATCTAACAGTTTGCTTAACAAACTATATTGAATTTTTAGTTTTGTTCAATTAGTGTTGATTTCTTTGAGATTTATAGCTGGAATTTCAACTCTTGTTTTATAACCTGTTCTGACTTAAATAACCCTACTTGATTTTTCTTAAGATTTCTAAGAAGTTATACTAGCAGATGTTAAAGGGAATAAAGGGCATAAACTTTCTCACATTATTTATTTACAGAGGAGTCACTTAGTTGAGTATTAAAACGTCCTGATGATGAGGGGAGAGTCTAGTTATCTGTGAAATCTTGATTTCTCACTTGGAATCTTTCAGTCCATTTCATAGTGTTAGATGTATTTCCCCCTATGTCTTGTGGATTAAGGATGCCATGGCTATTTGAATACATATAACCATATTACTACACGTTAGGCATCAGCCCAGTGGTTAAATTCTGAACCTTGTGAAAATACTTCTGGGTTAATGCGCCTCTGCCAGGCTGTATTAGCTGGACCTTCCTCTTTAGTTTTACCCTCTTTGTTCTGTTGGAGAAGAACACTGATAGGGTGTGACAGGTGGTTTACCTCACGAGCTGGACCCAGGCAATCGGAGCCTCCATACCCAATTCCCAACCTTGGGGCTGTTGACATATCAGACTGGTTAATTCTTCGTTGTCGTGGGCTGTCCTGTGCATTGTAAGAGGCTTAGCGGCATCCCTGCCCTCTACCACTAGATTCCAGTAGCATCTCTTTTCTCAAAGCATGACACCCAAAAACATCCTCAGACACTGTCAAATGTTTCCTAGGAGGAGGAGACGCAGCATTGCATACACCGTGCCCCTGCCCCTATTGAGAACCACTACCTTGGAACCTCTGCAGAAACCTTTGCAGACATGGAAGAAGCAGTGGCCTTAGAGAAGCACTTAGCAATCATTGTAACCTTAGAGAAGCACTTAGCAATCATTGTCACTTGCATAAGTCGCTTGACTTCTCTGACACTCAGTCTGTTTACCTGCCAAGTGAGGATAATAACATCCATCTTTTAGAGTTGTTGAGATTTCAACCACATCAGGCATGGACACTGCCAGGCATAGAGTAAGGTCCCAATGCACGGTAGCCACTGTCGTTCTTACTTGGTGAGTTCCAGCTAACTTTTCCAACACCAGTGATTCCAACTTATGAAAAAGTGTCTCTCTTTCTCACCCTTAAAACAGAGCATGACGAATGTGGCAGCGGGCAGCACAACTGTGATGAGAATGCCATCTGCACCAACACCGTCCAGGGATACAGCTGCACCTGCAAACCGGGCTACGTGGGCAACGGGACCATCTGTAGAGGTAGGCTGGCCGTGTAGGGGCAAGCCCTGAGCTGCAGCCCTGCCCGAGCTCTTGGTGCTCCTGTGGCAGATCCATTGTGCAATTCTGGTGGCTGAGCATGGCCAGCATTCCTGTCCCTGGACTGTCAATTGGCAAGGGCACTGTTCATCAGAGCAGAAGGTGCTCTGAGTCTCCCTTTTGGGTTGAAGGAAGAAGGTATGAGTGTGGTTCAGGGGCATGTTTCCGTATCTAGATGGCTCTCTTCAGCTTTGCCTGTTGGCTTGTGTTTGTGATGGATGCACTGGTTGCTGAGAGCCCTGCTCAGAGGGCATGTGGGCACTGCTCAGGGCCACATTCCAGGTATGTGTTCAGTGTAGGAAGCTTAAAGTTTCAGCCGCTCTCTGTGTTTGGAGCAGTTCAGAGGCCAGTGCCCTGGCTTCTGTCTGCATTTAGAATAAAATTCCCATTCCTCCTTCTGGCTAACGAGAACATTCAGAATCCGGTCCCTGGCTCCTCACAGCTGCATCTCTGTGTTCTCCCCCATCCTCCCTCGGTACCAGTGCGCTATTCCTCGCTATTCCTCACACAGGCCAACCACATTCCTGTCTCAGGGCTTTGCACTTGTGCTCCCCTGAGCCTCCATGCTCATTTCCTTCAGGTCTCTGCTCAGGTCTGCCCCCATCATTAGAGACTTTCTTTGACCACTGTTTCTGAAATAGACCCCTAGTACTTTTCGGCCCCATACCCTCCTTTATTTTTTCTTTACTAACACAGCCTATCGTAACATTATGCATTTATGTGTTTGTTTCTGTATTGTCTGCCTCCCCATGGGGATGTAAGCTATGTGAGAGTGACCACAGGGTTGCATCTCCCTACTCTGTCCCCAGCAACTAGAATGGTAGCTGGCACACTGTAGACAATCATTAAATAACTGAATCAACCAAAGAGGAAAGAGACACAGTCACATTGAAAAAGAGGCAAAGTGTACAGAAAACTCAGGAAATAACCCTTTGAGTTAGGTATTATTATTATCCCCATTTTAGAGTTCACAAAGCTGAGACACAGAAAGGTTAAGTAACTTACCCAAGGACACACAGTGCATTATCAGTATTCTTCTGAAGAGATGACATGCTGATGGTGAAAAATAATGAACAATGACTTCTAAGAGGGGAATCTTAGAAGATTGATTTTATTCTGTGTTGGGGAAGTTGGGGTAAGGTATTATTATTATCCCCATTTTAGAGTTCACAAAGCTGAGACACAGAAAGGTTAAGTAACTTACCCAAGGACACACAGTGCATTATCAGTATTCTTCTGAAGAGATGACATGCTGATGGTGAAAAATAATGAACAATGACTTCTAAGAGGGGAATCTTAGAAGATTGATTTTATTCTGTGTTGGGGAAGTTGGGGTAGACAGCCTCATGCATGACTGAGAGTTAAATTGGTGAGACTTTTTAATGGTAACTTGACAAAATCAATCTGCTTTTAAAGTAAATCTGAAGGGTCATAGAGGGATTCTCTTGAGTCCATAGATTTTACCTCTTGAAATGTGTTCTAAGCATATGCTCCTGAGGGGCAAAAAATGGACATACAGGGATGTTTTTTGCCTCATTATTTGTATTTACCAAAAACCAGAAACAGCCCAAGTATCTGTCAGTAATGGAATGATTTAATTTATTTGGAGTATAATTTAATGGACTACAATGCAGTGGTTTGAACTTCTGAGTGTATCTACAGACACATGCACACACATATACACACCCACAGTGAAAGGCATATTTTTGAGAAAAAAAGAAAGAAAAATAAATAAAACCAAGTTGCAAGACAATACATATGGTATACATATAGTATAATCACCTGGCTAGTTTATTATTATTTCTAAGCATCTTTATTGGAGTATAATTGCTTTACATTGTTGTGTTAGTTTCTGCTGTATAATAAAGTGAATGAGCTATACGTATACATACCTCCCCATATCCCCTCCCTCTTGCATCCCCCTGCCATCCTCCCTATCCCACCCCTCTAGGTGGTCACAAAGCACCGAGCTGATCTCCCTGTGCTATGCGGCTGCTTCCCACTAGCTATTTTATATCTGATAGTGTATATATGTCAGTGCTACTCTCTCACTTCCTCCCAGCTTACCCTTCCCCCTTCCCGTGTCCTATGCTCTATGACTGTGTCTTTATTCCTGCCCTGCCACTAGGTTCATCAGTACCACTTTTTTTTTTTTTTAGATTCCATATATATGTGTTAGCATATGGTATTTGTTTTTCTCTTTCTGACTTACTTCACTCTGTATGACAGACTCTCGGTTCATCCACCTCACTACAAATAACTCAGTTTCATTTATTTTTATGGCTGAGTAATATTCCATTGTATATATGTGCCACATCTTCTTTATCCATTCATCTGTCGATGGACACTTAGGTTGTTTCCATCTCCTGGCTATTGTAAATAGAGCTGCAATGAACATTGTGGTACATGACTCTTGTTGAATTATGGTTTTCCTAGGGTGTATGCCCAGTAGTGGGATTGCTGTGTCATAGGGTAGTTCTATTTTTAGTTTTTTAAGGAACCTCCATACTGTTCTCCATAGTGGTTGTATCAATTTACATTCCCACCAACAGTGCAAGAGGGTTCCCTTTTCTCCACACCCTCTCCAGCATTTATTGTTTGTAGAGTTTTTTGATGACGGCCATTCTGACCTGTGTGAGGTGATACCTCATTGTTGTTTTGACTTGCATCTCTCTACATATATTTATGTAAATACAGGGAGATGGGAACCATGCACATTGTTCCCCTTATTACCAATGGGTGTGTGTGTGTGAACAGGAACATCCACTTATTGCTATAAATTCAATATTGTTTGCATCTCCTACAGTGGGGATTTATATATGTAATATTTGTGTGTTTTTTGAAAAGTTCCATGAGACAAACTAGTGCTCAACTTTTAAAAGAAGACTTGAAGATATTTCCAAAGCAAAACAAAAAAATACAAACATTAATATAGTTCCACGGGTTATCAAGCCACTGCTGATACCTGCATGGTAATGCTGTAAATCTGAAGAACAACACAGGGAATTGATTTTAATGCATTATTTTTCAAAATGACATTATCTCATACAATGATATTGATTGCACCAGGTCAGTGAGTTTTGTTTGTCACACCCTCTCTTGCCACTGTGATAGGTGATGGCTTCACCTTTGTGGAATTTGAAAGTCCCAACTGAAAAATACGAGTTCAAATAATGTTCCTGGTGTCCATGGACTCTGAAAATACATCTTCCCTTGAAAGTTATGAATTAGGGAAAATAATTTTCTTAAAGTAGTCCTCATGGTCCATTGTGTTAACCTTAATAAGATCAGGAGAATCCTCTGTTTGTTCAGTGATATGGGGGGAAGCATTGCAGTAGAGGTGAAGATTGGACAAAGGAATTGGAGAATTGGGGTTTAGACCTGATTTCCTTACTGGTGAGCTGTCACTTCTGTATTTTTACATAGTACAGTTGGGTTAATGTTACCTTCGGTGTTTATCCAGCAGTGTTATTGCAAAGAATTATTAAAGGAATATATATATTGTTGCGTTTTAAGCTATCAAATGCTCTAAAAGTGGAAGGTAGTATGATTGGTGGAACAATGATGAAGGGCAGGGGGGAGGCAGTACATGAGTTGGCTTCAGCCTCAGCCTTGGGACCCAAGTACCCAAATATGTGTCTGTTTCAAGGCATACATTTTATAGTTGAGTTTTCTGCTAGTAACTGGATCATTTATAGAGGGAGTTGGACAAGGAGTATCAGACAGCTTGAACTAATTCAGAAGGTCTGAGAGAAGAGATGGCTTGTATTGTGCTGGAGCCACGGTCTCGGGCACGCATGACCCAATCCTCACCAGACTTGCCAGATAGACACTCCTCTTTATAAAGGAAAAAAGCTATTACTTGGGTACAGAAACAGAGAAACTTAAAGCAATCATTTCACTACCATTCCTTCCTGAGGGCTGGAAAAGATACATGATAAAGACTCTCCTCATTGCCCAGAAAGGCTCCCCGATTTTGGATGCACTAATATTATTGTTAATAAAAGTATATTGGTAGCAATGTTTACAGGAGTACTGGAGTGTCAATACTGCAGTGTTGAGAAGAACTAAAATAACGTCAGACTTACTTGTAAACTCACTGTCATGCTAATACTTACCAACAAGCGCTGGTACTGAATTTAGATCTCAATGTATCTGTTATAGTCCTTAAGGGCGGGAGCAGAAAGGACACTACTGATTTAATTCTAAGAGAAGGATGTCTCTAGGCCCAGAGACTATTATTATGCTTACACTTCCAATAATGCTTCCTTTGAAAAATGTGGCTGAAACTTGAAAATGAAACTGATTGTCTAGTCTAAGCTTTCAAGAGACATTATGTTCATCAGCTTGGTAAAGAAAGGCAGACAGACACAGAAGCTGTATTGCAGTCTTGAAACCAGCAATAGTGCATTAAGAAGACAGTCACAAGAAGGGAGCTTGTGTGGTGCTAGGCGCAATATATTGGTTGTGTTATTTTGATTTAACAAGGCAGACCTTGATGTAGTCTTTTCATATTCTTTTCCTACGAGTGCATTTTTCCTAGGCAAAAAAAGAGTCTCTTGGATGCACTTTAAGCTCTTTCCATCACTTACCAAAGTCACTGCTTACCTTTTAAAGTTTGCAGCCCAGTAGACGTAACTGCATCCTTAGGGGCTTAAGGGAAGCACGTTAAACCAGCTTGTATCTCAGAGGGAGTGGAAATCTGGCACTTAGACAACTGCTGATTCTTTAGAGTGCATTTTGAGGTTGCACTTTGGTGAGTCACGTAGATGTTTGTTATCTGTAACTGTCACATCCAAAATGATGCATGAGATTAGCAGAGCCATATATATATCAGTCAATTTTATTTTAAAACAGGCTACTGAACATTGACTTTCTGGTGAAAAATCAAGATAAGACTGGCTTTCTTTCCTAACTAACAATTCTCAATGGACCAGGAGACTTTCTTTAGGCAACGTTATTGAAAGATGTCACAGTCAATCTCTAGGCTCTCTGCTGGATTATGATCTGTTTGGGGAAGCAATTATTTGCAAGATATTTAAAGTGCTTAACAACTGCTACTTTTATAGAATGGCGCCAGCTATACTTAACATACCCATCTCAGTTCAGAATATATGCAAAGGGTATTTACCTTTTTTAGAACTGAAAAACGAAAGTACCTGGTTGGATGTCATTTTTTTTTTTTTTTTTCTTTTTGGGCAAAGCTGATGAGATCTTTATGATGAAAATAATCTTACAGTATATTTCTGTTAGATTCCCATGAAACGCAGGTTGGTTTTTTTTATTTTTTATGGAGTGTTTAAATTCCTTGAGCAATTCAAAACTGAATTCTGCTGTCACATGTAAAATGGTATCCACTTGAAGAGCTAATGACATCAGATGCATTCTACAGCAGACTTTTCATTTTTAAGCACAATGAGAAAAAAGATTATATTCTGGGGGGCAAAATGGTAGGTGAGGTTAAGAAGGTCACTTGATAAATCAGTAGCCTGTACTGACGCTTCAAGTTACACTCCCTAATTGAGGTTATTCTTACAATCAGTTTTCAAACAATAGTGAACACATTCCTACCGTATAACATTGATATAAGGGCTCAATTGTATCTTTCCTTTCTATACATCCTGAAAGGATGTACAAGAGGAAATCACTGAGACATCTTGAAAAATAAATCTATTTGTCAAATACCATGTTATTTCAACAGCAGCAAACTAGTCAGTTAACAGTTAAAACCCTAAGAAAATATTAACTTGTTTGAAAACAAGTCTATATTGTAATAACCCCAAATATCAACCTTAACATCCGATTCTAACTTTCAAATGCTGGGTACCTTTTCCAAGAGGAAATTACATCTGCTTTTACATGAATCCCCGGTTTAAATACTTGCAGAAAGACACACATATTATCTACTCAGCAAATGTCTGAAATCAAACAAAATAATCCAGCACTGGACATTAATATCTTACAAATAGCATAAGATCCCAAAAGTACAAGAAAAACCTTGGCATTATAGAAAAAGAAATTAGGTGGACAAATTCTAAGTACAACAAAACATCTAAAGAGGGGACCATCTAGAAATCTACCATACAGTACACTAGACTCAATCTGGAGCATTCTACAATTTTATATTAAATTTGTACAATTTTATACCAAAACTATAGTCATTTTAAGAAAACATTTTACATTTAGAATAACTACTTAAGACATTTAAACTGTAGGTAATATTTAACTGTAAGCAAGAATAAAAAATAGTCCTATAATAATCTTTTATTTTTTCTCAACAAGTAAATAAACACAGATGCCTTCTTTGCTTTTATGCCTAACTACCTCTCTACTCCTTTAGTCCAGTTCCACATCATCAAAAGTAGGGGTGAATAAACAAAATCAGTAACGACAAACACAGCAAGGGCCATTGTAGTAGGGATTATCAATGACGGGAAATTTGTACAATGAGATATCTAGTTAAAAGAGTAAAGGTAGAATGTGCTTTTTAAGAAAATGGCCAATAATCACTCATCTGAGAAAATGCAAATAGCCGCCAGGTAAAATTGGCAGAATTTGGACTGAAACCAAACTTTTAGTGTGTATCAAACTAGCATTAAGAAATGCACACAGGATGTAAACCAAAATAGTGGTTATCTCCAGGTGGCAACATTACAGGGAATTTAAATTTTCTTCCTGTTTTAATATGCACTTTTTTGGGGTGTGTTTTTAGATTGACACAAGTAGTACCAAGTGGCTAGAAAGAACACAGACCAAGGATACTAAAGTAAAACCACAGGGTCTTTTTCTATCAGAAGAGACCTCAAGGATTATCTAACTTAGATACATTATCTATCTATGTATCTGGGCTATAACGGCACTGATTTAAAAGACTAGACTAGAAATTCCAAGAATACTTCCTAGATGATAAAAATAATCTATTTTCAGGATTGTTTACACTCCCTAAGTATGCAAAAATTAACACATTGAAATGTAAATTCCTTCATAAACGTTATTAAAAAGTAGGAAAAACAAATTTAAAGGGAGTTTACACAACCTTGTAATTAAAGCATAAGTTCATTGTTGAATGACAGAGCAAAGCAGATCATTACAGAGTTTGTCTGAAAGCAGGAGGCTGGCCTGCAAGGGGCCCTTAGGGAGTAGGCTGGGTGCCCAGGCAGGTAGCTCTTTGCTTTGCTGTCTGCATTCTTCAATAAGCCCAGTCCTGGGCTTCCCTGGTGGCGCAGTGGTTGAGTCTGCCTGCCGATGCAGGGGACACGGGTTCGTGCCCCGGTCTGGGAAGATCCCACATGCCGCGGAGCGGCTGAGCCTGCGCGTCCGGAGCCTGTGCTCCGCAACAGTGAGAGGCCCGCGTACCGCAAAAAAAAAAAATAAGCCCAGTCCTTTTACATGAATGGGTGTGATTCAGCCTAGTTTCCCCACGAAATAATGTAATGAAAGATTTCTACTGACGAGGGATTACGCTTGATGCAAAATTTCTCAGTGACATTCAGATTAATTCCAGTGTCCACAATTTAAGCAATTTCCAGTAGGCATTTACAACCCAGAATCCAATGACCTGGTGTTTTCATGATAGTTAGGGAAAGTGTTCCAGCGAAAAATAAAGTTTAGATTTGCTCCACTATGTACATCTGAATATAGCCAGAGGAGTAAAACTCAAAACCAACCAAAAGACAAAATGCTATAAAATATTTTTTTGTTGCAAGGTAATCAAATTCTCCCCAGAATAATGTGTAACTAATTTCACATATTTATTTGCAACCAATTTAACTTTTCCAAATTCTCATTTGCAAATGAGAGGCTCATACAATTAAAACTGATGATACAAACCATTGTTTCAGAAGGATCAGAATTTACACTAGTCAAACGTGATTCCATAAGATTGATTTTAACATGTTCTTTCAACTTTATTAAAATCATCGATATCCCAGACGCATTTACCACTTAAAAAAAATCAATTTAATGCTATCAGAAGGTGATGTTCACTTTAATCCTGTTTGCCTTCACACCACTGCCGTGAGCCTTTATTCCAGGCCACATAAACAAAGAGGGCCAGCACCACGTGGACGGCGACCACTGCAACAATAGCAGCATAAAAATAGCTGTCTCTGTTGGACATCCCAAAGGCGCCTTCAAAAGCATAAGATTTAGTCGTGAAATGTAACCCAATAGGTAAAGTGATTATTAAAGCTGTGAAGAACGGGAGCGTCTCCAGAGTAGATGCTAATGAACTTTCATTTCTGAAGTCTCATGGCTGCAGCGTATTCAGCACCACTTTATCAAAGTGCTCCATGGTGTCGACACGCTAACAGCAGGCGCTCAGAGGCGGGCTGGGCTCGGGCCGCGCTCAGTCGGCTCCGCAAGAGACCGGTCGCGGCTGACTGCGCCGCTGGATGTTATATTTTAAGGCAAGGTTAGCATAAATAGATCTGGTTCTTTATTTTTTTAGTCTGTAAAGGGTGACAATTATTTCATAATACTAGTTTCTTACTGATTTAATCATGCAGTTATGAGAAATAGCCAATATCTATATCCGATGTTAAATTCCTGATTAATTTTGTTTATTTAATTGATTAATTAGTTAGATTGTTTGTTTATTTATTTATTTATTTTTGGCTGCGTTGGGTCTTCGTTGCTGTGCGCGGGCGTTCTGTACTTCCGGCCAGTGGGGGGCTACTCTTCGTTGCGGTGCGCGGGCTTCTCATTGCGGTGGCTTCTCTTGTTGCAGAGCACAGGCTCTAGGCACGCGGGCTTCAGTAGTTGTGGCACGCAGGCTCTAGAGCTCAGGCTCAGTAGCTGTGGCACACGGGCTTAGTTTCTCTGCGGCGTGTGCGATCTTCCCGGACCAGGGCTTGAACCCGTGTCCCCTGCATTGGCAGGCAGATTTTTAACCACTGTGCTACCAGGGAAGTCCCTGATTAAATTTAAAAAAGTTTATTGAAAAAAAAAAAAAAAAAAGTTTATTGGAGTATAGTTGATTTATAATGTTGCGTTAGTTTCTTCTGTACAGCAAAGTGACTCAGCTATAGGTATACATATACCCACTCTTTTTAGATTCTTTTCTCATGTAGGCCATTACAGAGTATTGAGGAGAGTTCCCTACGCTGTATGGTAGGTCCTTATTAGTTACCTGTTGTACATATAGTAGTGTGTATTTGTCAATCCCAGTCTCCTAATTTATCCCTCACCCACCCCCCACCTTACCCCCTGGTAACTGTAAGTTTGTTTTCTACATCTGTGACTCTGTTTCTGTTTTGTAAATAAGTTCATCTGTAGCCTTTTTGAGATTCCACATATAAGCGATATCATGTGATACTTGTCTTTCTCTGTCTGACTTACTTCACTCAGTATGCCAATCTCTAGGTCCATCCATGTTGCTGCAGATGGCATTTTTTAATGGTTCTTCTTAATGACTGTCACACTGTGAAAGCTAAGTAAGCAGTCAGGAGCCTAGAACAGGTTCCGTTGCTGGGTCTGCCTGGCCCAGAGGCTTCTTAATATTACCTTAGAGACTTCCTTTTTTTTTTTTTTTTTCGGCCACACCTCATGGCTTATGGGATCTTAGTTCCCCAACCAGGGGTCGAACCTGTGCCTCCTGCATTGGAAGTGTGGATTCTTAACCACTGGACCGCCAGGGAAGTCGCCTTAGAGGCTTCTCTTGATTCACATATTTATTAAGGTAAAGGATAAATCTAAAAACATTCACAAAGAGTGTGCAAGTGTCAGCAGAGTTTGGCAGCAGTGCTAACTGCGATCCTTCCTCAACAGGATTTTGGTGGGATGCTAAACGAGTACTGACCAGTAGAACGTGTTGTGGTTTACACTTGCCTTCTTTCACATTTCTGCCTCTTCCTATTCCCAACACAAGGATATGTTTCTTCATTTCAGCCTCACACACGCCACTCTGTTTGTTTTCTAGAATAAAGTTAGGTACGTTCCTGGCAGAGTAACTCAGCTCTGCTGAAAACTGCTCAAAGCTTTAGGCCCTAAAATACAGCAACTCAGCCACAGTGAGTTTGGTGTCTGTTTCTGTTGCTTTTGCCTAATCTTCTCATTTATACATAGGTGTTTATTTTCCAGGGCATCTGGATTACACCTTGTCCTGTGATAATGAACCAGTGTCCTCACTTGCTAATAAACATAATGACATTTTCAAATTTCTTCTCACCCTTAGCTTCTAAATTTTAGGGAAAACTGGAAGGCAGTAGGGTTAACGTGTGAAACTGCTTGTATAAGGTTAGGAAACAGTGGTAGCTTCTGTCACAGACAAGCTTGAGAATTTCAGTAGTTCCAACACACTAAGTTCTTACCTATCACTCAGTAAGAGCTGGTGGTGTGTGTAGAGGGTTGTGTTCCACACAGTAACTCAGGGACCCACTCACCTTACATCTTGTCGCTGTGATCTCTTCTTGGTTCTCAGAATCCTCACCGCTCCATCAGCAGATGGGGAAGGAGAATTAGGTCATGTGTGGGAGGTTTTGAAGGGCCAGGCCTGAATGTGATGCATACCTCTTTGGCTCACATGGCATTGAGCAGAATTAGGTCCATGGCCCACCTAACAATACAGCAGAATGTCTGTGTGCTTGGGAAGGAGGGTGAGGCCACAGCTGTGGGTGAACACTAGCAGTCTCTGCTATATTGCTGTTGTGAATACAATTCTAAGTGAATAAAAGTGGCTGCATTATTATTTGTAGGAAATAAACCTCCATATGCAATTCTAAAATGGGTTCTGGCTGATGCACTGTGAAGAGCAGGCTTTCCAGTAAGAAAGATGGAGTATCCAGGGTTTAAAAAGGTCTGCAGTAGGGCTTCCCTGGTGGCGCAGTGGTTGAGTCCGCCTGCCGATGCAGGGCACACGGGTTCGTGCCCCGGTCCGGGAAGATCCCACATGCCACGGAGTGGCTGGGCCCGTGAGCCATGGCTGCTGAGCCTGCGCGTCCGGAGCCTGTGCTCCGCAATGAGAGAGGCCACAACAGTGAGAGGCCCGCGTACCGCAAAAAAAAAAAAAGTCTGCAGTGGAATGCACTCATTCTTTCCAACCATGTCATCACCACTTCTGTCTGGCTTCTGTCAAATTAAAGATAGCTCACTTTTTATCTAAGCTTCTGATCCTGCCAGTTACAAGAAAAATTGAGAAACTTTATGGGTCACTTGAAAGTAGTGCAAAAACCTCAGAATCATTAAATATCTCTTCAGCAGAACTGCCGGTGACATAGTAAAGTAACTCCACCTGAGCCCTGGACCTCTCATAATTCTGTTACTTAAATAACTGATTCCTGCTTGTTACTATAACTCTCTTCCTGAGTTCTGTGATCATTTCTTCCAAAATCAGTGAATTTTCCACTTTTAAACTTACAACAGAGAAATCCTGTGTTGGTTCTCTTGCACTGTGTTCTTGTATCACCTTATTTATTTAGGGATGATACTATTTGTAATGTGCGATATTCTGAAACAGATACTGGACAGGGATAAGGCAGAATTTCAAGTATTTATTCAAATATAATTTAACTATAGTTTTAAGTTGTGGTAGGAAAAATGCACTAATTTAAGACAGATTTTCTTTTTTTTTTTTTTTCGCGGTACACGGGCCTCTCACTGTTGTGGCCTCTCCCGTTGCGGAGCACAGGCCCCAGACGCGCAGGCTCAGCGGCCATGGCTCACGGGCCCAGCCACTCCGCGGCATGTGGGATCCTCCCGGACTGGGGCACGAACCCGTGTCCCCTGCATCGGCAGGCGGACTCTCAACCACTGCGCCACCAGGGAAGCCCCAAGATAGATTTTCTTTTAAGTAGAATATTAAAATTTCATAAAATGGATATTTTGCCTGTATTAAGTGACTATGTAGATGAGGGAGGAATTCTAGATATTCTTCTAAAACACAGCCTATTTTTGGAGATGTGACCAGATGAGCTTGGAAAATGGTTTGAATTCAGCCTCCTAGACTATTTATTTTTATTATTTTTACATCTTTATTGGAGTATAATTGCTTTATAATGATGTGTTAGTTTCTGCTTTATGACAAAGTGAATAGTTATACATATACATATGTTCCCATATCTCTTTACTCTTGCATCTCCCTCCCTCCCACCCTCCCTATCCCACCCCTCTAGGTGGTCACAAAGCACCGAGCTGATCTCCCTGTGCTATGCGGCTGCTTCCCACTAGCTATCTACCTTACGTTTGGTAGTGTATATATGTCCATGCCACTCTCTCGCTTTGTCACAGTTTACCCTTCCGCCTCCCCATATCCTCAAGTCCATTCTCTAGTAGGTCTGTGAAGGGAATAAAGACACAGACCTCCTAGACTATTTAAAGCAAGGAAATGATCTTTGGCATCTAAATGGCAAACTCTGTTTTGCACAGATAAGGGTATTGAATATTGGAATATTCATTTATAGTATCTCTCTAAAGACTACATTAAGTAGAAGAAAAATAAGGTGTAATAAATTTCTCAAAAGTGAACTTGCTTTATGTTTAAGAGAACAAAGTAAAACACACACATGCACGTACAGAAGCATATGGTTTGACATTAGTAGAAGACGTAAGGGCTCTAGAATAGCAATGCCCAGTTGAGATATAATGTAAAGCACACAGCTTAATTTAAGTTTTCTGGAAGTTGCTTTAACAAAGGTAAGAAGAAATAGGTTTGACACCTCTCGATCCAGACATTTCAAGTGTTCGACAGATAGCTGTGACTGCTGACTACTCCAGTAGCTCTAAAACATTTAGGATAGGTTTCAGTTAATAAGAATATGGCACACTCTTTAATCTGTACCCCTAATCACATGGAGAAGATCTCTAGGGAGGCAGCATGGTGCCCTGAACATAAGAAATGGGGCTTTCCATCATTTTCTTTGTTATATTGAGCAGCCCAGGTCTGGCTTTCAGTTGAATGCAAAACTGTAGTGTTTATTAAGCAGACAGATGGCTGGAATCCATATACTGGGGGCTGAGAATATCTAATTCCTTCTACAGTATAGCATTTCCTGTCTCAGGATGGAATTTCCCCATAAAGTCACATATTGAATAGAAATGAGTAGCATTCATCAAAGCTCAAATTATACTAAGATAAGAGAGAGTAGATGGGAAAAGAAAACAAGTCTAGAGCATTTACTTTTGTTGCATTTCAAGATCAGTTTCATATTAAAAACAATTCATAAGAGAGCAGACATGGGCAGTTCATAATGACCTGCTTACTCTGGTGATGCTCACCAGCTTTACATAGCAACTCGCTCTGCAGTCTCTCGCAACAGCCGTGAGCCAGAGGAGAGCCATGCGTTCTCGAGGCTAGGGAAACGTGACAATCTGTGGATAATTTTCTGACACGCTTATCCGTGCCACTTAGTGGGATCATACTTGAATGCTGAATTTACAGAGAATAAAACCTCATTATTTTAGACCCAGATAATTTGGAATTTGCAATAATTTTATTGAAATTGAATTAGCAAGAGGCAACCTCCAACAGTGTAAATACAAGGGCTTTTGAATCTGACACTCTTGACATCAGACCTCCACTCCCACACACACTGTGGAACGTAGGGCCTAGTCTCTTCACTTCTGTCAGTTTGCTTGCTCACCTAATGAGTTTGGAGGAAAAGACAGTAACTTCATCGTGGATGTCACCACCCGTCTTTTCCAGTCTGGCTGCTTTCTAATCCACCCGGCGCACGTCCAGATCCAGTGATTCTCTGTGGCCTACCTGCCAGCTGGATGACAGAGTGATGAAGGGCATGGCTTCTGGAGCTAGACTGCTTGCTTAGAAGCCCGGCTCTCATACCTAGCTGTGGCATCTTGGGCTAGTTACCTAACTAATCTGTGTCTCGCTTTTATAATTGGGCATAATGATTGTATATATCTCCATGGGTTGTTTTCAGGACTAAGTGGAGTGTAAGTGCTTAGGGTAATGCTTGGAATATATTGGGTACTATTGTGTATCTCTCTCCCCTGTGAACTCTATGCAGAAGATCTTCCCGTGCATCCCCATGACTTTAAGGATGGGATTCACACCTCTTAGCCTATGACACAGGTCTTTTCTGATCTAGTTGCCACCCACCTCTTTAGTCTCATCTCCTGCCACTTCCTCTCCAACAAAACCAGTCCTACTTCAGTCAGACTACTTACAGCGTTCCAAGTCTTCCTTGCTGTAGAATAGCTCAACGGTTACGTGCATGGATTGTTGAGGCCAGTCTGCTGGGTTCAAAACTGGTTTCTAGCACTTAGCAGTTCCATGACCTTAGCAGTTACTTAAACTTCTCTGACTTGAGGGTTAAATAAAGTGCCTGTACATAGTATGTTCTTAGTTGTTACGTCCTCGCTTTGAATGAAAAATCTTTGCCTTCGTTTTTATGTGGTGGTTGCTTGTCCTTCAGAATGCAGTTCACGTTCTACCTCTTTCAAGCCATTTTCCTTCACCCCTCCTCCGTGTTCCTGCATATCATTCTCTGTGTTGGCATTTATCACACCATAGTGCAAGTGCTAATTTGCTTAATCTATCTCCCTCACTGTCCTGGGAAGGCAGACAGCATGTCCTTGTCATCTTTGTGTCCATAAAGCTTAACACGTAAGGGTTATTTAATAAATATTTGTTGAGGAAAATAAGCAGTAAACTAGTTGTGAGGATTAAGTGAAATAACCTATGTTGACCATTCGGCACATAGTAGGAACCCAGTAAATACGAATTTCCTTTCCTTTAGAATTTACTAACAGTAAAAAGTAAAATTTACTTTTTCCTTTGTCGCGTGTGAAAAGGGTTTTTCGCTTTACTGCGAAAATTAAGAAAGTCAATAAATAAGGATCTTGCTCACAGTACAGATATTCTACATTTGATCTCTATTTGGATGTGTCTTTTCTCATCAGAGTAGTGATGAGAATGGTTTGGTGGTTGGGTCCACCATATTCAGGTTATTCCGTTTAATATAAAGTATGCTTTCTTTTTACACAATGAATGTCGAAGCCATAGAAATATAATACTCTAAAGAAAAGTATGGCCATTTACCTAGAAGCCCACCCCTTTGACAATAATAAGAGCTAGCTCTTTGTTGTTTTTTTTTTCCAGTTTTGCTACATTTTAATGGTAGGTTTTTTAAGGGATTATTTTTAGGTCTTGTCAGCAACATCAAACAAAAGGTACTGAGTACTCCATAGGGTACAGAGCGCTGCCAGGCACCTCAGAAAACGCACGTGACCTGGCGAACATGTTGTTCTTGCCCCCTGAGGGGCTTACAGTCTGCGGGGGGGGCGGTGTCCAGGGGTTGGGGGTGGCTGACAACTCACAGTCTTAGGAGTTGAGTGAACAACAAAGTAATTTATTAAGGCAAATTCTTTATCCCCCTCAAGCTACTGTGGATGGAATCATTTTGGAATTCAACTAATCAAGAGAGAGGCAAGACTGGATTTGGTTGAGAATTCTTCAGGCTCATATAGTTTTTTAACGTCCATCATAGTAGACAGAACTGACCTATTAGACAACTGAAAGTGGAGACTAGATATCTTGAACTGCAAGGGCTAGGACTTAATTGTGGTTAATTATTTTAGAAAGCAAACATACTGAACGGTATGACTAGGCTTATTACACTAGTTTAAAAATAGGCCAAGGGCTTCCCTGGTGGCGCAGTGGTTGGGAGGCCGCCTGCCGATGCAGGGGACACGGGTTTGTGCCCCGGTCCGGGAAGGTCCCACATGCCGCGGGGCGGCTGGGCCCGTGAGCCATGGCCGCTGAGCCTGCGCGTCCGGAGCCTGTGCTCTGCAACGGGAGAGGCCACAACAGTGAGAGGCCTGCATACCGCAAAAAATAAATAAATAAAATAGGCCAAGTACTAGCATGGCATTCCCCTCTTGCTAGCCTTGGTCATTTAAAATAGTGAATATTAAATATGTGGGCTCCACATCTAACCCACAGAATTAACAGCTAGCTTTTATTGAACACCTGTGAGCCAGGCACTGTGCTAAGAGCTTTACAACAAATATCTCATTTAAGTCATACCAGTTCTCTATGAAGGAGGCAGAATTATTGTCCCCATTATATACATGAGGAAACTGAGGCTTTAGAAAGGATGATTGAGGCAGTTAGCTATGTAGTCTAGGCGGGGGATGAGATTAGATAAGGAGAAGGGGGTTTTTGAAAAACTGGAGTCATCGTGTGTGTGGATACCAAGTCGTTATATGGATACAGCTTGGAGAATGCCAAGACTTTTCCTACAACACAGGTCATGTGGGAATAATAGACTTTTCATGAGAGAATTGTAAGGGAAGGAAATTTGGGGGCATGAGCAAGGACCTGATTGTTGTTCAGGACCTGATTCTTTTTTTTTTTTTAACCCCACATTTGTTCATTTATTTATTCTTTTGGCTGTCTTGGGTCTTCGTTTCTGTGCGAGGGCTTTCTCTAGTTGTGGCAAGCAGGGGCCACTCTTCATCGCGGTGCACGGGCCTCTCACTATCGCGGCCTCTCTTGTTGCGGAGCACAGGCTCCAGACGCACAGGCTCAGTAGTTGTGGCTTACGGGCCCAGTTGCTCCGCGGCATGTGGGATCTTCCCAGACCAGGGCTCGAACCCGTGCCCCTGCATTAGCAGGCAGATTCTCAACCACTGTGCCACCAGGGAAGCCCGAGGACCTGAATCTTGTTCCACCTGGTGGAGGAAGCGTTCTGTGAAGAGGATGAGGGTTTAGGGAACTCCGTTTCCCATCCACTGAAGTCCCATAGCCAAAATCTTTGGGACAGAACGGAGCAAGGAGCAGGAAGGAGAAAGGAAGCAGCAGACCTGATGTTGAGTTTGAACTGAGATGGATGCAGGGAAGGGTTGCATTTTGGGTGATGGAGATCAGAGGAGTGTGGAGCCTGGTTAGATTAATCTCCATATTCCAGTGGTGGTTCCTAAGGTAGAGTCAGGGGAATGACAGCTGCAGAACCTGGCTTACAGACAACTGGGGAGAGAAAAGGAGGATGGCCAGAGTAGAGAAATGGACATCTGTTGTTTTTACCAGTGAGCGTTCTTTCACCATATTGCTAACGACTCCTCAGTTTCCTTCTGGGTGCCACCCCTCCTCACTTTTAGTCCCTATGTTTTAGTCCCTAGTGTTGGAACCTGTAACCCTTCTCTGGCACAATTATACAAGTGCGTTCTCCTGGCCACAGAGATTGGTTCAGGTTTGACACGTTACCCAAGCAGATCCAATTAGTTCCCCTCCCCCCCCCCCCTCTGTTTACATTCGACAGGGAGACTAACTTTTCTACTATGGAAGGGGGTCTGGAAGAATATGACCAGGAACATTTATGGCCATTTTGAAACCACAGGGGAGAAGCTGTCTGAGAATGAAGCCAACACACAGAACTGTGTGGAGAAACGGAGTTGACTCAGACCTTGACCATATCGTTGGAGCTTCTGTATCCAGTCATGCCTGAAGTGTTGCTCTGGGTTTTCCGTCATTTTCTAAGAAAGTGCTAACTGTTGGTATGGTATCTCAACTGCTTTGGGAAGGAAAGCAGTAAGAATCCTTAACATTCCAATGGGAGAAATCTTTGTATTTCTATGAGCTTAACATATATTTGGAAAAAAGGTGCTAATGAATCAGGGTGGTTAAAGTTCTTACTATGAAGCCAAAAGGCAGGCAACATTTTAGATAGAAGAATAATTAGCAGATTTGACTACAGACTTGTACTTTTTTTTCCTCTGGCATGGGCAAATTATTATCAGTCTCAGTATTCTTGAATGAGGGTTTTTTCTTATTCCCTAGAAAGTTATTTATTGTATGAATGCATATGTGGCGTTTTGTGGATGCTTTTCTCCTCTTCACCCTTCTCTGGAGCCTTTCAGTCCAGGTCAATAAAACAGGCACCACTCTGCATCATTCATACCATCCTCAAAACCCACAGGGTTCTTCCTTGGTTCTTGACTGTTGGAGTTAAAATATCATTTCCCTCTTCTTTAGAACGGTGCTGTTTAGATTTCTTATCAGAGTCCAGCTGTGTCTGAAGGCCTATATTCTAACCTCCCGGATTGGTAAGGGAGAGTTGTCATATTTTGTCTGTGGCTGATAAGAATTGGAACACAAAAGAGTTCCCCTTTGGGTAAGATTAAACCAATAACTCTAATTCAGATCATTTCATTAAATTGTATTATCTTGAGCAAAACACTCTATTCCTTGATATTACAGATGATAAATGTTGGAGAAAAGGAATAAAAATAGTAATTCCCAGTTTCTTTCACATCATGATACTATTTCATAGGCACATGGGCGTAAATAGATGAGGCTGCTCACTGCTGAGTGTCACCTCGCTGGACTGAGTGGATCAGTAGCTCAGCACACCTTCCCCTATTCCTGGCGCTCTGACTGGGAAGCTTCTGGATTTGCAAACCATAAGGGCTGGATTTTGGTCGTAGCTCAGCCACTCAACCCCACTATATTCTTGGGGTGTTCTCCTTTTTTAAAAAACTTTTATGATACTATAGTTGATTTACAGTGTTGTACAAAGTGTACAGCAAAGTGATTCAGTTTTATATGTATATATATATATATACACACACACATACATATGTAGGAATTTATATACTCTTTTTACATTCTCTTCCATTATAAGTTATTATAAGATATTGAGTATAGTTCCCTGTACTATACAGCAGGTATTTGTTGATTATTTTGTATATAGTAGTATGTATATTTTAATCCCAAACTCCTAACTTATCTCCCCCTCCCCTTTTGGTAACCGTAAGCTTGTTTTCTACATCTGTGAGTCTATTTCTGTTTTGTAAAAAAGTTCATGTGTATCATTTCTCAGATTACATATGTAAGCAATATCATATGATCTTTGTCTGGCTTACTTCACTTAATATGAACATCTCTAGGTGCATGCATGTTGCTGCAAATGACATTATTTCATCCTTTTTATGGCTGAGTAATATTCCTTTTGGGTCCTCAGCTCTGCGTCCTTAAATGAAGAATCTGAGGTCTAGTCCTAATGTAAATGTCTGTATATCAGCAGCATTATCAGATCTGATAAACAGAGGTTTATGAGGTGCACTGAGGCTTTAAGCATGAAAGTATCAACACTAAGCTCATTGCTTAGATCTGTTTAATTACTGCTAAGCATCCCTGTTTTGTGCTGGTCTTAGCCTATGTTTGCCGTCAAGATGCCAAAGATCATAATTGATTACACCTTATTTTTCTTCTACTTAATGTAGTCTTTAGAGAGATACTATAAATGAATATACCCTTGTTTTTCTTAGTGTGACTGCAAGATGCCCTTCAGCAATTACCAGCAGGAAACTGAAAACATAAAGGTTTCTTAATTGAAAGACCTGGAAATTACACAGCACACCAGGAGCAACATAGCAAGGTCACCAGGGGTGGGCCCAGAGGGAGGGTGAAGCCCAGAGCCTGGGGTTGTGCCTTTATTGAGGTCAAGGGTGGGGTGCCTAAGTTTCTGTGGGCTCACTCTTTACTGGTAGAACATATTTAAAACACAAGAGTGGTGATTTAAAGGACAGCAAGAGGAAAAAAGAAACAAGTAGTCCAAATGGTCAGATATTTAAATCAATCAACATCTGTAAAACAAAGGTGTCTCAGTGCAGGGAGGTGGCCTAGCTCTTTTATGTAGTTGTGAGGCTGGAAGTGTGTTTATTTGGGTTAACCATCTTTGAAGGGGATGCCTCTTGGAAATGAATGCCTTGGAAATCAATGTTTAAATCAGGCATTTGTATTACAAAAAAGCAACAACAACTAACCTGCCAGGGCTTATACCACAAGACTCTTTAAAAAAAATCAGACCTACATTATTTAAGATACCTGTATGATAGATAGTCTGTGATGTAGAGTGTCAGAGTCTGGGTTAAGTACTCAGAGATTATTCATAGAATTACTGAATGAAAAGGAAGAGTTGAGATAATTTATTCCCCCAATACAAAAGAAGATTCTCCTAAAATCATCAGAGTATATTTACGTAGAGCATCATGCAAATACACAATTGAGGGTGCTTAGAGCCAGCTCCTAGTTGTCCTTTAGCAGCATCAAAAGAAAAGCATAAATACATAATCCATACATTACTAAACAATTTACTCCTCCTTAGCCAAGTCTTTAGTACATAGAATTAGAGACATTTCAGTATCAATAACCTGTTACATCCAGCAAGAGCGGGAGCTGACCACTTTGATGGGACAGGACAGCACTAGATCCAGCAGGTACGGATAATTGGAGTCAAATGATCAAGGAGTAAGGAGAATGAAGAGACTACATGTACCACCCAGAGTGCAAGAGAGTCATGAATTCATGATCACAGTCTAGGCAAACTTTTGGCAAGGGTGTGAGGGAGTGACACACTCTGTAACCATACATCAAATTTCCTTCAAATCTGTTGCAACTGAAGGAAGCTGTGTCCATCTGAAAACTTTATGCCATTTTTTAGTGCAGCAGACTGAACCTCAGTATTAACCCAGGTATACATTGATATCCCTTACTAAAGTTAGTCAAAAGCAGTCAACTCCTTCTTCTATAATAAGTTGACAATCGGGAATTATCGTAAATGAAGCTAAAACAGAAGCTTTTCATACCTTGAACAAGCACGTATAGTTTGAGGTTTTGCTTATTACTTTTATGTGTTCAGACTTTTAGGAGAGGTATCTCAAGAAGGGAAACATTTCGAATAAGTCAGAGGGTAGGAAAAATGATACAAAAGCCTTGAATATTAAGTTCTAATCTCTTTGAAAGCAGCTATTGATCACTTACACATGAGTTTGCATTTGAAGGCCTCTTAGCACCTACCTCTTGATCAATTTAACCGAGTGAATAATTCCTGAACTTGGAGTATACAAATGATAACAGGTGAAGCGTCCTAGTCTCTATTGAAAAGTATTTACATTTGAGTAAATTTACCAAAATTACATCCTTGTAAGTAAATCATATGTTTCTGAGGATAAGGATTAATCTAGAAATGAAACTCTTCATTGATGGACAGACAAGTCATTATAGAGGTAGAAGCACCTGTAGGGATCATGTCTCTTATTTGTATGTCAGGATGCTCTGGGGAAAGGACTTGCCTGTAACTGTTACTGAATTGGACGTGGGTTGGCTCGCTCACACACAGTAAAGCCGATATGCTGCCGCCAGGTCGTAGTGAAGGAAAGTGCAGCGTTTACTGCAAACACCAAAACAAGGAGTGCAGGCAGCTAATGCTCAAAAAACCCAGACTCCTTGATGGGTTTCAGGGAAGTGGGGAGGAATTTTAAAGGCAAGGTGAGGTAGAGAGTCACATGGTGTGTGATCAGCTCATGCACAATTTTATGACTGGTTGATGGTGAGGCAACAGGGTGGTGTCACAACTTAACATTATCAACCCTCAGGCTCCAGCCAGTTTGGGGGCTACATGCTTATAGTCATCATGCAGTTAGCTTTCTCCATCTGGTGGGGGTTTTAATGTCTGGAAAACAATTTAAGAATATGCGTGAGACAGTATTATCTATGTCTTTCACAGAGGAACTAAAGATTCTGTGACTCTGCTATATGGTTGATTTACTGTTTAAATTGTTACCAGTTCTCCTAGCCCAACTGCTACTATCTGTTACTACATGTTCCCATTCTTTCCATCATTAATTCTTGAGCCAGCCTTTTATGACTCAGGGGAAGTCTGAGAGACTAAAGCTTTTCTACAAACAAGAGGCAGGTAGAGGACATTGGCAGTGGGGGTGTGGGTGGGGGTCTGTCCCGGGAAGGCCCCATAGGGTCTTGCTTGGTTACATAACCTCTTCACGATAGAATGAGGCTGAGAATCCATGTTTCTAACTCTTGGAAACCTTTTAATTATTCCATGATATCTTCCTCGACTTGTTTGTTTCACAGCCATTTTTATATGCTACCGTACATACTACAACTATAGTGGTAGAGTGGGAACTATGATTTACATGGCAATTTACCTGCTATCAGAGTAATTTTTACTTTGTTATTTCCCAGATAACCCTGGAGGGAGATAGAGCTGTCAACTCTGTTTTACAGATGATGAAACTGAGTTTAAAGAGGGGGACTATGTTGTTCAAGGCCACATAACAAAGGCACTAGAGCTCAGAATCAAATGCAGATTTCCTTGAATGCAGAATATATACTCTTCTTCCAATGTATTGATCATAAGGCAACCATGTACTGTAATATTCAACTTCTGACATTTTTGAGAGTGAGGAGGAAGATATTAATGATTTCATTGGTCTGGGATAGACATGTGGTCACCTTATGACTCACGACACTTCTTGATCAACCAAGAATATGTCAGATGTTTACAATCAAGGATGTGATGGCCAAAACAAAACCTTGGTCTTAGTTCAGGAAGAGATGTCTGGGATTGAACGAGTCATTTATTTATATTTATTTATTTTTTATTGAAGTATAGTTGATTTACAATGTTGTTAGTTTCAGGTGTACAGCAATGTATATATATATATATATATACTTTTCCCATATAGAATGAACAGGCTATTTTTAAGCTGACTAATGAGGGTGAGTAGAAATTAGTGAAATTAACAAAGTCAGAGGTTTGCAGTGGGAGGTGATGTGGAGAAAAAGAGAAAGACACCCATGTCAAAGGAGCAATGTGGACCAGTTGCAAGAAAGCATGCATGTGTATGGAACTGCTCCTCTCCATATGCCTGGTCATTCAACTACCAAACTTGCCTAAGAATTGTAGGCCACTGATTTATGCTGAAGATTTCTTTTCATAACATTAGGCAATGAAAATTGTAAATGTGTCTCTGTGAAGTCAGCGTATGTTTAAATATAAGAGTAATTGTAAGACTAAATGGAACACTCATAATGGTACCTGAAGAAAATGGAATGATAGAAAAATGCTGTTTCCGTGCTACCCAAGAAATTACATTATGGAAATTGTGCCACCAGAGTGAATTAATAGATGGCTTAAAAAATTCGGTGCCCAGCAAACAAATGCATATATTAAGTATCGAGTAAGATTAATGTTACAGGAACGTTTGCTCAGCTTGTGGAAAAAGGCCTTTGCGTGCGGGGAAGGGGGTGGGTGAAAAGGGGGCTTTGAAATTGGACAGCAGGAGAGCATGCATATGCCCGAGGGATCTGAAATCCGTTGAACTGCCTGGATATTCATCTTTGCCCACCAGCCATTTTCAACAATCCCGGGTCAGACTCGTCTTTGTTGCTAACTCTTGGCTGTAAATGTGGCAGACACGCTGGTGATCATTGATGAAATGACCAACAAGCTGAACTGGGCTGTCTGCTGGGTGAGCTTTGTCTTTGCCATTAAGCGGAGTTTCCCGGCCCTTATTTTCACAGTACATTTCACAGCCGTTTCTGAAAGAGCCCAGCTGTGCTGAGATGGCCACTGCGGGGTATGTGATGCTATTGCCTGCAGCTCAGGGATGTCTGAGAGCAGCTGAGCAAGCCCCACAGCCTTCAAACACTCATCGAATTGCTTTCCAGAAGCACATTTCTTCACCATTCTCTGACATAGAAGGGAGCAGAGGGAACGGTCATGGTCTGAAATGACAGACACTCTGGATGGGAGTGAGCTAATTTACAGGGGAAAATACAGTCTACAAGTTAAGAACAAAGAGAATAAGAGCCCTGTAGACTGTCTTGAGGCTTTTAGTGTATCCTGGAGGTAGTATCCTTAGCAGTGAATAGATGGGTCTTAGAAGAATGATTTAGGGTGCCAACGTTTTCCGCCCACTGTGGTTCACAGGGGTTTGCATTTATCTTGCCTGTCCACAGAAGCTGAACTTCTGAATCTGACACCTCAGCTGTCTTAAGTTTGTTGATAACCTTCAGACATTCTGTTTCCCAGGAAAGTAATTGCTTTAGTCTTTTAGTGGTTAAACAACAGAGAAGCTCTCCTTAGGAAACCCGCAGGATCTATCGTAAGGCAAATAGGCTTTCCTGCTTGGATCATCTACCACAAAACTAACAACTAAACTCAAAGTTTCTTAGCAAAATGCTTTTTCTAAACTAGATTTGGAGGGAGAATTGGAATGCAGTTTGACAAGATTATATCCAGGCAAACACCTGGGGCAGGGGTTGAGGGGAGGAGACAACTTCAGTAGAGCTGGGAAACCGGAAATGAGGACGTGTTGTTAAGAAGTGGCTTTTCATACATTTGTATAGTAATTAATCTATGTCTCCCCTTCCCTCCCATTTCCTGACACACTCTGATTATTGTGTTTCCTGGTTGCAGATTATATTCTTTCTATTTTTAAATTTGTTCACAAAAAATGCACTAGCAAAATACGATTTAAAACCTACCCAATTGCTTCTGGAAAGATCTTATGTGCTTGTGCCTGCCTGTCCAGATTCAGTACTGACCCTTCTCACCTCCACTTCTGATGGGGAATCACCCTGTGCTCTTACTACTTAACGGCTTTTGTATTTGCTGGTATTTCCGCATGGAATTTTCTCTAGGTTTTAACCGTTGAGGAAAATTTCCTTCCTCTTTAAAGCATCAACTCAAGCCTTACCTTCTCATTGAAGACTTTCCCAGTCTCCTTAGCATTCAGACATACTCCCTCTCTGCTCCCACTGCAAGCAGTTCTTACAGACATACCAACACTTGGTGTACATATCACCTCTATTTACATAGCTGTCGCCCCTACCAGCCTGTGATTCCCTCAGAGGCAGAACTGCTATCTTTCTCATCTTCATTGCCTAGCAGAGTGTCTGGTACATAAAAAGCACTCTATACTACCTATTCATGCTTATGACATTTATTTTTTCAACGTTTCTTTACTTCATATCCATATGATATGTGCTTTTTACCTCTACTGAACAGTCTCTATATAATTATATATTAGTTCTTGCTAGGAACCAAACATATATATGGATTGGTATGACTTGAACACACAAATGCTGCATGGAGTGGACTTACATCTGTACTGTGTAGTTAACAGAAGTGAAGTGCTGCTGATCTGGGTGTGAAGCTAGGTAGGAAACAAATCCCACTGGGTTGCCCTTAGTGGTAACAATTAAGGTTTGGAAGGTAGATCTGCTGTTGGATCTACTACTATATATTTTTTTTTCTTTCTTTCAAAGGCAGTATAACTCTTCACTTTAGCCTCAGGAGGTCATAAGTAGCTTAAAGCCATCATCATGCTTGGACTGCTTGGTTAGCATGAAATACACAGCAGGTCTCAGCCTGACTCCCTGGGGTCAGATATATTCAGGTTATCAAACTGCCGGGGGTGTAAAAGTGCTCACTTTGTTAGACTGTGGAGCCTGGAGTCGTGGTAGGTGTATGACTGCTCGCATCAGTGACTCCCTTTCCTGAAGCCTCTTGCTCTAGGCTGTGGGTGCCAACTTGGAGGGAAGGACCTGGGGTGTCAAAACAATGGCAATATAGTAGAATGACTAAGAGTATAAGAGTATCTGAGTTTGGGTTCCCCAGAGGCAGGCTATAAGAAAAGGATCTGAACTCCTCGATTTTATTTGGGAGGCAAGCACAGGAAACACTGGTAAGGGAATCAGAGTCAGACAGGAAATGGGAGGTGGCCAGTGTTGGGTGCTTCACTTGAGAAGTGAGTTACAATTACGGGCAGCAGGAGCTCCATCCTTATGGGAACTTTGGATAACTGTGGCCCAGAGTTATCTCCCGCAGGGGCTGAGTCCTTGCTGGTTGGCTGTTCCTGAGGAAAATGAATTTCCCAGCATTTGTCTATTGCCAGCCTCCCCTCAGGCTCAGCAGTGCAGATGCTGGAAGGGGGACCTGGGCATGTATGTGAGGAAATGGTAAGGCCCAAGGAGACGTGCGGGTTTCCTGCCGCACACTGCTTACAAAATCAATACTCAATTGATTTTGATAGAATTGAAAGTTGATAGAAAAGAAAGTTGATAGAAAAGAAAGTTGCCTTTAACCAGAATGCCGGCAATCTGGGGAGATGGTGGACTCAACATCCCCCAAAAAACAACCTCCAAAGATTCTGCTCGGCCATGAAAACTTTTAAAAGGGAAACAGGGAAGTAACCTCAGTTAATCATTGAGATGCGGGTCAGAGTCGTCGCCATCCCCCTGTGTGCAGGCTTGTGGGCAGCCTTGTCAACTCCTCGGGATCTTCCTCTAGATGCTATCTTGGTCACACAGTTTGTTCCAGAGATTACTGAAGGGGAAGCTAGGGAGGAGATCTGGTCATCTGTTAATCACTTATTCTTCATTTCTACTTCCTTGATCTATGGAAAGAACTGACAAGTTAGACAAGGTATTGTGTGATCAAAAGATTGGAAAGGTGTGTTTGGGCTGGAGATGAGTAGATCATGGGGGTGCCTGTTTTTAAAATTACTTACAATATAGCTTTGGTAAGGTGACAAGAAAAGGGGCTTCCTGCTGAGGGCAGTTTCCTGCAAAGAGCTGCTTACAGGGGAGGGACCAACAGTGTCCACTACAAGGAGATGTTAGAATGTTCTCCAAGACACAATTAATGTAGAATTTCAAAGTGAGATGCCAGGCCACTAAGTGGACACTTCTAAGTAGATATTTTTGAGCCAGTTTCCTGACTCTTGTATACCTCACCCACTTCAAGGATGTGGAAAGTCCGAGGGAGTGGTGTTAGCATTTTTGGAGGAGACCTTTTCTGGACAAATCTGTCCTACAAGCCTCTTCACGTCCAAATGTACCTGTACCATTTCTCTTACCAAGCCTGGGAGCCCTTCAGTTATATTACTGGGGGAGCCTCATATGTGGCTTCTGAAGTTTGGTGACACAGTGAGCTGGAACCTGAGTCCCACCTGGGGAGTGTTGGAAGACAGGCTGGTGAGCTGCTCTGGAGCTGAAGTGAAGGGGAACTTCTGCTGTGATGGGAAGTAGCAGCGCTCTCTGAATAGCCCTCAGAGGAGGCCCGGGTGTTTCCTCGTGGCCGCTGTGCTGCACTGGAGCCATTTTCAGTTTTGCCAAGAATGTTGCAAGGAAGTAACAATGCAACAGCGAGACTGTATGTGGATTGAAAGAGAAACAGGAGTTGAAGCTATAGTGGCCGCCTGAAAGAGAGTCATTGTCAAAAGCAGCGTAGTGGCAGGAGAGGAACACCCACAACAGAGTCCATAACTGTATATCTGCCGCCAGAGATCCCTACTCTAAATGACAACTGCACCTCCCATCTAAGATGCATCCTTTTCTCCTAGTTTCTTCTCTCCAACCTTATCCTGGAAGGGGAAAAATAATTAGTTAGCCACCTAAGGAAGAAGGAAACCCGTAGGTGGGGAAAAAGAATGGACCATGTCCCTTTCTCCCACTGGAAGTGCCCAACCACAGTAGACCCCAGCAGTGATTAGAGGTTGAAACAGTCTGGAGTTTGGATTAATGTCTAGAGCTGGACAATTGTTCATAAGTCTTTCCATTATCTAAGAGGGAGGAAAAAAGTTATGGGACTTGATCAAGATTTCATCTAGGAGCAAAAAAAAAAAATCTTTCCTCAGAGTCAGAGCTAAAGTGAAAGTTGTTTATTATATCCTGTGGGTGGTGTTTGTTAAATCATGGTCTGGAAACAGACCTGGGTGGAATTTTTTTTTCTGTAGCTTGTTGGCAATGTGGTCTTGGTAAAGTTCCTTACTCACTATTCTCCAGAGAAACAGAATCAATAGGGAACATGTACACACACACATATAAACACATATATAGTTAGAAAGGTTATTATAAGGAATTGGCTCATATGGTTGTGGAGGTAGCCATGTCCAAAATCCCAGAGCCAGTGTCCCAGCCGGAGTCCAGAGACTGGAAGCTGCTATAGAACCAGGAAAAGCCGAGGTACCAATTTGAAGGCCATCAGTCAGGAAGAACCAGTGTTTCAGTGTGAAGGCTGTCAGGCAGGATAATTCTCTCTTACTTGGGGAAGGGTCAGCCTTTGTTCTATTCAGGCATTCACCTGATTGGATGAGGTCCATCCTCATTATGGAGGTCAAAGTGCTTTACTCATCTCCTGACTTAAAGGTTAATCTCATCCAAACACACCTTCACAGAAACACCAGAATAAGGTTTGACCAAATATCTGGGCACTCCGTGGTGCAGTCAAGTTGACACATAACATTAGCTGTAACATTCACGCTCTGTGAACCCATTTGGTTCCCTCAAGGGTTGGGAGAGATGAAATGAGAAAGGTGGAGAAGCACTGGCAGAGTCAGAAGCTCAGGAAATGGTGGCCATAATTGTTATTAATGGGAGTATTCAGAGAAGCCGAAGTTTGATCCAAGCTTAGGAAAGAGAGAACTCAGAGGTATAGAGTCACAAGATCAGAGTAGGCCAGCAGTCAGGGGAGTAAGAAAAGGATGTCCCTGAGATAAGACAAATTTGAACCTTAAGTAAGTCTGGTCTTGGACAAAGAACCCCTTATATGTGCCTGTTGAAGCAGGGAAAAGGTGATTGATTTAACAACCTTAAACATTTTTTTAAATAAATTTATTTATTTTTGGCTGCGTTGGGTCTTCGTTGCTGTGGGGGGCTTTCTCTAGTTGTGGCGAGCGGGGGCTACTCTTCGTTGCGGTGCGTGGACTTCTCATTACGGTGGCTTCTCTTGTTGCGGAGCACGGGCTCTAGACGTGCGGGCTTCAGTAGTTGTGACTCGCGGGCTCTAGAGAGCAGGCTCAGTAGTTGTGGCGCACAGGCTTTGTTGCTCTGCGGCATGTGGGATCTCCCCGGACCAGAGCTCGAACCTGTGTCTCCTGCATTGGCAGGCGAATTCTTAACCACTGCGCCACCAGGGAAGACCAACATCTGTTATATTCCAAATATTACATTAGTATTTGGAGATTTGAGAATGAATGAGATGTCATCTCTGCCCTTAAGTATGTTATAATCTGTGTGGGTAATCTTTTGATAACTTTACAAGTCTATCGCGTCTTAACAGAGGTATTATAAAGCATAGTGGGAGTGACTTTCTGTAATAGGGAGTCAGGGAAGGCTTTACCAACAGGTTTCTTTTTATCTGAATTTCAAGGAATGGGTAGGAGTTTGCTAAATGAATATGAGGGGTAGACATTTCGTGCAGAGAGATAGCAGGAGCAAATTCATGGAGGAACAATTGTTCATGGCATTTTGGGGGAACAAAGTATAATATGTTGCTGCTGGGTCACAGGTTAGTTGAAAACAGAAGATGAAAAGAGTTCCAGGAAAGGTCCAATGGGTAGGCTGGGCCAGTAGCCAGGAAGTCTTGAAGGCTCCAGTGAGGAGTTTGGACTTTAATCTCCATAGAGCGAAAGAGTGTCATGGTCACACTGGTATTTTACAGAGGAAAGAAGAAAAAATAAAACAGCAGGGAGGAGTTTCTCTAGACCACTGTAGTTAAAAGACGATTATTTTTCTGTTTTTTCAGAAATGATTTCCAGGATTTAGCTGGCCTAGCTCTTGGGAACCCAGCTGATATCAATGAAGCAATTCACCCTGCTTAGCAGATTTGAATTTAAGCTGAATTTGAATCGAGTTGTCCTGATCATACACTTAAGAGTGGAGTCCTATGTGGCCAATAAATTCTGAGATGCAATTTATGTACAATCAGAATTATCATCAAATCCTTTAAATCTCCTATAAAGTACAGCTGAGCATAGTTCCTCAGTTTAGCCAACAGATATTTATTGAGTGCCAAGATTTGTTCTAGGTATTGTGTGTATAACAGGGAACCAAACAGATTAAGTCCCTGCAGCTGGGGAATTAAACAATACAAATGAGCAAATAAATACATGTTTTCAGTTAGTGATATGTACCAAGAAGGAAAATAAAGCAGGATAAGAAGCTACAGAGTGAAGGATGGAGGGAGGCTGTTCTCTGATATAAACAATAAACAGCCTTTCTGATAGGGTGATATCTGAGCAGAGCCTTGAACGAGTGAAGAGGTAAGCCAGGCAGGTATCTGGGAAGACTGTTGCGGGCAGAGAGAATAGCTAGTGTGAAACCCCTGAGGCTGGAGTTGCTGAAGGAACTGCAAGTAGACCTGGGCGGCTGGGGTAAGTGTTCAGGAACAATGGTAGCAGATGCATTGAGAGGACCTAAGGTCAGATCACCAGGGACTTGCAAGTCCTGGTAAGGTATGCACCGGATTTTATTCCGTGTATGCAGAGGAATCAGTAGAGTCTCTCTGAGCAGGGTAGTTTCATGATGAGATTTATCTTTTGTAAAGGATTACTCTGGCTATAAGGAATTAGGATTCCTTATAGAAAAAGGATTACTCTTGCTTCTATAAGGAAGCAAAAGTGGAAGCACGAAGACAAGATAGGATATTTCCATAGTTCATGTGCGAGATGAGGATGGACTACAGTTGTAGCTCTGGAGGTCTTCAGAATGGTGGGATTGAAGCAGTTGTTTGAATTTAGAACCAGAAGGATTTGTTGATGGATTGGGTGTGAGTATGAGATAGTAAGGGGTCCAGAGGGATGATTCTGAGGCTTTCAGTGTGAGCCAAAAAAATGAGCTCTTTATTGAGATAGCCGAGATGGTGGGAAGAGCAGCTGTTGAACTTAGTGAGTCTAACACAGCCATTTTTTTCCCCTGAAGAGTTAGAAGAGATTGAAGTTTACTAGTCAAGCACCAGATGAAGATAATGTGATCTGAAGCCACATTAAAGACAACCAAAAATAAATACTGTGTCTTTAAACATTAAAGTCACGTTCAGTAAAATACTAATGCTATTTAGAGGCACACAGGAATAACAGAGACTGAGTCACACAACAACAGGTTCCCATCTCCCATCTCAGACTCTCTCATTTTATGGCAGATACTCATCAAGTGAAGTGGAATGGCAGAAGGAATCACCTACAGTCTAAAATATTTCTCCCAGTGTTTCCTCCTTTCTCCCTCCCACCCTCCCTCATTTTCTCCCCCTCTTGCTGTCTGCGTACAGAACATTAAATATACAAATGTTACATCACTGTGAGTTGAACTTTTTTTCTTGATACACTGCCATGATTGCATTAGATGTTGTAAATGAGGAACTAGGATTTCTTCAGATGAGATGAATGAAAGTAAAATGCTTTTATTAATTTTCAGATGCACAAACTGACACTTCACTTATCTCTAGACACTTTATGTAGATTCAGAGCTGACATACAACCTTCCAAAATATTTTTATCAAACAGCACCCAAGTAGTCCATAGATATGAGAAAGCGTAACACTGCTACCTGTGACTGAATTGAATTTGAACAAACCTGGCACATTGTATATTTGTTTGAAAATAGTTACTTAGTTTTATCACATACTATTCCTTCTGATGCCCAGACCTTGATGAGCACCCTAGACAATGTCTCCCAGGTTTTTTCCAGTGGACTATGGTATTATTGCATTCATTTCATGTAAGCTCATTGGGGACATGTTAACAAGGTACTAGGCAAGTGATAGGTTTCTCTTCTGCTGGTAATTAGATTTGACAAGCAGTATTGTAGGCTGCCTCAGGAGACAGATTACTGTCCATGAGGCTGCTTTAATATCATGACAGTGCCTTCATAAGATGTCCCTTTGTACAGCCAGAGGGATTCAGGATGAAGTGGCTGGCACCATGGATATTCAAACCTGACTCATTAGTAGCTTAGAGCATCCTCGTGTATTTCATTTTTAACATACCCTCTGGCAGTTTGGGACAAAAAGGATATAGAACATTCACCTTCAGTTGACCACTTACGTATGTATGTTCTCATCCTTTGACATCCCATGCCAAACTGTAGCTCCGTGAAGAGAAGTATTTTAAGTTGCTGGAGACTTGTCTGTCTTCTAGCTGGTTAAGCCAGCAGACTAATACATATACAGCGGATAGAGCCCTTATCTACATGAGGGCAAATGATATTCTGTCTTGTTTGTTACTGAGGAGCCTCTCCCCTTTCCTTGTCATACTTTAGAGGAATGAATTTTAACTCATATAGGTCCTAAAATATTAAAAAATTAGTCCATGCTCACAAAATATGAAGACAGATTTTAAAACCATTTCTTTTTGGTAAGAGGAGAATTATAAATGGAAGTTAATTCGTTTTCCCCATAAGACATATTAATATTTTCTATCAATTTCTCAAATTGTTAAGTGGAGGAACGTTAAACTATTAAGTGCTGTAAATATTCTTTATGTGGATATAATATTACAGAACCTTCTCTACCTTTTCGAATAGACATGCAATAAATGACTGTACCAAGCAACTATATTGTTATCAAAGGGTTGCTTAATAAATCATTACTATTTAGAATGTGAGTTTGCTGGTTCTTAGAATTTCCTACATTATACTTTTGGGCCAATATGTGCAATTTGGAATCAAAATAAAATAAATGGCATGTTTTAGTGTTATTCTTTTATTATTTAGACTGATATAAATTACCCTCAAATATGGCATTCACACTAATAATACTGATCCTAGACATGCGTTGAGCTGGGCACTGTTCAAATTGCATGCATTTATTCCTCACGAAACTCTTTGAGGAAGATATCATTCTTCCTCAAAGATATCATATCTTTGAGGAGGAAATCTCTCTACTGAGGTAGAGAGATTTCGAAGCAGTTTTCCCAAGGTCAAATAGTTACAAGTAAAAGAGCCAGGATTAGAACCCAAGCAGTCTGTTGACTTTTAACCCTTATGCTTTGCTGCCTCAAAGGAACAATCTCTGCACACTGAAAATTAATTTGTATTTCTATCAAGTTTATACATACATGTAGCTTAAAGAGCTAAACAGTTCTAGAAGGATTTATAAAAATGATTTATCCCCTGGAAAACTTTTCCCATTTCCTATCCCTAGAGGCAACCACTTTGAATGATTTTAACATTCTTTTTTTGGTGTTTTTGTCCATATCTCTAAATAGCACATGTCTTTGCTACTTCTTTATATTTCCAACTTTGACATTTTTTATTGACTTTCCATCATATAAGGGGGATTTGGCTGTCTTCTGCACACCTCAGCATGCATCTTATCGTTAGACCAATATTCGGCATTTATGTTATCATGACCATGTGCATGTTATTGGTAAATGAATTACTATCAGGTACCCTTGGTTTCCTTTCTTGCACAATTCTTGGTTCCCCTGTCGTTAGTAATCATTTAGTTTATTCGTCTTCTTGCTTAGTTTACTGTGGATTTATCATAATTTATTCCCAAACTCTCACCAGTTATATAAATGCCCTCAAAGACATTAACACTTTCATGTTCTTGAATAAATCTCCTCCAAAGGTCGACTGACTTATAGGCTCACGGCATAGCTCATCTCCTGGGAATTGCTCTTTATCATGATACTGGGGACCCCCTTTGCCTCCCTGGGGTGGTAGCCCCTGTTCCAATATACCAGGCATATTCTTTCCTGGTTTACTGCTCTGGCTTGGCGGAGTACATTCTCCACTAATTATATGAGGAAGGGTACATGGGAGAAAAATTTTGAGACCTTCTCTGAAAAATGTCTTACTTTTATTAAATGCATGAATACTTAAAAAATTGCTTAGGAAACTGTCTGGCATATAGTAAGCAAAAGATACGTGTCTAGTAGATAATTTTACCTTCATCCTTGACTGACAATTTAGAAAGACTATATATTTTAGGTTGTAAATAATTTTCCTTTCTCAGAATTTTGAAGGCATTCCTACATTGTCTTCTAGGCTCCAGTATGGCATTTGAGAAGTCCAATGTCTTTCTGACATTTTAGCCTTTGTTTTTTGTAATTGGCAGTTTTAAATTTCCTGATGATATGGGATAGTTTTCCTTCACTTTGTTGGGCACGCAATGGACCTTTTCAATCTAGATATTCACAATTTTTTTTTGGTTTTGTTTTGTTTTTCACACACACACACACACACTGTATTTTATTTTTTACAAGAGTTAAATAAACTGACACCAAGCATTGTAAATGGATGACCACAACAAAAGCAACAATGATTGCAATTACCAAACACGAAACACACTCATACTATGTCATAATATTGACATTCAGTCCAGTAATCCTCCACTGTAACGGCTCCTTTACTTTGCAGTGAAAATTAATTTGTATATTTTTTGCCTCTGAGTCTTTGTGGGATTTTTTTTTAAATTCAAACAGAAAGTCACAAAAATTATAATCATCCTCATCAGTTCACTCAGTCCCATGTAATTAATTTTTTTTCATCTTGATCTTTTCTTAGCACTTTTATGAATTCATCAGTTTTCCATTAGAGTTCTGAAAATGCTTATTCATTCAGTTCAGCAGTATAGTCAGTTACCAGAAAACTGTACTTGTCAGAGTCTTTTCCATGAATTCCTTGAAGATGAAACCCTTTTATAGGAACATGTTTGCAAAAGCATCAGAGTACACCCAGAACTGTCTGTAAATGACAAAAGACTTAAAAATGACCACGGTTAAAGATTTGATGCAAGTTCATAATAATGCAATTGACAAGGAAATTTAGTTATTTCTGAGATATACATTTTAAAGTAATAACTAGAATTATGACTTATTATAACAGAACATATAAGATCTTTAGAAATTTCATGTCATGCCTGAAAATTTATATTAACATATTTTCATACAAATAACCCAAAGAAAGTTTAGTATTAGTTGTTTTCTGTTTGTTTTTTTATTCTGCAGGTTCTTAATAGTCATCAATTTTATACACATCAGTGTATACAGGTCAATCCCAATCGCCCAATTCAGCACACCACCATCCCCACCCCACCGCGATTTTCTCCCCTTGCTGTCCATACGTTTGTTCTCTACATCTGTGTCTCAACTTCTGCCATGCAAACCGGTTATTCTACCATTTTTCTAAGTTCCACATACATGCATTAATATACAATATTTCTTTTTCTCTTACTGACTTACTTCACTCTGTGTGACAGTCTCTAGGACAATCCACGTCTCAACGAATGACTCCATTTCGTTCCTTTTTATGGCTGAGTAATATTCCATTGTATATATGTACCACATCTTCTTTATCCATTCATCTGTCGATGGGCATTTAGGTTGCTTCCATGACCTGGCAAATTTGATAGGGATTGCACTGAATCTGTAGACTGCTTTGAGTAGTAAAGTCATTTTCACAATATTGATTTTTCCAATCCAAGAATATGGTATATCTCTCCATCTCTTGGTATGATCTTTAATTTCTTTCATCAGTATCATAGTTTTCTGCATACAGGTCTTTTGTCTCCCTAGGTAGGTTTATTCCTAGGTACTTTATTCTTTTTGTTGCAGTGGCAAGTGGTAGTGTTTCCATAATTTCTTTTTCAGAATTTTCATCATTGGTGTATAGGAATGCAAGAGATTTCTGTGCATTAATTTTGTATCCTGCAACGTTACCAAATTCATTGATTAGCTCTAGTAGTTTTCTGGTGGCATTTTTAAGATTCTCTATGTTTAGTATCATGTCATCAGCAAACAGTGACAGTTTTACTTCTTCGTATCCAATTTGTATTCCTTTTATTTCTTTTTCTTCTCTGATTGCTGTGGCTAGGACTTCGAAAACTATGCTGAATAATAGTGGTGAGGGTGGACATACTTGTCTCGTTCCTGATCTTGGAGGAAATGCTTTCCGTTTTTCACCATTGAGAATGACGTTTGCTGTCGGTTTGTCATATCTGGCCTTTATTACACTGAGTTTGGTTCCCTCTGTGCCCACTTTCTGGAGAGTTTTTATCATAAATGGGTGTTGAATTTTGTCAAAAACTTTTTCTGCATCTGTTGAGATGATCATATGGTTTTTATTCTTCAATTTGTTAATATGGTGTATCACATTGATTGATTTGCATATATTGAAGAATCCTTGCATCCCTGGGATAAATCCCACTTCATCATGGTGTATGATCCTTTTAATGTGTTGTTGGATTCTGTTTGCTAGTATTTTGTTGAGGATTTTTGCATCTATATTCATCAGTGATATTGGTCTGTAATTTTCTTTTTCTGTAGTATCTTTGTCTGGTTTTGGTATCAGGGTGATGGTGGCCTCATAGAATGAGTTTGGGAGTGTTCCTTCCTCTGTAGTTTTTTGGGAGAGTTTGAGAAGGATGGGTGTTAGCTCCTCTCTAAATGTCTGATAGAATTCACTTGTAAAACTATCTGGTCCTGGACTTTTGTTTGCTGGAAGATTTTTAATCACCCTTCCTTGTCTCATGTAGCATTCTTTATTTTAAAGTCTATTTTATCTGATATGAGTATCAGAAATGTTCTCTTAATGGAGTCCCTGTATCCTCCTCATTGCTTCTGTCTACTGATTTGCTTTGGTTTCTGTCTTTTATGTCAGAAGCTTTTCCACATGTTTGAACCTGGCTCTTCACTCACTTAACATATGGATAATAACACATGTATTGAAAGTTCTGTGCAAATGGAGATGTGATGGTTGACAGTGAAATTCAGTATAGGATGGTCTGGTCCATTCTCTTAAGAATCAGTCGATTGTCAGTATCTTTAAATATTTTATTTTTAGTTGTTGGTTTTCTTAGAAGCTGCTCTTCAAAACTCCTATCCAGGGAATCTAAGTCCACCTGTCAGCACTCTGTTTGCTGTATAAACTTTCACTTATTTCCCCTCAATTCAGCATGGAACTTGCATTTAGTTGTGCATAGTGTTCCCCAGAGCAGAGCATAAATGTCCGTTCTTCTGCTAGGTTGGTGGCTGGGGGCAGTCATGTAACTGAGCAGAATAAGGAAGATGATCTGGGTGTTTGTTTCTTAAAGAGACTATCCACCCACCTTTACCTGCCACTCTCAGGGGTATCTGTTGTTGCCAGTTCCTGAGGCTTTGGGGTTCTGTGTTGCAAAACAAATGGTTTCTTGGCTTTTCTCTCTGAGTGTTTAGGATTCAGCTTTATCACATCTGAAAAGTCAGTCATCACTCCTTCATCTGCTTTCCAGTTTACAAAATTGTCTTCTCTGTCATTCTCATTGCCCTTGTAGTTTTACAATTTAAAAACAAAAAATAAAAATTGAAATAGAAACGTAATGGGATTTCAGGAAGGAGCAGATGCAAATACATGCATTTAAGCATCTTTACTTGGAAATTTCTTTGTGGATATTTTTAGTTTTGCATAATCATCAGTTTATCTGTTAGATGCCTGAACGTCTACCATGGTGATTTGGTTTTTGTGTGAGAGTCTTCCTTCCCTTCTCAGGGATACGAGTGGGTGGGGGAAGGTTGCACATGGAGACATGTAGAAGCACAGGAGAGAAAAAGCAGCATGATGCAGGGGAAAGAGCACAAGCTTAGGGGGAAGAGACTTGAGTTTGAATCTTCTGCTAACTTAATAAGAGTTGCTTATCCTCTTGGCATATCACTATGTTTATTTATAAAATGAAAATAAAACACCTACCTCCTAGTTGCATTTTGCAGATGGAGATAAAGTGCTACCAAACACACAGCCTTGGATATGGTGCCCAGTAGAGGCCGTTGTCCATCTTGAATGAAGGTAGAACATTTGCAGGCCAGGGATGGGGAGACTGGAGGGAATCCTTTGGAGAAGGTTTTTTAGATTAGTGTAATCACACCTACTTTGTAATGTTGACAGGGGATAAACCAGCTGGCTAAAATAGCTGGCTTCAGAAAGTCCCCTCTAATTTCCAGATTCTGTAGTTATTATAATAACCTGATTGCAAAACTTGGGTCACTGGGTGATGCTGGGTTAACAAGTATGAAGTGTGCTTTATAGGGACTATGATTTCAGGCTAATTGGGAATTTTTAAGAAAACCCACAGTGTATGTTTACCTCAGCTTATGTCAACAGTTGTGGAATGTGTGTGTGTATGTTTTGAACTAAAAACTGAGATAGGTGTAACAGAGAGGACTTTGTTAATTCATGCATCTAGTCATTATTAACACAAAGGGATTCTCTTGCCAGATCCTGGTTCAAAGGGAAACCTCTGAAATACAGAGCCTTCAAGAACAATATAATGATGATACTCGTGAATAGTTCTTGGAAGACAACAATCCTCCCAGACCAGCAGAGAGAATTGAATGGCATAGTTAATGCCCTAGGTAATAGCAAAAGTATTTAATAGAGTTGTTCATGTGGCTGTAAAGTTGAGTTAGAAGGGAAGATAAAAAGCTGTTTCCAATTAACCTGTAATCTTGAGTCTTCACCTGTCTTTCCAGAAAGGCCAAAGTTGCTGCTTAAGCGTCACTTTTATGACTTGACTCTAAACTTTACTGTTTCATTCAAAAGCCAACCTGCTTCTCACCCCAGAAAAGAATAATGTGACTCCCCACCCCTACCTCAGTATCCCTTTGGCAGGGTGGGAGTTTTTCCTTTACTAAATGAAAAGTGTATCTGAAAAGCTCTTCTTAGTGTAAGAATACGTGTAGCTCTTCCTCAAACAAGGACTTCTACAGCCAATTCAGTATTGTACAATATGTATCCCCTTTTGGAAAACAAGGAGGACATCTCTGGATTACTTTTTTTTTTTTTTTTTTTTGGTGGTAGGCGGGCCTCTCACTGCTGTGGCCTCTCCCGCTGCGGAGCACAGGCTCCGGACGCGCAGGCTCAGTGGCCATGGCTCACGGGCCCAGCCGCTCCGTGGCACGTGGGATCTTCCCAGACCGGGGCACGAACCCGTGTCCCCTGCATTGGCAGGCAGACTCTCAACCACTGCGCCACCAGGGAAGCCCTGGATTACTTTAAATCTGGCTCTCCACAGTCCTCTGTGAGAACTATGCATCTGTCAGCTCTTCAGTGGTTATTGAATAGCGATGGAATGACAGGTGAGAAATTGCATTAATTGTGCAACAGAGAAAATGGAGCAAATTATGTCTCTGTGCATTGATCTTTTTAAGAAATTATTGATAAAACAATGTTCATAATCAGTTGGTTCTATAGGACAACATGAAATGGATATTAAGAGTTTTCTAAAGAGTGTATGTGCAGATAGGTGAGAGTGGGTGTGTATTTTAAAATTCTGCTTTCATTAAGGCAAAGCTTTGATACAAATGGTCTTGTGCCTTGAAAATTTACTGTCTCTTTTTTAAAGTGCATGTTTTCCTTTTTAAAGGGGTATCTTTCAAAACCTTTTATTTTGATTTCAAAAATCCTGAATGTTTCTCTCCTGCCTTCAAGGTCTCATAAATTTCTTAGATTTGCCATTCAGGGTCCTACACCCTCTGACCCCAGTGTACTTTCTCCATTTGTCTACCACTGTTTTCCTACATAAACCTTTCCTTTCAGGTGAATGGCAATGTTTATAGTGTACCCTACAGGCCTTTCAATTTTGCCTCCATCTCAGAAATCTTCTCCTTCCCTCTGTACTTATCTGCTGCTAGCCCTTCTTTCAGATGTGTCTGAAACACTTTCCCTCACCATCCCTACCCATATACATGGTCAGTCCATCCTGTGCATTTCCACTTCCCAGCTGGGTCACTCAGGAATCATTTACCATCCACTGCCAGTTTGTATTCCACCTATATTCATTCCATTTAACTCTGCCTAGAATGCAAGCTCCTTGAAGGCAACAGGTTTTATATTTGTTACATAGCATTTCTCTCTTCTGACATTAAAAGATCCACTTATGTGTTTGTTTCTTGCTTGTTTATATATTTATCTATCTCTGTATCCATTTATCTGTCCATCTATCATTCATGTATTGTTTTGCTGTCTACTCCCACTAGAATATAAGTTCCAAAAGAAGTTATGAAAATTACAAAGGTTACAGAGGTTATATGTGGCAGACAGTTTGGCTTTTGAGCCAGTGCTCACAATCACTAACCTATACAGCCTCATGGTTGTGGTCAGTGACCCCATCATTCTTCTAATTTTACTTAACCTCTCAAAGCATGTTGATACTGCTGACAATTCATTCCTTGGGTGTTACACTTCTCTTGGCTTCTATGACACCCTTTTCTCTCTGTTCTCCTCCTGCCTCCCAGATCACTTCATCTCTATTCCTCTCATGGTTCGAAGACCGATGGTCCCCAGTTTTGTCTTCATAATGTTTCTGTGCTTTGTCTACAGTCATCTTTCTAGCCTAGTACTTCTTTTTTTTTTTTTTTTTTGTGGTACACGGGCCTCTCACTGTTGTGGCCTCTCCCATTGTGGAGCACAGGCTCTGGATGCGCAGGCTCAGTGGCCATGGCTCACGGGCCCAGCTGCTCTGCGGCATGTGGGATCTTCCCAGACTGGGGCACGAACCTGTGTCCCCTGCATCGGCAGGCAGACTCTCAACCACTGCGCCACCAGGGAAGCCCTCGCCTAGTACTTCTTGACCTTAGTGACATATGACACATTACCGTGTCACAATCAGTTATGACATATGTCAACACCACTCACTTATTCATAAGTGTTGAGTTACAAGCTCCTGTGAATAATTTACATCTTTAATAATTAGACTCACCTCAGAGTTACCATTATAAGGATGTCATATTCACTCATTTGCATTTCAATGGTGTGGGCTTGTTGGTGTGGGGAAAAGTGGAATCAGTTAGCTGGAAGTGAATTGCTCATAATTCATAGCCTATTTTATGTTTGCTGAAAATACCCAGGAACTGTGGTTATTGATGTGGCATTGATAGAGCAATTTTGAAATACTATAATTGTAAACTGTGGATTTATACTTGTATTTGTTTCCTTGATTTTACCCATGGATACTTTTTGAAAAAGGAAGAGAAATGAAGAAAGCATGCATCTTTATCTGCATAGCACGGAAATGAGAAGGAGGCTCTAGTTACAGTTTCCCAGTCACAGGTAGTGTGATTATCCAAAGGACATGTGCAGTAATACCATTTATATTAACATCATGAATAAACATAAATATTATCTGCTATACTTTTTAACCATAAAATATGAATTATTTTTCTTTGTTAGTACATGCTTACTTTTAAAATATTAACTGTAGAGGTCTGAATTTGATCTTTAAAATACAATTTTATGTAACTTTTATATTAGATTATCCATATATATATTTTTCCCTCAAAAAGAAGTCATGTTTGAGATCAGTAACTAGATGACTTTACATGTTTGAGATGAGTAAATAGATGGCTTTACTAATCATTTGCAGGTAAAATGCTCTTGTAAATATGTCCTATATAAACAGTTTGGGAATTCCGTGGTTTATTTGGCCAGCTACTTTTGTTCATACATGTGTGTGTGTGTTTGGTTTTCATTACAATCTGAGTATACTCCTCGGAACATGTCTCATATGAATGCCATTCATCATCTGTCGTGGCAGAAGCAACGTTGAAAACCTCTGCTTGAGGCTATTTCATATACTTTTTTGTGGTTAACTTTCTCCCATAAGTTGATGACTCCTGAATTTCTGTCATCACCCACAATCCTTTCTCTGGAGCTGCAGACTTATTTATTAAGCCACCCACCAGGCATCTTTATGTGGATGTCTTACAGCTCCCCAAACACATCATGTCTGAAACTGAACTCGTTTTCTATCCTATTTCCCCAACCCAACTGCTCTTTTTTCAGTGTTGTACATCATTTTCATCGATTATATTATCAGTCACCCAGTTCATTAAGAACATTAAGAATAATATTCCATGTCTCCCAGGTCAATAGCCTAGTCCTGTTTATCTCCTAAATATCTCTGAAAGTATTTCTCTCCTTCCTCACTGCCTTCATCTTAGTACAACTGCTCATCATTTCCTGTTGGAACCATTTCATAGCCCAGTGGTTCTCAAATTTCAGCATGCATCGGAAGCATTAAAACGCAGATTGTTGGGTTCCCAACTGCAGACTTCCAGGTTCAGTATGTCTAGGGATAGTTACAAGAGATTACGTTTCTTAGCAGTTCAGGGTGGTCCTGATTCTGCTGGTTTGGGGATCGCTTTTTGAGAACCACAGTGATTGCCTGTTAATTGGCCTCCTTGCCACCAGAATAGTCACCTTATTATTTATTCTGCAAATTGCTTCCCAGAGGATCATTTTTTAAATGCAACTTGTATTATATCTCTCCCTTACTTAAATCCATTTACTGTCTCAGCGTCACACTTAAAATAGACTTAGTTTAATTCTTACCACTCAAATATGTGAAACCATGGCACTCTTGTTCTTATATCTGCACGTTGGAATATACATATCATAATTTTGTCCCATTGAGGCTAAGAACTTTTTCTAATATCTGGGGATGTTTATAGGTCAATCTGGCTATTAAAATCTCAATCAGTATCCAGTTTATACTCCCAGTCTCAGGGCTTCCTTCCTTCTTTATCCATACCTTTAAAAGATTTATGTCCTTTCCAGGGTTAGGAAGAAGATTGGGGTGTATGTAAGGGTGGCCCATTGGTTGAAACAAAATTGTGTAGTTGGGTCTGTTTATTTTTCTGCCAGCATTCTCTCCTGGTATTATCATCTGCTCTAGCCTCAGGCACTGGTGGTGGACAGCTGTTATCCATATTACATGCCCTATTAGGTGACAAGCAGGTACCCAGCTGGCTCCTACTTTATAGCCATTTTATATCAATTTTTAGAAAGGAGCAGTACTGCTTCTTTCCTTTATTCCCAGTAGCCTCTAAGTACACCACATGCTGGCCCCGACTTGCCCGGACCTTGTGAGGATGTAAATACAGGCCCTTGCTACTCAAAGTGTGATAAGAGGCCAGTAGAATCTGTATGACTAGGGAGCAACTTGAAAATGAAGACTCTGCTCCCCTCCCTTCACTAGAACTACTGAATTAGTGCCTGCACTTCAGTGAGATCCTAGGGTGATCACGTATGAGAAACTGGCCTAGGCCTCTAGGACCCCTAGAAATATTCACCTCACCTGTTGCCATTCTCTGCAATATATGAATTTGTAGAACCTGTGTTAGCCAGTTTCTTCATCTGTAAAATGGGAAGTATAATGCCTACCTTGGCGGATTATGGTGATGTATATAAAATATTCAGCACAGTACCTTAAATGTGGCAAGTGTTACATAGTGGTAGCCACTATTAAGTCTGCATCTTCATCTTCTTGAATTTTGACAGCCTTTGGAAGTCTTCGTAAATAAGTCACTGACCTCCCCAAACAACCGCTAACCTACATCAGGGGCGGTGGTGCCCGAAAGTTAAGTGAGAATGGGATTGTGGCTGGCTTAAAATTAAAGATATGCTTAATTTTCAGTTAAAGTGCATAACTGGTATAGCTTTGGGAATCTAAGAGTTTGCCTGCCTTCCAGGGTTGAGTGGTTGATTTCTAGAAATATCAGATGTTAATGCTTGTAGCTCTGATCTGGGAGAATATATTAAAAGACACTCCATGTCATAGTGAGAAGGGAAACACAAATCAAAAACATAGTGAGATACTACCACCAAAACCTATTTGAATGGCTAAAATAGAAGTACAGTAATACCAAGTATTGATGAAGATGTGAAGCTGTAATTCTCTTACATTGGTAGGGATATAAATGGTATAACCATTTTGGGGAAGTGTTTAGCAGTTTCTTAAAAAGTTAACAATAAAAGGAACAAACTCCAGCAGGCAGAAAATCAGTAAAGACATAGTTGAACTCAACAATGTCATCGTAAACTGGGTATAATTGACATTTGTAGATTCCTTTACCCAACAACAGCATAATACACAGTCTTCTCAAGTTCACATAGAATATTCACCAAGACCACATTCTGGGCCATAGAACACACCTTAACAAATCCAAAAAAATTGAGATCATACAATGTCTGCACTCAGACCACAACGGAATTAAATTAGAAACCAGTAATAGAAAGATAGCTGAAAAAATCCCCAATTAAATGTGGAGATTAAACAACACATTTCTAAATAACATATGGGTCAAAGAAGAAATCGCAAAAGAAATTTTTAAAATATTTTGAACAAAATGAAAATGAAAACACAACAAAATTCATGGGATGTGGTGAAGACACATAGTAATAAATGCATATAGTGGAAAGGAAGAAAGATTTAAAATCAATAATCTAAGCTTTCACCTTTGGAAACTAGAAAAAGAAGAGCAAATTAAATCCAGAGTAAGCAGAGAAAAAGAAATATTAAGAATTTGAGCAGAAATCAATGAAATTGAAAAGAAAAAAATCAATAGAGAAAAATCAGTGAAACCAAAAGCTGATTCTTTGAAAACTTCAATAAAATTGATAAGCCTCTAGTCAAGCTAACAAAAAAAAAAAAAAAAGAAAAAAAGGACATAAATTACTACTGTCTGCAAAGAGGGACATCACTATAGATCCTATGGGCATTAAAAAGATAATAAAAGAATACTAATTCCTTGACAAAACACACGAGAAGAAACAGACAATCTGAAGAGGCCTATATATATCTTTAAAACTGACTCAACAATTAATAACCTTCCAAAATGGAAATCCCCAGTCCCAGTTGTGTTCACTGGTGAATTCTACCACACTCTTGAGGAAGAAATTATACCAGTTCCCTATAATATATTTCAGAAGACACAAGCAAGAGGAATACTTTATAACTTAGTCTATGAAACCAACATTACCCTGGTAACAAAAGCAGACAAAGGCATTACAGGAAAAGAAAACTACAGACCAGTATCTCTCATGAACATAGGTACAAAACTTCTTAACAAAATATTAGCAAATTGAATCCAACAATGTATAAAAAGACTTATACACCATAATCAAGTGATATTTATCCCAGTTATGCAGGGCTGTTTCAACATTCAAAAATCAATTAATGTAATCCATCACTTCAACAGGCTAAAAAAGAAAAATCACATGATCCTATCAATAGATGTAAAAAAACATTTGACAAAATTCAACACCCATTCATTATACAAAGCTCTCGGTAAACTAGAAGTAGAGGAAAAACTGCATCAACTTGATAAAGAATACCTACAAATAATCTACAGCTAACACCATACTTCATGATGAGAAACACAAAGCTCTTCCAGTAATATCAGGTACAAGGCAAGGATGTCCCCTTTTACCACTCCTTTGCAGTATTACCCTGGAATTTCCAGCGAATACTATAGTACAAGAAAAGGAAATAAAAAGTATACAGATGGAAAAGGAAGAAATAAAACTGTCTTCATTTTCAGATGACAATATCATCAATGTAGAAACCCTGAAAGAATCAACAGAAAAACCTCCTGGAACTAATAAGTGATTACAGCAAGATTGCAGGTTACTAGGTTAATATACAAAAGTCAATTGCTTTCTTACACACCAGTTTTCAATTAAAAACACAGTATCATTTACATTAACATTTCCAAAATGAAATACTTAGGTATAAATGTTAACAACATATATATAAGACCTATATGAGGAAAACTATGAAACTCTGATGAATGAAATTAAAGAAGTACTAAATAAATTGAGAGACATTCCATATTGATGGATGGGAAAACTTAATATTGTTAAGTTTCCAAGATATCAACTCTTTCCAAGATTCAATGCAAACGTAATCAAAATACCAGAAAGTTATTTTGTAGATATTGATAACAGTTCCAAAGCTTGTATGTAGAAGCCAAAGACCCAGAATAGCCAACACAACATTGAAGGAGAAGAACAAAGCTGGAGGACTGACAGTTTTTGACTTCAAGACTTACTGTGAAGCTACACGAATCAAGACACTGTGGTGTTGGCGAAAGAACAGATGAATAAACCAATGGAAGATAATAGCCCAGAAACAGACCCATGTAAGTAGTTAATTGATCTTTGGCAAAGGAGCAAATGCAGCACAATGGAATAAAGAGAGTCTTTTCAATAAATGGTGTTGGAAAAACTGGACATCAACATATACAAAAAATTAATCTAGGCACAGGCCTCAAACACTTCACCAAAATTAACTTAAAATGGACCATAGACTTCTATGTACGATGAAACACTACAAAACTTCTAGGAGAAAATCTGTTATAGATGACCTTGGGTATGGTGGTGACTTTTTAGATACAACACCAAAGACTGTATCGATGAAAGAAATAATAAACTAGACGTCACTAAAATTAAAATCTTCTGCTCTGCAAAAAGACTTTGTCAAGAGAATGAGAAGACAAGCCACAGATTGGGAGAAATTATTTTTAAAAGGCACATCTGATAAAGAACTGTTATCTAAAGTACAAAGAGCCCTTAAAACTCAACAGTAAGGAAACAAATAACTTGATTTTAAAAATTGGCAAAAACCTTAACAGATATCTCATCAAAGAAGATATACAGATGGCAAATAAGCATATGAAAAGATGTTGTACATCATACGTCATCAGAGAAATGAAAATTAAAACAACGAGATACCACTACAAACCTATTAGAATGGCCAAAATCTGGAACACTGACAGCACCAATGCTGGCAAGGATATGGAACAGCAGGAATTCTCATTCATTGCTGGTGGGAATGCAAAATGGTACAGCCACTTTGGAAGACAGTTTAGCAGTTTCTGACAAAACTGAGCATACTTTTACCATAAGATTCAGCAACTCTGCTCCTTGCTATTCACCCTCATGAGCTGAAAACATAATGTCCACACAAAATTTGCACGTGGATGTTTATAGTAGCTTTGTTCATCATTCACAAAACTTGGGAACAACCAAGATGTGCTTCAGTAGGTGAATAGATAAACTGTGGTACATCTAGACAATGGAATTTTATTCAGTGCAAAAAAGAAATGCATTACAGAGCCATGAAAAAACATGGAGGAAATTCTAATGCATATTACTAAGTCAAAGAAGCCAATCTGAAAAGGTTACAGAGTGTATGATCCCAATTATACAACATTCCAGGAAATGCACAACTCTGGAGACTCTAAGGAGATAGGTGGTTACCAGTGGTTGCAGAGAGGGAGGCATGAAGAGACAAAGCAGAGAGGATTTTTAGGGCTATGAAACTACTCTATATGAATCTACTAGATGATATATGTCATACATTTCTCTAAACTCAGAATTTGCAACATGAAGAGTGAACCCTAATTTAAACAATGGATTTTAGGTGATAATGAGGTGTCACTGTAGTGTCATCAGTTGTAACAAATGTACCACTCTGTGTAGGATCTTGATAGCTGGGAGACTGTGCCTTTGTAGAGGCAAGGAAATCTTTTTTGGGGGCATTACTTTCAAGTTTAATTGTTAAATGACTGAGAAAAATTGGTAGAAGTTGATGGACTATAAAACAAATGTAATAAAGATAAATAATATCAATAGAAAGTTCTCTGTAATCAAGAACTAAATTGTTACCAAAACAAATTTCAGATCCCATCAATAGCTTTAATTAATTAAAACAACTGTAATTGAAGTTATAAATAGGCCCTTGGATTGTTTCCTAATATAATTAATGGAGAATAATAAATTGTTTGAACTTATTAGAAAAAGATTTAAATTTCTGACAGACCTGACATGAGTGCTAATCCCAGTGAAGGAAACATATTACTTGGGAGAAGGTATTAACAATGGTGTGCTGGTACTTGCTTAATAGCTCGCTTTCTGGGAAAAAAAATAAACAGAAGGGCCGATTTGTAGTTTTGAGGCAAGGAAATCTTTGTATGGGAAATCTCTATACCTGCCATTCAATTTTTCTGTGAACCTAAAAGTTATAAAATATGAAGTCTATTTTTAAGTATGTCATATGGGTACATTGAATGTGCTTAATGAATTGTCCAATTCCAAAGTGTATTTTCTACTCTAACACATCTCCTTGTGACTAGTACTCTGTCTCTCACTGCAGTAGAATATCTGTCCAAAATAGAGTACAAGGAAGGAGAGACAACTGTGACCGAGGCAAGAATTTTGGATCTAGAACTCCACCAAAAGGAGCCAGCTCAAGCCAAGAGGAAAAGCACATATTTTTACATAAATTAAATCTCTACTTATGGATCATGGCACTGAAGATGCTGACAGCTGCCAGGTGCTCTGTGAAGGCCATGTTCCCACCAACTATTCTAGGCCACTCTTGGGAGATTTTCCTTGGCCATGAGACCTCACTGAGGAGCTTCTCTTTTAAACACAACATTCCTCCAGCAGCTAAGTATGGTGGGTGGCATACTGTGACTATGATTCCTGGGGATGGCATTGGACCTGAACTTATGCTGTGCAACAAGAATGTGTTCAGACGTGTGTGTGCCCGTGGACTTTGAGGAAGTGCAGATTACCTCCACTTCTAGTGAAGAGGAAGAAGTTCACAGTGCCATCATGGCAGTCCATCAAAACCACGTGGCCTTGAAGGGTAACTTTGAAACTGACTACAACCTACCACCATCTCACAAATCACAAAACAGTGTGTTTCGCAGTACTCTAGATCTCTATGTCAGCGTCATTCGTTTTAAGAGTCTACTAGGTGTGGAAACTAGGCACAAGACATAGACATCTTAGTTGTTCGGGAAAGCACAGAGGGTGAATACAGCAACCTGGAGCATGAGAGTGTGAAAAGAGTGATAGCCTTAAAGATCATTCCTAAGGCCAAGCTTTTGCATGTTGCTGAATATGCTTTCCAGCTGGCCCAGCAGATGGGGTGTGAAAAAATGACGGCTGTGTACAAGGCCAACATCATGAAACTGGGAGATGGCCTCTTCCTCCAGTGCTGTAGGGAGGTGGCATCCTGCTATCCTCAGCTCATTTTTGAGGGCATGATTGTGGATAACACCACCGTGCAGCTGGTATCCTGGCCCCAGCAGTTTGATGTCATGGTGATGCCCAGTCTTTATGGCAACATTGTCAATAACGTCTGCACAGAGTTGGTTGGGGGAGCAGGCCTTGTGCCTAGTGCCAACTATGGCCACATATATGCGGTGTTTGAAATGGCCTCAAGGCAATCAGGCAAGACTATAACCAATAAAAATGTGGCCAACCCTACTGCCATGCTGCTGGCAAGTTGTATCATTCTGGATTACCTCAAGTTCCATTCCTCTGCCACCTCCATTCGTATTGCAGTCTTGGCATCCATGGAGAACAAAGACATCCAAACTCCAGACATTGGAGGCCAGGGTACCACATCGGATGTCATTCAGAATATCATAGATGACATCAGTGTTGCCAATTAAACAGTCAGTGCATTAGAGGCTGAGCTAGCCTTCAAATTCCTTCCTGTCCCACACTTTACATTACTCTACCCAGTCAGAAAGCCCAGCCAGCTCGGCTAATGTGGACTCTAGAATAAACTAGCTCCTGTTCCAACTCAGAAGAGGTAGGGGGAGGGAATCAAGTCTGATTTTTTTCTATTAAATTTGAATGCCATAAACATTGATGGTTTAAATTAGCCATACCTATTTTGTCGTCTATGTATTGAGGAATTCTTCTCTATTTTAATCCACAATTCACACTTTTCTATGAGATGATGCAGTGAATAAATCAAAGTTGTTCGTAGAGTCCTGGGCCTTTTCCAGAACCTGGCACACTGATTTTCTCTTACCTGGGTCATTAAAATTGTGCAAACCAGCCTGCAGAGGAGGCTGGCTTCTCTCTAGAGGTTGTTAATGAGTTAATTGGTTCAATAAAATTTGCCTACAAAATATACATTGTCATTTTAATAATAAATAAGGTACCATAAAGCTGAGCTAGTTCAGAATGCTTCCACTCCCTCCTAGATATCCTGTCTTTTCCCCTGGTCTTGTTTAGGTGAGGAAGGAATTTTTGCCGGTGTAATTTTTCACACATGGGATTCTCTGAGTACCGCAGCACTCCTGCAGAGGGGGTTCTTGAATTCCTTCCTTGAGCCTATAAGCTCAAGAGCCTAGACATTATATACCCAGTTAACAGGCACTGGGCCCATGACTCTTTGCTATACAAATAAAACCATGGACTGTAAACTCCATGCTCACTGCTTTACAATCTTCCATGGTTTACTTTCTTTTAATCTCTCTTTCAAAGAGAGAATGTACATAAGAAAATGAAAAACACTGAGCTCGTTTGAATGTTTACTGTCATTTTATTATAATATATTTTATTTACAGTAATTCTAAGGTCATAGGTGGGAGGAATGCAAACAAAAATGATAATTTTATTAGTGCTGGGAAATATTTATTACTCAAGTAGGAAATAAAAGCAATGACTATAAAAATTTACAGTAGTTTTATCGGCAGGAATAGCTTGCAGATAGAAGGGAGATTGAAAAAAATAGTAAATCCTTAATAATTTTGGAAACCTCTGCGTCTCAGCTATAACCCTTGGATCCTACCATGGTTCTTGGGCCATAAGTTAAAGACATTGGACTGAGACCTGAAAAAGTCCTTATGGTTTCCAAAAGACTCTGTCTTACATTGCCTTAATCTCACCTATCCTCGTTATGTATAATGTCAGGGCTCAGGGTTTGGAAAACCAAACGCTGGTTTGAGGGGATTTAATTTGAGGAGGAAATGTCTACCTTCAACCCTATCTAGAGGTCTTTCTTGAAGAACAAGGCAAGCAGGGAGAAGTCAGTTATAAAATAATGATGGTATTCCTTTTATTGGACACTAAACATGTCATTGGCCATGGCTGCCACTGACCTGTATGGTACTTTCCTCTGGGCAGATAGAGACCTGGAACCAGAGGACATGGTTTGATGAGTGGAGAAGGGATGGATTTTTGGCTTGAAGTCCCCCTACCTCCAATGCTACATGAACCTGTACTACCTTAACCCACTCTCCCCACTCTGTACCCCTTTCTCTCATGGCTAGGGAAATTTACTCACCGCACAGCCAGCCCAACTGCAGACAGTAGCCCAACTGTTGGCTTTTATCTGCCAATGGGAATTTATGCTGATAGGTACATTTGAGCTGAAGTTTCCCCTCTTTGTTAAAGATGACTGTTTCCAAAATCTTCCCATAGTTTTTGGGCCAGACTGCTGTGATGGCACCTAATACACCACAGTGGAATTTTCCATTTATCAGTATTTGATATTCCCACTTAGCTATGAACATCTCTAGGGCAAATACCGTGTATTCTTTTTCCTTGTCCTCTGTATCCCCTAACATAATGACTGGTACATACAAAATAAGTAATATGTTTATTGAATCAACCAAAAAATGAATGATATGGGTGACACTGCCTAACTTTTCTTATATGTAATATGAGATAATAGCTGTACCTACCTCACAGCGTTGTTGGGAAAATAGAGCAAGAAAATACACGTAAAGGTGGTAGCGCTGTGCCTGTCCAATGGTTAGTGCTTGGTGTAGTTTAAAAATTATTATTTTCATTAGTATCCATTATATACCATTCTAAAAGCTAGTTCTGAGGAGAACTGGGAAATGCTATTAATTCATTACTGTCTTTGGAATTTACTGGATAAGTTACTTTACCTATTATTCTATTATGGGTTTGTAACTGACTTTCAACTAGGGTAGCAAACCATACCTGCTTATTCATCAAGTCCCCTTATCTCTCTCCCTTTTATTTCTTGAATCCAGCCATCTCTCTTCTTTCTCACTTACCCCTCCTTTCTCATTAGGCTTTCTCATCTTTGGTGACTTCCCAGTCTCTGTTCCTTCTCTACCTTGTGTCCTGCCTATAGTTTAGCCCACTTAAATCTATTTCTACAGTGCACTCAGCCTGAACTTTCTAAAAGGGAAATAGGATCATGTCACTTCCTTACCTAACACTTCTCATTGAACAGCTTTCCTTTGGCCTTGAAAGAAAGTCAACTGAGCACAGCATGAAAGACCTTCCATATTCTGATCTCTGCTTCCTTCTCCAGGTTCACCATTTCTACCCCCTCTCCCCACCCCAATAACAACACAAAGTGTCACAAGAGAGTGCAAGCAGAGCTCATTGTCAAAGAGCCATGTATTCTTTCTAGTTCAGGCCTTTGTATGTGGTCTTGCTTCTTCTCCCCTTGAGGAGATGATTTCCTTGTCATCTAGAGGACTAGATGTAATTGTCACCACCTTTGGGAAGCCTTCCTTGACTAGCTCTTTCCATTCCCTGCTGAGATTGAAGGGAGGAACTGCCAGTTCCCCCAGAGTCCTCTGTGTATCCTATTTAGTGTTTTTCTCTCCAGTTGTCGTTACATGCTTTCCTTCCCATCAACCTTACTATACAATGTGTTCCTTGGCAACAGGGACAATTGAGTCATCGATCACTATAGCATCAGCACCTAGGACAAGGACAAGCTCTTAGCGTATGCTCATTCTAAATATTAATGGAAGGAAGATAGGAAGGAAGGTCAAAGGAAGGAAGAAAAGAATGGACTGAATTCCCAGGTAGGAGTGGAGGATTGGAAGAACTAATCTATTGCAAAATTCTCCTGTTTGGCTCCAGTGTATGAACCTTTACAAGATTGCTTCTCTCTAGAGAGCACTAAAGCCCTCAAGGCCATAAAATGGGTAGTTGGCAGGCCGCCTCTGTTTCTTGAGAAGATTTCTGTATTATTGTTACATGATTTTTATCTTAGGTTTGTCAGTTTATTCTGCTTTGTTTAAAGCTAAATTCTGCTATCAATAAATATCAATACAAAGTTGGACAGCTAAACGGTATCACTCCGTAAATATCTTTCCTCACCACCATCTTCATAGATTTGGTTTTCTAGAAGGATGTTTTAACATTCTTACTTCAGCTTTCTGGTATTCAAAATCTTGTTAGGGGACATCTATGAATTTTGGGGAAAACAATGAATCTGTTTAAAAGTTCAACAGGGAAGATTCCTCTAAGAATCAGGAAAACCTGTGTTTTTCACCATGAATTTGTGCCCTTCTTGTACTAGATAATGTGAGGTATTTAATCAATAGAAAGTTTCCCTCATTGCCTTGCCTAGTAGCAGACACAGGAAAAAGCCTTCAGCAATTTTTTCTTCTCTGAAATTTTCTCTTGTCATTCTATTACTTGATTTTGCTCTATTAATTTCATTTTCTTATATTTTGTTTTACTGTAAGCCACTTAAATCACAATTAAGGAACACAAAAGGAGAACTGGGGTCTTCACCTTTTCCTTCTTTTCCTTCATTCTAGTTCATTTTCAACATTGGCATCAGAAAAATCTCCTTAAAGCAGTGTTCAGATTGCCATTACTCTGTTCCCTCAATTTGTAATGTATTCAAAACCCTCCATAATTTTAGCTCACACTGTCTTTCCACTCTTAGAGGTTCCAATTTTCCTAGATAATGTTCCAGGCAATAAAGGTACCTTCATTTACCTAATTACAGCCTTATCTTTTCCTTCTATGTAATGTAATTCCTCTCATTAAGGAATTTCCCGGTTGAGTCTCTCTGCCTGTTACAAGTCTACCCATTATTCAAGGTTCCAAAAGTACTTCCTTTACGAGAAGGTTTCTGATTACCCCCATCCAGATATACTCCCCTTATCCTCTCTGAATACACAAAACCCTTTTATTGGACTTTTGAACTCGTTCATTTCACATTTTGTCTTGTATTAATTTTTTATCTACTTGACTTGAGCCTTAATATATTATATGCTCCTTGAGGATAGGGATATTTTAGCCCATGTTCTGGATCTTGTATTACTCAGTATAGTGCATTGTATGTAGTAGGTACTAATTAAATACATACCAAATTGGATTGAAGATAATGATGATTTTAGCTAATAAATTTTTTGTTTCTTATGTGCCATACATAATTCTTCATGCTTTGCATGAAGAATTTTATTTAATTCTCATATTAGATGAGAATTTTATTTAATTCTCAGATGATTATTATTGTATTCCCAATTTTGTAGATGAGAAAACTGAGGCATGTAGAGGTTAAATAATTGGTCTAAGGTCACACAATTAACAGGCGGTGAAGCCTGAGTTCCAGTTCTGGCACTGTGGCTCTAGAACCCAGGTGTTTAAATGGTCATGAGGGTTTGTACATGGTGAATTTCTCATACTCTTATATGAAAGTGGATTAGGTTTCACCAATAGATCTCTGTTCATTATACCACAGCTATCTCCTAATATAATCTATAGGAAAAGTTATTGCTAACGTTTTTTGAACCCTTAATATTGTGTTAGGTACTGTCCTAGATGGTTTACGTATATTAACTCATTTAATCTTCTTATGAGCCAATTATATTGACAAAGAAACCGAAACACAGAAAAGGTAACTGACTTGCTCAAGGTCAATCGGATTGTAAATAGTGGAGCCAGGATTAAAATCAAGCCAGTGGCACCAGGGTCTAACCACTATTACTAAACTGCTTCCCCACATTTTAGGTGGTCTAGATAGCCCAGGATGAGAAAGGCAGAATATCTAATCGGGAGAATAGTGCCGGAATCAAGCATCACATGTTGAACATGGTAAATCAAATAGTCGAACTGCTTCTTTGTAGTAATGGCAGATAAAAATATACAAAACATGGAAAAGAAATAATGTGCTGTTGAAACAAGAGAATAAAATAATGATAGGAAGTGGAAAAGCAATGCTGAATTTTGCAAACAGGAGAATTTTGAATAAATTTATCCAGTTCTGGCTCATTACAGAGGTTGCAAGAAACTGACAGTATTACTGGGGGCTCAGCTGGGAATATGTAAAATGTCTGCGGGAAGCTGTTACAGAGCTAGAAATTTTTTGAAGGGAGACACTTGGTTCTTGGAGTTTGTCTGACAACTTGCATAACCTTGGGACTCAATGCGGTAAAGTCTTCTTCACATTGAAATGAATTTGCTGACATGGGAAGCTACATATATTGCATTTGTGATTGCTCTAAGAAATGCAAGGAAAAGAGAAAAGAGATACATTGAAAATGGAAAACAAAAATGAATCAACTTCGCAAAGCAATTTAAAAATTGGAATATCTTGTTACCAATTTTGCAAATGCTTAAAAACCAACACAGCCTGAGTAAAAACAGTGTCTACTGAGAAAGACACTAGTCTGGGCTTTCATCTGCTTAAGCATCTGGTTTGCTAGAGCTAACGCCAAATTTAGTTCATGCCAAATAGATGTAAATGAATGGTTGTTGCCACAAGGGAGAAAGAAAATACTGTGTATGTTCAAGTACAAGGTATTTCCCCCTTTTTTATCCCTCAGAAAAAAAGAATTCCCTTAAATTCAAATCCTTATAATGTTCTTATATTAACAGGTGTTCTGTCAGTTCTTTGATTTTGAGTGGCAAAGTATTTGGAGTAGGGAAGAACAGGACATTAGCTATGCCAATTTGGGGCTTTTATAGAAATTGTAGAATAAATTTTTAAAGGAGGCAAAAAAAAAAATCCCTCAACAAAAAATGAGTCATTATTCCTGGGAGCATATTGTCATAATTGCAAATACTGAGTGTCATTATATATGTGCCTTTTAAAAATCACTTAATGACAAATTTCAGGTTTTGGTCACACTGTGGAGATCACATATATTTACCTACTAGACAAATGGGGAAATAAATCCTAATATTATACAATTGGATTCTTGTGACTTTGCTTGAGATTTCCAATGAAAGCGTCAAATACAGATTCAAAAAGTCCTTTATCTCAAACAACTTAGACAGATGGGATGATGATAGGTTTGGAAAACTTTAGAGAACTTGAAAAATGACTCTGGGTTGGGGAAGACCTTGAGGTCAAGATTCATGGGAAGAGATTAAATGAAATTATTTCAATGTCATGGTAAAGGAAAAAGTAGTAATTCTAAATTAATCTATTATTTAATATCACCTATTAAATAATGCATTCAAAACGACTATGTGTAATAACTGAATCCATAAATCAAATAGTATGCATAGATAGTTATCTCATTAATGTGTCCCTCAGAGTTATTCAACTTTGCCCAGAATATTTTTTCTTCCTGTTTTCTGTTTTAGATCTTATCACTGATAAAAAAGGAATCATTTTCCTTATATTTGGAGTTGCTTCCTATTTAGGCATTTACATTATCTCCTAAATGGAACATGAGAAATGAGAAAAATGAAAGAAAATAGATTTTGAAGTTATTGTGCAGAAATCTATAATAGCAAAGGAAGAAGTCGAGATTTCTGGAAATATTAGTAGTATTGTGGAAAGAAATGCAAAGGAATTTCACATGAAATAATATTTAACTATTTAAGGCTGTGGCTGGAGCCATACCTAGGGTACTTCATCTAGGTTTGATTTTTCAGATTGATAAAAGATGTAATTTCTGTGAAAAATCATGGTGTCACAAATCAACTATATGCCAAATACCAGAAAAAGATGTTGGAAAGCCTGGTTTATAAATAATGTGTTTACTCCATGGTAAGAAAAGTCTCTGGGATTGATCCTTTTCAAGGTATTCATGTTGTGATGGAATTAGGTTATTTGGATGCCAATTTTATGCTTGCCAGCAGCAAGGTACTTGTTGCACAGTAACTTCATCCATCTGTTCTTTTAGTTATTCACTTGTTCCTCAGTGTTGTTTGCCCTCCATTGAACACTTGCTTTGAGCTGGGTGCTGTGCAAACCGCTGAGGGTGCAGCTTGCCTATCAATGTCCTTTCTCTCCAGGATCCCTTGGGGCTGAGGGAATCAGCAATCATCCAGGAATTACACTCATACCTTGTTTTATTGTTCGTCACTTTATTGTGTTTTTAACAACATCAAGCAAGTCTGTTGACACCATTTTTCCAACAGCATTTGTTCACTTAGTGTCTCTGTATCATTTTGGTAAAATTCTTGCAATATTTCAAACGTTTTTATTAGTATATTTGTTATGGTGATCTGTGATCAGTGACCTTTGATGTCATGATTGCAAAAAGATTGCAACTTGCTGACAGATCAGATGGTGGTCAGCATTTTTTAGCAATAAATTTTTTTTCATCAAGGTATGTACCTTGTGTTTTTAGACATAATGCTATGGTATACTTCATAAACTACGGTATGGTGTAAACATAAATTTTATATGCACTGAGAAACCAAAACATTTGTGAGACTCGCTTCATTGCAATTTTTGCCTTATTGTGGTGGTCTGGAACCGAACCTGCAGTATCTCTGAGGTACGAAATGGAGTGTGATAAGTATTGTAATAGAGGTATAAGCAAGGTGCCATGAGAGCACAGAAGAGGAGAAATCAGAAATCTTCCCAGAGTAAGTTGTGCCTCTATGGGGGAGAGAGGGAGAGAGAGAGAGAGAGAAAGAAAAAGAAAGGAGAAGTAGGAGACAGAAGGGGAGGACCCTGACTGGGAGAGCTCTTAATACCATCACAAGCCACTTATCTGCCCATTACCTGATACAGCTTTTACTCTTAACTCCCATCCTTTCTTATTTTGCATGTAATTACTGTTGAACTCATTTTACCTACAAAACCTTGCCCTAATGGTGTTTATCTAAAAGGTGAGAGTTTCAAGGTTAAAGGGGAGCATCTGATTTTTCTGTGAAGTGATTTTTTTGGAATGAACTCTTTACCTTGATTAGTGAACCTGATTAGACACCTCATCGTAGTTGACTCTAATTCTTGTGATTAGGAAGATTTATTATTTTTCTTCAGCTCCTTCTCAGCCCAGTGCTGCTCTTCAAAGCCTTTCTGGTTTTTTTCATGGTCTTCTATCAGTATCTCTGTGAGCACGGTTCATCATTTTGTTCTTTCCAGCACCCTTGTTTCCTTCATCTCTCTCAGATGCCTCCTTGGTAGTGGACTAGATCTCTAGAAACGTGTCATCTTTTCTTCCGTGGTGGTCAGCTCCAGAGTGAACTCCCTGCTCCGATACCATTTTGATTACTCACTCCTTCTGCAAATGGCCTTGCATTTCGTTTGACATTGTATCTGTTGCCCTCCTCAATCATCTTTGATTCTAATGGCAGTGGCATCATCTACTCCCCTGTTGGCCCTGAGGAGCTGCCCATAGGCTAGGCTCTGCCTGGGGTCTGTCGTAGTTGCACATCCCTCTCCTCTGTCATGGTAGCAAAAGGCATGCCCATGGCTCGAACATTCACCACACTCCTCTGGTTCAGGTAAATAAACAAACCACCACAACAGCATTTCCAGTGAGAATAACCTTATCACTCTTCCACCTGATATTTTCATCTTCTTTTTCCAAGAAGCCACCTTTCTACGAAAAAGATTGTCAAACTCTTGATCTTCTCCGGTGAGCCTATTTCATGTCTGTTTAGAGCACTCCAGAAATGGGCAGCTGAGGGTATTAGCATGACTTGGCCATGGTTATTGTTTTCCTCCAGATTGACAAATGCTTTTTGTAGAATCCGGCTGAATTTCTTTGGAAAAGAGCTTAAAACGCACAGGAGGAGGAAAGTACTTCTCTCAGGATCCCTGCTGAGCTGGTAACAGTCTATGCGAAGTCATCTATTTAAACAGAAATAAACATGCCTTGGGATTCCAGGAGTCTATTTTCAGCTTTATTAAGCTGTTTTCAGGTTTATTAAGAAATCTGTGTTTAATTTTTCCAAACATCTTCAGTGTTGTTCATTTAGCTTTTCTCTGTGTGTAGATCAGTTAGAACCCTTGATGAGAACGCAGACTTGGAATTCTGCCCCTTATGGAAACACAATGTGTTCAGAGAAGAATAAAGAACCTGGAAGACTTTTGAGGGCCTAGGCAGAAACTTGTACTTAACTGGCTTTTCGTGGGGAAAAGTATTCCTGGTCAGATGTTGCCTGTGCCTGGGTCCTGGAAGATTTCACTGTTGGGTATTTTTTTCCTTTTAAAAGGTCCCTCGGATTTATACAGCTTGGTCACCTGTAATAAGTCATACACTGCTCTAGGCCAGGGTCAGCTCTCTGTGTGTGTGTGTGTGTGTGTGTGTGTGTGTGATAGTAAGTATTGTAGTTTTTGTGGGCCACGTGGTCTCTGTTACAAGTATTCAATGCTGTCATTTTAAAGCAACGGGAGCCACAGACAATAAATGTGACTGGGCTCTAATAAGACTTTACTTATGGACACTGCAATTTAAACTTCACATAATTTCCATGTCATGTAATATGACCCTGATATCATAGGACTTTCATTTGCCAGAAGGGAAATTAGGCAGTGAGCCTGAAAACACAAATAATGAAAATTATGTCAAGTTCTAAGGGAGGAAGAAAGAAAACAAAACAAGGGTACTGTAACTGAGAGCAACTGGTGGTTGAAGGACTGAGGATGTGGGTTGCTTGAGCTAATCAGGGAAGGCTTTTCTGAGGTGGCATCTGAGCTTATCTCTGAATGATGCCTGAGAGACGTGAACATCTCGTGCAAGTAGCAGGAACAGGGAAGGGAAAGCACTGAGTCAGGCAGAGCTCTGGGCATTTGAAGAAGCAAGACGACTGGTTTCGCTGGAGAGGGCATTGCCTGGCCCTCCTCTTTCCCTTCTGCAATGAGAGAGGGATGTGGTGATGGTCAGCTAGGATTCTGGCTCAGATGAAGGGCTTTGGGATTCATTCAGGTACCAGTGCCAGACCATAGGTAGGTTTAAAGTTGGAGAGTGATGGGAAGTGGTTTAAGAATTTGGACAGGTCACTTTGGCTGCTGGGTGGATGAGAGATTGAGGTGGGGGAATGAGAGTGGAGGCCAGGTGGTCGGGAAAAGTGGTTAGGAGGCATGTCTGAAATACAGTCTTTTCCATTTACTTTCCTAACACTTTTCTTAAGGTCTGGATCTGACAGAGGCTAAGGAGACAGTGAAGAAAAGTGATAAAATATATAGCTCAGGTTGAACTACCAAATGAGATTTGCATCAATAACACTACCAAGAAATTAAGTCCATATTATACTCTGTAATGGCTTATATGGATATGGAAAAATAATCTAAAAAAGAGTGGATATATGTGTACGTATAGCTGATTCACTTTGCTGTATACCTGAAACTAACATAACATTATAAATCAACTATACGCCAATAAAAATTAAAAGAAATTTTTTTTGTGCGGTACGTGGGCCTCTCACTGTTGTGGCCCCTCCCGTTGTGGAGCACAGGCTCCGGACGCGCAGGCTCAGTGGCCATGGCTCACCGGTGCAGCCATTCTGCAGCATGTGGGATCTTCCCGGACCAGAGCACAAACCCGCGTGCCCTGCATTGGCAGGCGGACTCCCAACCACTGCGCCACCAGGGAAGCCCAAAAGAAAAATTTTTTAAAAAAGAAGTTAAGTCCACATTATTTCTATTAGCTCAGCATTGCTCACAATGGCAGCTAACTATCCTGGGGGTGCTTGCTAGGTGTGGCATTATTTCATTTCACGTTCACAGAAATTCTGTGAGGTTGGTGTCTTTATCGACTCTATAGATGAAGAATCTAAATTGTAATAGGTTCTGCAATGAGCCAAGAGGTCTCAAAACTGGTAGGTGGCAGAGGGGGTCTAGGACCCACGCTTGTCTGAGTCTTAAGTATGTGATCTTTGCCTTTATGTTTCAGTTATCTGTTACTGCACATCAAACAACCTGGAGTGCTGTGGCTTAAAACAACAATGGTTTATTCTTTCTTGTGATCTTGGGGTTGGCTGGGCTCAGTGAGCGGTTCTTCTGCTCAGTGTGTTGTTAGCTGGGATTATGCGTGAGGCTACAATCAGATGGTGGCTCATCTAGGGCATGGAACGTCCAAGATAATCTCATCCTCATGGGCTGGCAGTTGATGCTAGTTGGCTGAGGCATCTCTGTTCTCCTCCATGTGACATCTCAGCCATTGTTAGGCTAGACAGGCTTTCTTACTGCATGATGGATGCGCTCCAAAAGGGAGCAATGTGGAAAGACAAGCCAGCCCCAGTGCGTAAGTGCTTATCAAGCTCTGCTTCTATGATGCTCGTTGAGGTCATTACCTCAGAGCAAGTCATACCGCCAAGCCCAAAATTAAAGTGAAAAGAGAGGGACTTCCCTGGCGGTCCAGTGGTTAAGACTCCATGCTTCCAGTGCAGGGGACATGGGTTCGATCCCTGGTCGGGGAACTAAGATCCCACATGCCGTATGGTATGACACAGCCAGAAAATACAGTAGAATAGAATGGAATAGAATAGAGTACAGTAGAATAGAATAGAATAGAATAGCATAGAATAGAATAGAATAGAAAGGAGATTCTACATGAGAGATGGGTTCATTAGGATCCACCAATAACAATGACATTGTTATTCTAGCTTCTGCCTTTATACAGAAATATATGGAAACTATTTCCTCTTTTGTGATATATCAGGACTCTTCTTAGCAACTAAGGATAAGCCAAGGCACCAGATATGTATTGATCCATGTGTTAACCAGACATTTATTGTTCCATAATAGTTATTGTTCCTACTATGAGTGAAGCTAGGAACAGTGTGCTAGGAATTGTGAGTAAAGAAAAGCTGGTTCTTTCCTCAAGGTGATTAGAGTCTAGAAGAAAACATGTATGATGTTATCAGATGAGTACCTAAAAAATACAGATGTGTGTTTGTGGATAGAAATACACCTTAAGATATATTTCAAATTGCTCTTATTGGAGGCCTGGATACATTTCAGAAAGATGTTCTTCTTATAAAAATATACCTTTTTCCAGGTGGTGTGATTTTTTTATATCGTGGAAGAAATTGAAGCATTTATTCTTCCAGAAAATTAGAGGGCATTGTGAAAAGTCAATTTTTGTCAAAGATGAACTAATATCCAAGTCCACTGTTTTAAGAAGGAGAACTGCATCTGCTACCATGACCTTCATCTTTGTTTGATCTCTGAAACCTTCTAGCAGTCAGCTTCCTATAAAAAATAACATAAAAAAGCCACTGACATGAAAGCTTCTAATTTACTCATCACATGTATGACAGATCTCTAAGCAGTATAAACTTTTACATACAGTAGATGCTCATTTAATGTTAATATCTAAGCTGGCATCTGCTGTTCATTGTTATGGTATAGGTGTTTGGTATTCTAATGAGATTTAAAAACAAACAAAAAGTTACAATAGCATTTAACATGTGCTTACAATATTTCAGGCACTGTCAAAATGTCTTCTGTGTATCATTTCCTCTTGCCTTTGTGCATGTCTGTGATGTAGGTACTGTAATTACCTTCATTTTCTAGGTAGAAAAGTTTTAGGGAAAAGAGTTAAGTAACTTGTCCAAGAGACAGGCCTTGAACCTTGGACCTTTTGATTCCCAAACCCATTCTCTTTACCCCATATGTAACACAGATGTAGCAAGAGCTTGTAATGGGAAAGAACATTGGAATGGCCTTCAGGAGACTTGAATTCTAGTCCTTTGGGCTGAACTAACTAGCCATGTGATCTCAGATAAATCAACTTTTGCTTGAAAAATAAAATTTAACTCTCTTCTCTAAAGCACAGACATTTGCAGCCCATGTTTTTATGCTACTTTAGAGCCTACATTTTCTTCACGGCTTACATTGTATCTTCTGTGTTCCTAATCTCCCTTATCCTACTGTGTTTTTTTGGTTTTTTTTTTTTTTACTTAGCATTTTCACCTTGTAATATTCTATATTCTGTATCCTCTGCTTAATTATTCTCCATTGTTTATCTTCTGTCTCTCCTATTCAGGGATGCAAACTCCAGTGAGGGCAGGGACCTTTGTCTGCTTTGCTTCAAGGTGTATCCCAAGTGCTTCCAAAAGTTCCCAGCACATAGGAGGCCCCCAATAAATTTATAGTCATTCCTGTTAAGGAATGTGGTGGTGGAAGATAGGAAGAGGCATTCCAGGACGAAGGATATGGTGTAAGAAAGGACAATAAAACACTGGATATCTTGGTCTTTTAAGACATTTCATTTATGTGAGGAAGTAATATGGGAAGAAGATGGACCCATTCAGAGGAGGCACAGTGGAGAGGTCTTCAGTGCCACACAAGAGAGTCCAAATTTGATTTGTTAGGTAATAGAAAGCCACTTTGATCACCAAGATTTACTAAGCCACCAAAATTTCCAGGGTGCCGTCATTTGTTCTAAGAGACAAACCTTGAGGCTTAATTGTATTTTGAAGTAACATTTAACTTTCTTCTCTGAATGTGTGGTCAGTCTTTCCTTGGGAATGACAGGAGGCGTCAAGGAAATAAGAAATGATGTTTTACTCGGAGCTCAGTGTGAAAAATGTGCAGGTGAAGATGTGTTATTCTTTATTTATGGTTATTGAATTCGAAATTTAGCAGTAAAAATCTGCTATTTAAAGGATTGTTACACTGGGAAAGACTTGAGAAGCACGTGGATTCTAGGGGTACTTAGAGAATCGTTCGATGCCTGTTGGGTGACAAGCATAAATGCATTCAAATTAATCATTATTGCCATTCCAGCAAGTAAAATGCAGCGATGTGTTTATCAAAAGGACGTTTCCAAGAGATATGAAGAGAATATGATAAATAGCAGAGCAAATGCGTCATGCTACAAAGCCATGTGGTGAACAGAGGCTATCAAACTGTATCCAGGGCTTCCCCGGTGGCATAGTGGTTGAGAGTCCGCCTGCGATGCTAGGGGACACAGGTTCGTGCCCCGGTCCGGGAGGATCCCACATGCCGTGGAGCGGCTGGGCCTGTGAGCCATGGCCGCTGAGCCTGCGCGTCCGGAGCCTGTGCTCCGCAACGTGAGAGGCCCGCATACTGAAAAAAAAAAGAAAAAAAAAAAACCTGTATCCACTGCATAGTCTAAGGCAATATAGATTTTATGTATATATTACATTTCTTATAAACATTTCATAAGCATCATTTTAAGAAAATAGCTGCATGTTTTTCTATTGTGAGCATTTACAATCATCTTAACCTTTCACACACTTCTGGACATTTCAGTTTCCAAATTCTCATAATCGTAACTAACTCTGCAGTGAATATCTTGGTGCACATTTTTCCATATTGATTGTTTTCCAACGAGACCATACTCACAGTGGAATTAGTGGGTCAAAGGATATGAATTATTTTGCATCAATTCTGTCTGCTAATTTGGCTAGTGAAAACTGGTACTTGTTAATGTTTTTTTTTAATTACTAATGAGGCTGAAATTATGTTGATTAGCCAGTTGTTTCCTTTTCTCTGAAATGCCTGCCCATGTCCTTGCACCTTTTATCTGTTGGAGCCTAGTGTTTTTAATTTGGATATGACACTCAGAATTCTGCATCTGCAAAGGCCGAGTCTTTGGGTCAAGCCAAATTGTCAATATAACTGGAATAATTAATCAACTCATTGGAGCAGCTGGTCAATCTCCTGTTGTGATGGGTCATTTCATCCATACAAGTGGATCAATTTAGTGATACATCTGGTGGAATAAAGGTGCACCCAATAAATCATGTTAGGAAGTGAGCTGAAAATCTGGACATAAACTGCCTCAACTAGTTCGACTTGCTCATGAGTTCACACGCATCTCCTTTCTGATTCTTTCCAAAGTAGAATAATGGTGATGACGGGAAGTTCAGGAAACTTCTGTTTGTGCACTAGGAGCCTCTGCACGAATTGCAGTATATCAACCTTTTTATCTTCTTTTGAGTTGGAGGTTCTGAAAGCAATCTTCTCCTTGAAATTAACATCCTCGATTCTCTCCTTCCAGTGATGCTTTGCCAGATGAAACTCTCATTGACTTCATTTAATAAATGAGAAAGCTCATTCTCTCATTTATCATAGGTTGTACTCTGCAATTGGATTTATGCCAGAATCAGAGATAAGGAGATTATAGGAAAGTGTATGAAATTATGAATGCAAGGTTATTTATACTTCAGGTGAAAGGGGAATATATTTTTTCCCATCTGATTCTGTGGAAGTTTTTTTTTTTGTTTTAATTAGCCGTGGTATCTTGCAACTTTACCGTTGTGACTCTGAGATGTAATAACATTTAGGGACAATAGAAGCCAAAGTCATCAGGCACAAAAGGGGTCTGAGTTTTTTTAATCTTATTTTATGCTGTGAATGGAAAATAGATCCTTTAACTATAGGTTTGTTCTATGAAGAATTAGGATGTTGACAGTGTGTCTCTTCTCATTATTTCCTTTTCAGTTATGCAATTTATTTATGTGTTTCTTTGGATATTTGCTCTAAAAATGAACACTCTGACTGCATTACTGCTGCATTATTGCTCTGCTTGAATGGTCCTTGGTGACTCTACATCAGGAGATACAGTTTTCTCACGAAAGGTGTCATGGCTGTGAACACTGACAGCTCTTTGGCTAATTAAAATTTAAAAGATGTTAGTATCCATGAAGCTTTAATAGATTTATACCTGATCTGTTATGGATGGAAACAGTCCATTTAATCCATTTGCAGCTAGCCCCTAATACATACATGCATGTGTGTGTGTGTGTGTTTTAATGAGATAAAAGCAAATTCAGATAACAGGAAAAAATAATTAAAAGGACAGTTCCTTTTTCCTTTTACAAAATTATTTTGTACCCATTCCCAAGCACACATACATATTTACAGATACATACACACACATACACATACACACACACACACACGAAAAGAACAATGGCTCATGGTGAATATATAATTGTTTTGGACTCAGGCAGACATGATTCCTTTCTAGGCAGTCTGTTCTGAACATCTATCTACAGCAGTGGAGCAGAAATCTAACCACATGCCTCAAAAGCTAGCCCAGGACAGAAGCATTCATTCTGTGATCTACCATGATAAAATATGGTGATGCATTTCCCTAGCTTTAATTCTAAGCTAAAAGCCAAAAGCTTTTTATGTCTTTTCAGAAGAGAGCTTCATCTGAACCACTGCTTTAAACCAGCAGATTGAACCACAGTTCAGCAGCCTGCAGCTCAAATGGTCAAGTTGAACCCAAGATCAATTTTTAATTGGTCAGTGACAGAAGCAAGTAAAACTAGCATTCAGAATTAATTTCTTAAAGTTAGTGAGTATGGTTCTCTATTCTTATTTCGACTCAGAAGGATTCCGAGCTATTGGTCACGGGTAGCAGCCAAACTAAACAAAAAGCTTGTGTGAAACCAAGTGCTTAGCATTACTAAACACATGTAGGAAAGACCACGGGCTGTGTAGAATCAGGCAGCTCTATGGCCTTGTCACTTACCACTGAGGGACTTTGAGAAAGTTATTCAACTGCTCAGAGTCTCAGTGTCTTCATCTATAAAATGGGGATAAAACAGTAAATACCTCCTGAGGTTGTTGTATAGCTGAAAGGAGAATCTGCATGTAGAGTAGGCTATAATGTATCACGGTATGGAGTTATCAAAGATAACAATATTGGTGGATGTAGCATCAACATTGTGTAAAAGGAAGCCAACCTGACTTGAAAATTCAGGTGCTGAGCTAAGACACCAAGGAAGAGAGCTGCTGAGAATGAGGGCAAATTCAGCCTCCCTAAACTGTCCCTCTGTGAGGGCTTCTAGGAGGTCATCCAGGGGAAATGTGACCTGTAAGACCCTGCATTTCTTTGTCAGATTTTGAAGAAAAATGCCTAAAGTGTATATAGGAATGGAAATGTGATGGAGCAGCATCAAATATCTCTGTAAGGAATAATCGATTAGTGTCTTATTCTCTTACCATAGAGCATGTGATTCCATTTCCAAGATTATTGTCTTCTAGGAAGAAGAGAGCATCAAGAGATTATTTTTTATTTCATTTCTATAAAATTCTGTTTTCCTTTTCTCTCCATCCTCCCCAACATACTACCACTTCTTCAACTTTACTTACAAGTTTTATTTAGCGGTAGGAAACCATTTTCTTATGACATTACCTTTTGATAAAATCACAAGCCACTGACATTATTTCTCATTATACACAGTGAATGGTTTAATTTCCTCTTTGAACTGCTTAGGTGCTGTATGTCAAACATGTTTCTTTTGATCATCCCATGGGGTTGATACCACGTTATAGGAATTTCATCAAAAGGAAGAGTATTGTGGAGCAATGAGGCTCTAAAATGCCTTGAAGAAAGCGAAGTTCCTAGGTAGAGTTAACCTTCAGACAAGCCCAAGGAGCCCCCATTTTTCAGAAGATTTACTATGCGCCACACACTGTGTTAAACACGTAACATATGTATACTTTTATTTCAGTTTTACATCTGCTCTTTGGAGCAAGTGTAATTTATCATAATTATCCTTATTTTATTAATGCAGAAACGTAAGGTAACATTCTCAAGGTCACACAGCAAGCAATTGGTATAACTTCTCTTTGATTACAGCTCAAACACCAGAGCTCTCTTCCTCACCCTATACTGTCCCTTAAAGCCTAAAGAATAGTTTAAATGTATATTTTCTGAATGTAACACTTTTTTTTTCATTTCATACAATGATTTTTAAAATGTTTCACCTTCCTGCTCTTCATGACTCCCACTTCCTCAGTGACAAGATAAGCACTGATTTAAAAACAAATATTTTGTCAAGAAGAGTTCCTCTTTAGCCTTTCCTAATTGATGAGTAAACTGGGAACTTTTAGAAAATGTAAGTTATTTTTAATCATTCCTGATAAAGAACCAACTCTTCTTCATTCCAGTCATTATTCCAATGTTTATGATCTTAGTGATGTAGCTTTATATTAGATAAGGATAGGAGCTACAATTTCTTCATCTTAATAAAGGCATTTCTACTTAATGTTTGTAATGTGTAAGGGGCTGTGATAGTACATTATATTCATTTTTTAAACTTTACAGAAACTGTGTGAGAAAACTAGTATTAGATCTCATGTACTACATGTAAGAAGTGAGGTTGAGAGGAAGTATTTACTTGTTCAAGTTAAGTTATATAAAACTAGTAAGTAGCAGAGCTCAGTCTTGAAACCAGATCTATCTGGCCTTAAGTATGTGCCCTTTCTTTTACACTTATTGTAATAATATTAGTGTTCACTCCCACTGTGAATTAGTGTCCAAACAGGCTGACAATGACAATAACACCTTGACATTTAGGGTTGTGTCAAGAATAACAGAAACTTAACTCAGCAAATAGTCACCGAGTGGCTACTCTGTGTCAGGCATTAGCATAAGCAGTGGATCCAAAGCAAAGCAAAGACAAACGTGGTGCCTGTCCTGTTGGGTCCTTATTATCTTGTGGGAAGACATAGATCAATTCAAAGAATTCGTTAATGACAGTTGTGTTACATGCTGTAAAAATAATACAGGCTATCACAAGAGTGTGTGACTGTAAATTGACCTAGTTTCTGGGTCAACAGAGGCCCCTGGTTTCTGGGGAAGTAATCGTCGGTTGAACCAGGAAGAAGGTATAGGAATTAGCTGATGTTCCTTTTTTTTTTTTTTTTTAAATCCGGTAGGGTTGATGACATATTATAGGAATTTAACATAGGGTGGTGGTTTGGAGGGGTGGCGGCCAAGCAGGCAATGATGTTACAGCCCGTGTGCACGTTCAGAGGCAGGAAGGACTTTGAATTTTGGAGTGGAAGAGGAGGGTGCTGTTGAGCTAACAGGGCTAGATCCTGCAGAGCACTTCCCGTTGCGGAGAGGCTCCGGACGCGCAGGCTCAGCGGCCATGGCTCACGGGCCCAGCCGCTCCGCGGCATGTGGGATCTTCCCGGACCGGGGCACGAACCCGCGTCCCCTGCATCAGCAGGCGGACTCTCAACCACTGCGCTGCCAGGGAAGCCCTTAGCCATTTTCATCTGTATCTGATGGGTGCTGCGAATCCATCCAAAGGTTTAATGTGTGTACAGTCTGTCATTCAAGTTGGCTGAGCTTTCCTTTCCAACTTCAGTGCATGGACTGCAGACACCAAGCAAGTAACCCGTGTAGTGGCTTTATGAGCTGAAAACTAATCTATGTGTTTCAGTAAGGAAATCTGTAGCTGTACTTGTTTCTCACATAGTGTTTAATGACTGAAGCAGCTTATTGATGCTATCAAGAAACTGATACATTTGTAAAAAGAACTGCATTATCCATGCTATGAAATTAAATATCGCATTGCAGAGCAATATACTAAATATCTCCTTAGTCAATTTTTGTAAACTAAATGCTATAAAATCACACTGGAGCACAGAGGCAGCACAAATCCATGGGAAATATATTTCTTTACGAAGTCTATTTTGTTAGCCCATATTTTTTTTTTTTTTTTTTTTTGGTCTCACTGCACAGCATGTGGTATCTCAGTTCGCTGACCAGGGATGGATCCCGTAACCCCTGCTCTGGAAGCGTGGAGTCTTAACCACTGGACCACCAGGGAAGTCCCCTGTTAGATAGGCAGGTTTTAATTACCTTTTTACAAAAGTGTGTATTTTCCATGCCTGGGAAAAGATGTACATTCTTTTCCCCATGTTTTTCTCTATATTTGTGCATGTCTATTTGGGGCTTTGAGGGCATATGCATTTTAGCAACTGCTTTGTGTGGTGTGTTAGCATAAAATCAGATATATATTCTTTATCTTTTTCTATACAAATATAAATAACATGTCCCTGTGTAGCCAGGATTCTGTTTTTAAAATCTCTAAAATAGATCGTGGATATAAGTGCCTAGATTACTTTTCAGTGCCAGAACTGGAACTGTCCCCAAAGCATTCTGAGCATGTCCTGCATCATTGGATAATCCCAAAATTTTGCATAAAAAGAGGTTGAATAACCTCTTCTTATCCCTAGAGAAATAACAGCATTTACTGAGCACCTACTCTGTGGTAGGTGCTTTACATATTGTCTTTGTTTAATTCTCACAACCAAGAGTGAGTACCATTATTACCCTGTTTTATAGATGGATGAACTAAGATGCAGGAAGATTAAGTAACTTGTTCTATCCACACAGCTAATAAGGGTTAGAGCTTAGATTGAACCAGGCAGTCTGATTGGAGAGTCCATATTCTTAGCTTCTACCTAGCAGTGCACTATTCCAATGTGAGATGGCTCTTTTAGAAAGGATGTTTTCTTTTATATGGTAGCTTTTTTCTCTCTTTCTTTTTGGAAGGACCATTTTGTGCAGCTTGATGTTAACACATATCCCCTCAAATATACTTACTCCCCCAGAAAAATAATTAAATGATAATACTGATGAAAATAATAGCAGCTGCCACTAAACAAGCCCTAATTATATGCCAGACACTGGGCTCCTACTTTAAGTGTCACATTTCCTTCTCATTTCTATGAGAATTCCATTTTTCACAGATTATGGCACAGAAGCTTAGAAGATTACAGTAAATTCTTCTTGGAGTGGCAAAGGTAAGAATGCAGATTATGTCTGAGCAAGGTGCAAGCCCGTGCTTTTCACCCAGTACACAGAATTGTCTCAACTGTATACCCTTTCATGTGCAGTGCAGTTATGGGTACCTATAAAAGCCAGGGATGGATAAGGGAAACGTTTTATAGTTTATCAAAATATGAGGTCTGGCACTGCAGTTTTTTAAAACCCAGCAATTAATTAAGCCATCTCCTCTTTCTCACCTCTGAGGGGAGATGGAGATCATAGGGTGTCCTTCCCCCGTATAAGAAGCCGTCTGTGTTTGGAGTCTCCCTCCACAGCCTCCCCTTCTCTATGATGAGTGAGCTTGAAACCATTCATGCATCTGCACCCATGTGATTTTTTTCCAGTAGGGTTATCTGACAGTCAGTTCTCAAGACCCTGCTAGGTTTTTCAGTTTCCTTTTTAAAATTCAGGTTTGTAAAATCTTCCCTGGTAATGGAGCCTGACAATCCGACTACCTGTCTCTGAGCACTGACCATGGGACAGGCTCAGTGTCACCTGTCATTCAGGCTTCATGGAGGTGAATGAGGCATGATTCCTCCTTCTAAGAGGCATCAACTTAAGTGAAAGAGATAGAAAAACTCGGAGTAAATGTGACCTTGTCTTCTATGAGGAAGATGACCTTAGATCTCCTCTAATAAAAGTCCTATTTTCATGGCTTTAACTTTTTGGCTTTGGCAATTTCCAAGCAGCTCCAAAGACTATTAACGTGACATACTTCTCAACCTTGCTGATACGCTGAATTGGACCTTTTACATCTGAGAGTCAAGTCATTAGGTGCTCTGGAAACAGACGGTTATTCAATTACTCATTCAACAAATGTTGATGGAGTATCTCTGGGGAGAGCTCACACTCCAGAGTCCTCTTTCTCCAGTTCTCACTGTCACCAGCTCTGCAACCTTGAGGAACTTCCTTGGTTTTATCAACCTTTATCCCCATCTGTGAAATGTGGATGGTAATAGCACTGATGTCAGAGAGTTGTGGTGAGATCATATAAATAAAGCACTCGAAGACCATGTCTGAGGCACAGTAAGGCTTCAGTAAAGGTGAGCTGTTACTATTAATAGCAGCACTTTCCAGGCACTTCACAGGGTGCTGAAATGAAATGAGCAAACCCATATGCTTTGCATCCATGGCAGAGATGCAGAGAGAGAGAGAGAGAGAGAGAGAGAGAGAGAGAGAGAGAGAGAGAGGGAGGGAAAGAAAGGTCCCTGCTCTCTTGAAGCCAAAGTTTGAGGAAATGAAAGAAGGCTCAGCATGATTGGAGCACAGAAAGCAGGGGAAGTGATGGTGGATGAAACTAGAGAAGGGGATGGGAACCTTGTCCTAAAAGTCGGCCTAGGGCTTCCCTGGTGGCGCAGTGGTTGAGAGTCCGCCTGCCGATGCAGGGGACACGGGTTCGTGCCCCGGTCCGGGAAGATCTCACATGTCGCAGAGCGGCTGGGCCCGTGAGCCATGGCCGCTGAGCCTGCGCATCCAGAGCCTGTGCTCCGCAAAGGGAGAGGCCACAACAGTGAGAGGCCCGCGTACCGGAAAAAAAAAAAAAAAAGTTGGCCTAAATCCTTAAAGCAGTGGGAAGCCACTAAAGTGGTTAAGAAAGGGAGGCGACATTTTCTATTTATATGTGGGAGGATTACTGGCTGATGGATGGGTGACTCAGAAGAAGGGTACAGTAGATGTAGCACGAGGGCTCTTAGTATGTGAAATAGCCTCAAGTGTAAACACTTGCATGCAGTGCACATATGACAGGTGTTACGAGGCAGGAAGGAATAAGAGAAACATTTTATTCTTTATTGAGATAGGAATTGCCCAGTGTCACACAACTAGTAAGTGGTGAGGCTGAGATTGGAAGCAGAATTCATGCTCTTAGCCCCATGATCTTGCTTAATGATCCAGGCAAGACACAATGGTAGCTTGGACCACTATGGAGGCAGTGATGGTGGAGAGGAGTATACAGATTCAGTAAGTGTTCAGGTCGAAGAATGGACAGAACTGGGTGAAGGATTGAAAATAGCAGATAAGCCGGGCTCTGTCTCTCTATGTGACTCTACTTAATTTCATGCTTGTAAAGGGTCTGATGGAGATCCCTGAAATTTCTCAGATGTCACTGCATTACGTGATCTCAAATATGTTGTTAAAAATATTTATGAATCTTAGAGACTTGCAAAGGTCTAGAACATTCTAAATGATTGCCACTTTTTTTGGAGAATATTTAGAATCTTTTCATTGTTTGTCCAGAGTTAGTCACTTTCCAAGTTGGATATAATAAACAGCATTTTACCCCAATATATTGGGTGGTGGTTTTGCTTGTTTTCTACCTCTAAACATATTGCAAATGTTTCAAACTTTTGAGCCAGTTAAAGGAGTCACTCTGTTTTTCTTTTGTTTGCTTTTTTTTGTTTTTGTTCTTTTTGGTCTATAGAGAAGTTTAAAAAGAAATGTTAAGTTGCAAATAATACAATGACCTTACAACAATTATCTTACACTCTTACCATATAGACGTATTAAGTTTGCTTCTCATTTTAAAGGGTTTAGTGTTTCTCAGTGCATATTTGGACTAGTTTCTGAACATGAGTTTTTCAACAATATGTTGGCTTTTACTAATATCCTCAGTATGCCAGCTTTCTCTTCTTTTTGTGTCATCCATATCTCTAATCCTCCCTGTTCCCACAGTTAAGTCCCTGATTTTTAAATCCTGCTAATACCCAGGAGACTTCTTTTGGAAAATTTCTAGCATGAAAATAAATGTCAAATTATGGCTTTTATTTGACATCATGCTACCTAAAATTCTTGCAGACAGGTTGAGGAGATCCTTTTTTTTTCACACATTTAAAAAGGTTATTTTTTTCTCCATTACTGAAGATTAAAATATGACCAGTGAAATAATCTTTGGAAACATTGAAGAATAAAAGGAAGGAGAAAAATCACTCATAGCATAATATCACTATTCAGAGATTATCCTTGTTTACATGTTGATATATTTCCTTCTAATCTTTTTTCTGTATTTAGTGTCACAGTTATGGTGGAGGTCCAGTCCATAACATGGAGGGGTGACAGGGTCTACTTCTTCCCTGTCTTGGTGGTGAGAAATCCAAGCTGATTTCACCGAGTCTCAGTGAGCTCAGGTGTACCCACGCCTACTGCACCCCTAAGACATCCAGAGCTCCCCTATGTAGTTCTGGGGACTAAAGAGTTTCCTCGATCACTGAATTGAGTTACTCCCATGAAAGATGGTTAGATGTGATCTGGGTGAAGTCTCAGGATACTGGTGAGTGGCATAATGCTGGATCTCTTCCAGGCAAAGTACGGGCAGCTGGTCCTCACTGGACAGCACAGAGAGTTGCCTGGGTGTCCACTTCTACTGCTTGGAGGTTCTGGTTGTGGGAATTACTTCCTCCTGCAGGTGGAGTTAGGGAAGGGGGAAGGAAAAGGGTGGGCCCTTAGGTGATGATGAAAACATTTCATAAGCCTAGAGCCTGGGGTGGAGACACATAAACTATTGTCTTGATATGATGGTTGCTTACTTTATGTTGTTATGATTGTCATCATAACATAAACATTATTATTTGCTTAAATCACGCTTTGTCCCTGTTAATATATTCCATCTAGCATAAACATTTCATTTCCTAGGTTAGTGTAAATAATGACATTTATGATAATAATCATAATAATTTACACTTATACAGGGATTTTGGAAACTTACCCAGTATCACACAGCTAGTAAGTGGTAAAGCTGAGGTTGGAACCAGTATTCATGTTCTTAGCTACTAAATGCTACTGCCCAAACTCCTTCCAGGCATAATTGTAGTACACATAATATTCCATTGATTGTATAAATTAAACTTTACATAAGTATTCTCTTACTGAAGTAAAGAACTGTTGTTTGGGTGTATTTTTATAAATAATGCTGTCATGATCATATTGATACATAAAGCTCTGTTGTTTCATTGCTTTAATTTTTTTTCTGTAGGACATATTCATCAAAGTGGGACTATTGACTCAAAGTTTATAAACAAGTCTGTGGCTTTTGATATATATACCAAAATGCTTTTTCTTGTCAGAGAGGTTTAATTCACACTACCATCAAAGATTTGTGGGAGTTTCTGCCTTAGATGTTTTATCTCTCTCTGTGTAGCATCCATGCTAAGCCTGCTAGTAGAAAGCAGTCTGCTGGCAGTCTAGGAAGATATTCCATATTTCCCTCAAGGGATTAGACATTTCCTTGGGGCATTTGATAACATATAGGTAAATTTGGCTATGGGAAGTAAGCAGTGCAGGGAAAGAAATGAATTTCAGGCAGAGGAAACATTAGCAAAAACAGATGTTGAAAAGTAAAGCCCTTGATTTTTGGAACACAGGTTTATTTTAACTAAATGCTTGTGGGTTGGGTGACTTTAACAAGGGGTCTCACCCTGGGCAAGGCACTTTAGCTCTCTGGTCATGCACTTAATAGGCTGTAAAACCAAGAGTTTAGATTATTTGATTTTAAGCATCCTTAAAATTCTAGCATGAGTTATTCTCTAACCATGCAAGTTAAATAAAATAAAAAGTCCCCATATCTCAAAACAGAAATTCTGTATGTTGCTTAAGTTCTGAAAATATGTATTTCTAATGGGTAGGAGGTAAAGGCTTTGCAATGAAAGCTGTTATTTCTAGAAGATAACTAATAATTCTGGGAGATTCATGGACACGTATGTCAACTGTGAGCAACTTAAAACTTCAAAGTTCTTGTTCCACTCTATAGCCTATAAGGATATTCATTTGTTTCCCTGACCTTGAGTGGATTCTATAGCACAGCGTGTTCTTTCTCTTGTACTATAGAGAGAGTTTCTTATAAAATTAGGGGAAACATAAATCAGGGCAAACTGACATTGGCACCCAGAGATAGGGCAGTGTGAAATCCATGTTCTTAATCCAGTGGGCACCATCTGCTCTTTGGGGTCAGGGAGGCAGTGCTTTAGGATGGTAGCTACAGTTAGCTCACCCCAGAAGCTGTAAATTTGAAGGGCACAGAGTAGCTCTTCTCTTCCTGGAAAATGATTTACAAGGGCTTATCCGTCTTCCTGAAGTTAGTACCTTTGTAATTTATTTGAAGCAAGGCCATTATGGCCCTATCACACCACAAATGTCTTATCTATCCTTCAAGGCCGCACGGAAGTGCTCCGCCTTCCAGGAAGGAGGTTATCCTGATGATACCTCTCTTTTTAATATCATCAGGGTGTAAACTCCAAAGCAGGATGCATCCAGTTTATCTTTGCATTCCCAACATGCAACACATAGTAGGTATTCAATAAATGTTTGTCAAATAGATGCAGGAGAAAACGATGGATTACTTTTCCCAGGAGGAATTATTCTTCCCCTTGTGTTCTTACTAAACTCTGTTTCTGGTAGACGTGCAACATAATAGGTAAGAGTCTGGGAGATGTGAAGCAATAATACATAAGAGTCAAACTGTGGGTTCAAATTCTGGCTCTAGCTCTTATGAGCAGTGTGACTAACCATGATAAATGGCTAACTTCTTTGTGCCTCAGTTTATTCACCTTTAAAGTGGGGTTACTTTATAAGGCTGTCCTTCAAAATAAATGAGATAGTACTTGTAATGAGTTTAGATTATCGTGTTACATGTTTCTTCCATCATTATCTGTATGCATGTTAATACGATTTATTAGATTAGAAGCTTCTTTAAAGTAGAACCTCATTCAAATTTGAATCTTCTGTTAACAGTGAGGTCTCAGCAGTATTTACTAAACACAATTGACGTAGTGATTTGGAAGGTTCAGCTCATCAAAGCACAAACAACTGTTAAATTTGCCAGCCTTGTGAACAGCCTTCGACTGCAAACCCCATGAGAACTGGGATGGTGTTTTTTATTTTTATTTCTTTCCTTCTTTTGTACACCCAGCAGCTAACACATGCTTGGCATATACCGGCCATTTAATAAATGCCTGTTGACTGCTTGCTGTATGCCAAACACTGTGCTAAAGATCTACAGATTCCTAAGACCCAGTCCTTGCCTCCAAGGCCTTTAAGATTGTTCTTTATTTTTGAGTGAGTTTATGAAATTCAGCAGGAAGCAGAGAAAATAGAATCCAAGAGTATGAAGTCTGATGGGAGGGAGGTGCTACAGGGGCCAGGGATATACCTCAAAGCCCCCCAGAAGATGCTGACCAGGTTTCAGTGGGCTTCATGTCTCCTGAATCACTGTAGATACCTTTGCTCTCGCCAGAGCCCCACCACCAAGCCTCAGTGGGACGGCGTCCCCTTTGCCCTCCTCCTGACAACAGTCACGTTCTTACAACACTGCCTTGCAGTCCTGTTTAAAGCAAATATATTTGAATACGAGCCTACATCATTGGCATTATTTATAATATTTGTAATAATTATTTTTATTTATCCTCTGGAAATCCAATGCTTAAACTGCTCAGCAAACTGCTCCAGAGAGCAGGGAAAGAGTTGGAAGCCCTCATCCTTCATTAAAACATTGAAAAGCCAGTATTGTGTCCTGACATCACCCTGAGGTGATGATAGTCTGAGAGGCACTCACAGCTTCACTGAGATAGTGTTGAAGTATCAGAATAAACACTGAAAATACTTGGTCTGAGTATCATGCTGTGCTGGTGAGGAACTCATTGTACTTTCTCATACATTATCTTGTCCTCACAGTATCCCTGAAAAGTAGGTGGTCGGGGGCCGGGCCCCTTACTGGCTCTCTCCGCATCTCTGATGCTTCCCAGCAGAGTGGGAAGCTCCCACGTCGCTTCCATTTGGTCCCATTGCCAACTGGAGAGCGGCATCAAAGCTTTCCTTACCTGACACAGAATTCTGACTTCCCTTTCTATGCTGTTCTCCAGGACAAGGCCCCTGAAATATGCTTTCTAGGCACATTTAAATATTTTATGTTAAGGGTGATTGAAGGCAGACTTCAAGTAATACTTCCTGTGGTTTATTGGCTCAGTTAATTTAACATTAAGAAAGAAACGAGAATGAATAAAAAGCATTGTCCATTTCCATATGCAAATGTGTGCCTGGAGGAAGCTGTTAGTTGCAGGGCAATCCATAAATTCCAGAAATTTAGGAGAATGGTTCATGACTCTGACATTAGTTTCTGCAGGTTCTAGGGTCTGTCAGAGAGCTCTTCCTTCATCCGTTGTCTTCTTTTACAGGATGTGGCATTTTTGTTGTTGTTGTTTTGTTTGTTTTAATGACTCAGAAATTCCCTGCCTCTAAGAATGCATCATCAGTGCTGTATATGAGCCATGGGAGGCTGTCTCCCGGGAGATTTTTAATTATGTGGCTCTGATAGGTGCTCATTATTGGGCTTCATTTCCTCTCCAGCCTCAGCAATCCGTGTCAGCTTCAGCAGTAATTCTGCCAGAGACCTGTCAGGTCATGAGATTTTCATGCAAAATTCTCGTCAACTCTGGGATTCCTCAGAGGTGATTCAGGGGCCATTGCTGGAGGCAAGAGGGAGGCCAACCAGCAGCACTCCAGTCTAGTTTTGCTTTTCATCTCTTATGTATATGTTATCTTTTACAAAAGGGGGTTCTACTGAGTTGAAAGTCAAAGACCACTGATCAAGAATAGGAGGGAGCTAGTAATAATGGCAGACACTTATTGATGTTTGCTATGTGCTGGGTTCTGGATCTGCATTCTCTCAACATGATCTTCTAAATGTGTGAGTATTCCCATTTTATGGATGAGAAAACTGAGGCTCAGTGATGTGAAGTCACTTGTCCAGGTCACGTTACTAATAAGGGGCAGACCTAGGGCTCCTTTCTTTCCTTTGTTTCTTTCCACAAAGCTTCATTGGGCAATGGCCCAGTCCCACACATGGTGTAAAATACTGAGGAAATGGCAGTGCGTAAGAAAGATACAAGCTCCACCTTGATGGGGTTTATGATCTAGCAGGATTTGAATCCAGGGGTGTGTGACTGTGGCGCCTGAGCTCTTAACTTTTGTATGATAGTGTTTCTAAACACCAAACCCTGGGGCATGATCTTGAGGTAGTCTCTGGGGAAGATGTGAGCAATGAAAAGAATAGATGTACACCGAATGAGTCAGACTGTACTCACTTTCTGGAGGGTGTGTGGGCAAGGAAGGTCCCGTGAAATAATGGATTCTGTACTCCTAGAAAAACTCCCCTCTTTTGTAGTGACTAGAAAATGCATGGTCAATTCTGATTCTCTGCACAATTCCTTTCCAGTGTTAAACTGTGACTTTAAATATGGTGTAATGTAAAGATCACTGGCCTGTGAGTTAAAGAGAACTTGGTTCATGTCTTGAAGCCCTTGTCATCTTGGGAAAGTACTTTTACTTCTTTAGCTCATTTCGCCATCTGGAAAATAATGTATTTAGGTGGTATCCTTGGTTCCTTCTAGTTCAGATGCTATGATTTTGAGTTTGTGAGTGTAGTAGGTATATGCCCTAGGGTTGGAGGACATTTGTCCTCTTCAAGAAAGGATGCCCCCTACAACAGTGGTTTAAAAAAATGTTGACTATTGCCAATAGTAAGAAATCCATTTTATGTGGTGACTTAGGATGCAAGCATATACACATACCAGAAAAAAGTTCATAAAGGTACCATTACTTATGTGATATACTCTTAAATAAACTATTGTATTCTGTTCTATTCTGTACTACTTTATTTTTGTAGAAGTGTTGACTATGATCCAATAAACTGATTTCATATTGATTTCATTACCCACTAGCTGTGCCTGGTTTCATGAAATCAGTCTGCCAAGGGGAGTTTCTCAAGGTCAAGCCACATCTGCCTCCTGCTTGCTTTGGAAAAGTAAAAAAAATATATATTTCTTCCTCAGACTGCTGAGCAAATGCCCCATTGCCCTCTGGCCCTCCCTCTTTGACTAGGCAGGCAATCTGTCCCAATTTCCTGCTTTGCTTGTGTGATGCATTAGACCCTTTGCTATCCGTAAGTGAATTGAAAGTGTCTCCTTAGGATAAAAGCACAAACCATTGTTGTATGAAGAAGTGATCAGCCAGTTCAGCCTGGAATAAAACTGCTTCACTCAGTCATCAAAGAGCTCTTTAAAATTTTCTAATGCATGGAACTTAACTGGAGAGAAAAAATAATCACCCATATTTTGTCAGGATGCAGCAATGCAGTAAAACACTTGCAGCTTGTGAAGTGGCTTTATTTCTGTCAGGTTGGTCTCCCTTCCGGTTGGTGGAGAAATTATTATGGTAACGTAACAGATTTGTAAACTGAGGCCGAGAGCCCGAAAGACTAGCGGGTATCTCAGACAGTGACCACATCACATGATGAGGCAGAACAATGTGTTGAAAACTCACTGGCTGTTCTCTCCCTGAAGTTCTTTCTCACAGCACCTCTATTTTGTTGCTTGTGAAGCTAATAACAGTGTCAGGAGAGATGGAAGTTGTCATTTAGCCAAACCTATTGGAATATGTAATTTCTGGTCTTCTCTCCTGTTTCTGTCCATCATGGGTGCCATTTTATTTTTATCCCAATTTTTGGTGATAAAAATACCAAAGAAAATGGGTGAGATTGAGAAAATAAAGAGGAAGATTTTTCTCCTTTCGGTTAGAGAATAATGTATCGTATTTCCCTTTTCTTCCCTAAGAATTTCCAGATCATATTTTCTTTTCCTTTTTTTAAAAGCATATTTGCATTCTATTATTGTAAGCTGACTCTCACTTTCTCTTCATTAGTCTTTCTGTGTGTCTTTTTTTTTTTTTTTTTTACTTCCGCCATCCTGTGTGTCTTTTAAAATAGGAGTTTCTTTTCCTTCTTGAAGAGTGAAAAATCTTGGCGAAAACTGGAAAAATACAAAAAGTACAAATACAAGTATAATTTTATCATTCAGAGAAAATACTATTATTAATTCCTTTCCAGTATGGCTACTTTTTTCTTTCTGTGTATCGATTTGTCATAAGTAATATATAATTTTATTTTCTGACTTGTTCCTCTTAGACTTAAGCATTTAGGTTGTTTCCAGTGTTACTCACTTACAAATAATGCTTCAGAAGATATCTTTTTACATTAATCTTTATCTACATCCCTGATTTATTTCCTTTGAATAGATACTTGGAAGTAGAATAGTTAGACCAAGGCTTTCCACAAAGGCTAAAACAATTTAGTTTCCCACAGTATCACATGAGAATGCTTGTCTTGCCGCCTCTTCCCATTTGTTTAATTTTTTTCTTTTTTCTTCATTTTTTATTGGAGTATAGTTGCTTTACACTGCTGTGTCAGTTTCTGCTGTACAGCAAAGTGAATCAGCCATACATATACATATATCCCCTCTTTTTTTGGATTTCCTTCCCATTTAGGTCACCACAGAGCTCTGAGTAGAGTTCCCTGAGCTATACAGTAGGTTCTCATTAGTTATCTATTTTATACATATTAGTGTATACGTGTCAATCCCAATCTCCCAGTTCATTCCACCACCCCTTTCCCCCTTGGTATCCATATGTTTGTTCTCTATGTTTGTGTCTCTATTTCTGCTTTGCAAATAAGATCATCTATACCATTTTTCTAGATTTCTCATATATGAGTTAATATATGATATTTGTTTTTCTCTTTCTGACTTACTTCACTCTGTATGACAGTCTCTAGGTCCATCCACGTCTCTGCAAATGACACAGTTTCGTTCCTTTTTATGGCTGAGTAATATTCCATTGTATATATGTACCACATCTCCTTTATCCTTTCCTCCGTTGATGGACACTTAGGTTGCTTCCATGTCCTGGCTATTGTAAATAGTGCTGCAGTGAACATTGGGGAGCATGTATCTTTTGGAATTACGGTTTTCTCTGGGTATATGCCCAGTAGTGGGATTGCTGAGTCATATGGTAGTTCTCTTTTTAGTTTTTTAAGGAACCTCCATACTGTTTTCCATAGTGGCTGTATCAATTTACATTCCTACCAACAGTGTAAGAGGGTTCCCTTTTCCATTTGTTTTAAAGTGAACCTTTTGATTACTGATAATGTTGAGATCTTTTCCCATTAGTGTATTGATCTTTTGCATGTTTTCTCATGTTAAATTTTTAAACCTATTTTCAAAACATTTTAAAATTGAGGTATTATTTGCATATAGATGAATACACAGGTCCTAAGTGTACTTTTCAACAACCTATGAAAAATGCCTATGCTTGTTTAATCCCGTCACTATCAAGCTATAAATCATTCCCATCATCCCAGAAAGTTCCTTTGTGCCTGTTTTTAGCCACTGACTCCACCCAGAGGCAACCACTGTTCTGATTTCTTCCACAATAGTTTTTCCTGCCCTAGAACGTCATATCAATAGAACTACATAGTACATAACTCTTCAGTGACAAGCTTCTTTAGCTCAGGATAATTTTTTTAGGGTTCATCTACATGGTTCAGTGTATCAATAGTTTATCCCATTTTATTGCTGAATAGTACTTAATTGCATGGGTATACTAGCATTTGTTTATTCAGTCTCCTATTGATGGACATTTGGGCTGTTTTGTGTTTGTTTTTTTTTTCTTTTTTTTGACTATTATGAGTAAAGTTGGAATGAACACTAGGACTCTTTGGGGGTTTAAATCTACCATCTTCCTATTGGTTTTCTGTTTGTTCCACCTGTTCTTTGCTCCTCTTGGTCATTTCCTGCCTTCTTTTTAATCAGCAGAATAATTTTTACTCTCCCATTTTATCTCTACTACGAGCTTATTAGCGGTATCTTTTTGTTTTTGTTTTCAAGGATTGTGCTATGGTTTGTAATATGCATCTTTAACTTATCACAGCCATACTTAAAATACTATTATTCTAGTTCATGTTTAAATTAAAATCTTCAGAAGAGTATATTTCAATTATCCCCTTCCAACATCTGTGTTCTTATTTTTATACATTTTATATCTATCTATGTTGTAAACCCTGAAATACATTATTACTGTTTTTGTTTTAAATTGTCAATTAATTAAAAAATTTTTAAATGAAGAAAAATATCTTCTGTGTTTGCCCTAATATTTCATCCCTGGCAATCTTTATTCCCTTCCTCCCCCCACGTTTTTTAAGAACCAATTTTCTCTCTGGTATTCTTTTCCTTCTACATGAAGAACTTCCTTTAATAAAGTTCAGGTTTGCTGATAAAGTCTCTCAGCTTTTGTTGGCCTGAAAAGTATTTTGCCTACTTTTTGAAGGATATTTTCACTGGATATAGAATTGGAGCCTTTTTTTTCTTAGTACTTAAAAGATGTAATTCCTTTGTCATCTGCTTGTTTTTGCCTGTGTGCTTGCTTTAAAAAAAAAACAACAACACTGAAAGTCTTTGTCTTATGACTGGATGTTTAATCTATTCAAACTTAATGTTATTTTTATAGTTGGATTTATGTCTACCATTTTACTTTTTGTGCTCGGTGTGTCCTGTGTCCTTTTTTAAAAGACTCTATTTCTTGTTAATGCTTTTTTTAAAATTAAGTGAATATTTTTTAGTATAGCATTTTAATTAATGACTTTTTCACTAGATGTTTTGAGTTATTTTTTTTAGTAGGTGATCTAAAGCTTACCATATGCATTTAAATTTACGAGAATCTATGTCAGATTTTTCACTAGATGTTTTGAGTTATTTTTTTTAGTAGGTGATCTAAAGCTTACCATATGCATTTAAATTTACGAGAATCTATGTCAGATTTATATTCATTTAACTCCAGTGAAATACAGAAATACCCCTACGTTGCTCTATCTCCTCTTCCTTTTGTGCTATTATTGTTACACATATTATATATATGTTAAAAACCCAACCATGCATTGTTGTGATTCTTTGTATAATTTCATACCTTTTAAAGTAGCTGAGAGAAGAAAGTAGAGCAATGACATGGTTTATAAATTTTGTTGCTGTGTTCTTATTTGCCATTTTTGGTTCTCTTCTTTTATTCCTGTGAATATGAGTTGCCATCTAATGTGAATTCCTTTTGCCAATATAGCGTTGCTTCCGCTCCCATTCTTTGTGTGGTTATTGTTAAATATATTATAGTTACATATGTTATAGGCCCAGTAATATAATTGCGTGCACACTGTTTTATACAAATGCATTTTAAATGAGGCAAGAGAAGAAAGGAGAAGAAATATGCATTTATACTGTGTTATAATTGCATAAGTACCTTTACTGTTTTTTCTTTTTAAATATGGACAAGAATCCCATTTGGGGTCACTTGTTTTAAACTGAAGAACTTCCTTTAATAGTTCTTATAAATGAGCTAGATAGCAACAAATTTTTTCTCAGTTTTGTTCATCTGGGCATGTTTTTATTTTTTCTCATTGCTGAAAGATTTTTTTTCTTATGTACGTCTTTCTTTTATTTTTCTCCAGGTCTATTGAAAGATTATTGACAGATATCACTGTATAAGTTTAAGGTGTTCAGCATGATGGTTTGATTTACATATATTGTGAAATGAGGTTTAGTTTAGTTAAGATCCATCATCTCATACAGATAGAATAAAAAGAAAAGAAGAAAAAAATTATCCTGGTGATGAGAACTCTTAGGATGGATTCTCTTAACAATTTTCATATGTATCATACAGCAGTGTTAACTATAGGCATAGTGTTGCATATTATATTCCTAGTATTTATTTTATCACTGAAAGTTTGTACCTTTTGACCACCTTTCTCTGATTTCCCGTGGCCCCTCCTCTGGTAATCACAAATCTGATCTCTTTTTCTATGACTTTTGTTTGTTTGTTTAAGATTTCACATATAAGTGAGATCATACCGTATTTGTCTTTCACTGTCTGATTTATTTCACTTGGCATAATGCCTTCAAGGTCCATACATGTTATTGCAAATGGTAGGATTTCCTTGTTTCTTTTTATGGCTGTGTGTGTGTACATGTATATATGTATGTATGTGTGTACATGTATATAAATGCATGCCACAACTTCTTTATTCATGTATCCACTGATGGACACTTAGGTTATTTCCATGTCCTGGCTATTGTAACAATGCTGCATGTGACATAGAGGTGAATATAGCTTTTCAGGTTAGTGTTTTTCTTTCCTTTGGATGTATTCTTAAAAGTAGAATTGCTGGATCACATGGTAGTTCTATTTTTAATTTTTTAAGGAACCACCATACAGTTTTCCATAGTGGGTGCACCAGTTTACAATCCAGCCAGCAGTGCACAAGGGTTCTCTTTTCTTCTCATCCAATCCAGCATTTGCTATCTCTTGTCTTTCTGGTGATGGCCATTCTAACAGGTGTGAGGTGATATCTCGTGGTTTTGATTTGCATTTCTCTAATGACTAGTGATGTTGAACATCTTTTCATGTACCTGTTGGCCATTCCTATATATTCCTTGGAGATATTTTTCCTAGAAACACGATTTTTGTTCATCAGCTTTATTCTTTCAGAACTTTAAATATGTCATCTCACTGTTTTCTGACCTCCATTGTTTCTGATGAGATGTCCACTGTTGTTAATCGCATTGAGATTCTCTTATGCATGAGGAGTCGTTTTTCCTTTGCTGCTGTCCTAGATTTTAACTGTGATCTGTCTGGGTTTGAATTTCTTTGTGTTTATCCTCTTTCGATTTCGTTGAGGTTTTTGAATGTGTAAATTGATGTTTTTCATCTAATATGGGACATCTTAAACGTTATTTCTTTGAATATTTTTCTGTTCCTTTCTCTCTGTCTTCTCTTTCTGGTATCCCACTTATGCATATGTTGTGCACTTAATGGTGTCCCTCAATTCTGAGACTCTTTATTTTTCATTTTTTCCTCTTTCTTCGGACTGAATAATCTTTTGATCTGTCTTCAAATTTGTTGATTCTTCTGCTAGCTCAAGTCGATTTTGGAGAACACTTAGTAAATCTTTTATTTTGGTTACTGTAGTTTTCCACTCCAGAATTTTCATTTGGTTCATTTAAAATAAGTTTTTATCCCTTTATTGACATTCGGTATTTGATGATACATTATCATCCTACCTTCCTTTACCTCTTTAAGTATGGCTCCCTTTAGTTCTTTGATTACGTTTAGTGTAGCTGCTTTAGAGTCTTTGTTAAGTTCAATACCTGAGGCTTCTCACAGGCAGTTTCTGTTGCCTGCTTTTTAAATATATTTTTTCTGTGTATGGGTCATACTTTCTTGTTTCCTTGAGTAGCTCATATTTTTTGTGTGTGTGAAATAGTGGGCATTTTAGACAGTATATTGTAGCAACCCTGAATACTGATCCCCACCTCCAAGAGTTGTATTTTTGCTGTTTGCTTGTTTGTTATTTGTTGGTACAATTGCAGTGAATCCAATTTTCCTTGAAGTATGAGGTCTCTGATTTGCTCTTCAGAAGTATGGTCTTGAACATGCTCATGGTCACCCTGGCAGACAGTCATTTTATCAGGCTCTCTCTTTCTCCGATCTCCTTTGTAAGCTGCCTGCCTCTGTTGGTAACACACATAGCTCTCAGGCTCCACTAATTTCTCCTTGATTGCTCTGCTGTTTTGGATAATCCTATGAAACATAATGTGCTCCACCATAAGATTCAATTAAATTCAGACCCCTTTTCTGGAGAATATTTTGAGGCTGATCTCTGGAGTATATTCTGACCACAGGGGGTTTCTTTTTCACCGTCTCTTCCCCTGGTTCCCTCTGGTAAACTTGTTGACCTGGGGTTTAGCCTGTTGCTCATAAGGAGGTATCAGCCTCCTCTTAATTGCTTACCATCAAAATCTCTATTTTTTTCAGAGTGCCCTAAAGCTTGAACTTTTCCACATTCTTTTCTAAATAAAATCAGTTTCTTTGGGGGAGTGCTTTGGTATTCTTTCTTATGGCCTGTTGAGGTATATTTTTAAGTTTAGTTTGAGTGAATCTAATATAACCTTTATCCAAGGGGTCTCTTAGATCTATTTCTAAATTTGGTTCTTTCTGGGGTCTCTACTTAATGCTCTGGGTATTCAGCAGGATCTCTCAACTTTTACTGGACAGAACTTGAATGTTTGCTATCCCTGTTAAGCTCCAATAAGTGCTTCAGGTCATAGTGCCCCATTAGTTCTTCTTTGCCTGGCTACTTGGAGTATTACTCCAAGGATGCACAGCTTTAACTTCAAATATTCAAGGGGTCCCATATGCAGACTTTTAAAACTTTCTCTGCTCAGTTTTCTCTTCTTGAGTACTCTGCCCTCAAATTCCAGTCACCTCTGCATCCTCAGACTCTAATCTTTATCCCTAATCCTCAGCAAGACAGCTGTACCCTGCTGACTTTCCTTATACCATTGTCTGGAAAGTGCATCCAGGCAGAAAATTGAGGCAATCTTAGAGATTGCCTTATTTGTTTTCCTTCTATGAGGCATAATCTCCTGGGCTTCTCATCGTTTGATTCCTGAAAGTGATTGTTTCATATATTTTATACAAGTGAAGTTGTTTAGGGTAGAAAGAATAATCATATCCTCTAAACTCATTGCAAGAAGTGGAAGTCCTGCCCTTTTTTTTTTTTTTTTTTTTTTGGACTGCATCGGCAGGCGGACTCTCAACCACTGCGCCACCAGGGAAGCCCCCCATTTTTTTTTAACTTAGTGTTTTTCTTATTTATTTGAGCAAGCATCTCAAAAATCCCAAAATTTGACTTTGTCTGTTACATTAGCTGATATTTTCCTTTTATGTCATTTACCTTTAAATTATTTTTCACTGTCTTATGATCTTTATATTTTAATTTTTACATAACTAAATATATTGGTGTTTTCTTTGTAATTGCTTCCAACTAGAGATCAAGCATCTACCTAGAGTTTCTTTCATGGATTTTTTGGAGCTTCATATTTTCTTTTATTATTCTACTGAGACTAGTTTTGGTATTGTGATAAGATCATTTTGTATGTCTTTTGTTCTAATTTTCTTCAAATCATTTGTAGGAAAAGGTGTCGTATAAATAAAATAAATAGGTGTCACTGGAAACTGGTTAAATATTTTTATCAGTTATTTCAGAGTCCATGCATATCTATTCTGTGTCATGGATTTAAGGTCGTTCTTGGGTAAAATGAGATTAAGACAGATCATACTGCATGCTTCTTTTTAAAAGGCAAAATATGTGTAAAATCAATAAAAATGGAAATGAGGACATAAAGACTAAGACAAGCACTAAGGAGCAAAGCAGCAGCCAAAGTGGATAGTTCTAATTTAAGGTAGTGGTTACAGTGACCAGCCTTGCAGTCAGAAAGATCTAGATTTGAATTCTGGCTCTAACACTTACTACCTTCTTGATCTTTATCTCCATTATTTAGAGGTTATGCTTAAATTGAAATTGGACGGTTCCTGACACATCACCACTGTGGTCATTTTCGGTGTTGTGATGGTAGTGGTGAAAATCAGAAATATAAAAAGTTGGAGATGCAGTTTCAATGATGTGATTGGGCAAGGGTGAAGGAGTGTGGTGTGGCCTCTGCTCTCTTTATAATAAAATAAGTAGAATGGTGTGAACTATGTGTTCACACAGGTATGTATGCCTGTATTTAGCATCACTAGGTATTTCCCCTAGATCCATCTCTTTCTACTTACTGGTACCGTGAGTTGCCATATAATTCCGTTCCTGACCTTTGCACAGGGAGGCACTGAATGTTGAAGCACTGAGTGGGGGAAACAGGTAGAGGGTGGAGTGTGGGGAGCAAATGGATAGTTGGCAGTGTTTGCATGACTTTCTCTATCCCATTGAGTCCGTGTTCTGTTTGGTTTATCTGTTCTTCATAGACACATGGTAAACCAGATCAGACAAAATCGGCTCTTTCCTCCTTTGCTCAAAGGAAGCTTGTAGTGAAAATACACTGGAATAGGAATAAGGATCACTGAATTGAAATTCCCTTTTCTCCACTGTGGAGTTGTATAATTGTAGGCCGGTTTCTTTTCCTGCCCGGTTTCTACTTTGCTACTAGGATGTATAATCAGTAGGGCCAGAGAAAGTCCTGCATATGCATCAAAGTTTATTCACTTATTAAGTTTTTAATCAAGTCCTTATTGAGTGATTTCTTTGTGTTAGGTGCTGGGGACATGGCTGTGTAACAGTCACAGAGCTTCTCCTTGTACCTGTCCTCAGGGAGTTTATCTAGAGGGATAGACGGACATTAAATAAGTGAGCATATGTACAGTGACTACCACCAAGGACAGAGACCAGGTGTCATGGGTGATAAAAACTATAGGCCAGTGGTTGGCAAACTTCTTCTGCAGGGGGACAGGTAGTAAATATTTTAGGCTTTATGAGCCAATAAGGAAAATGGAATAATTGTTCTTACCAAATCGCCAATCAGTTGTTTTTACATTTTACATTTAAAAATAAAAAAAAGTCTTAAGTCACATGGGCCTTACAGAAACAGACAGCAGGCTGTAGTCTGCTGACCCCTCATTAGGCCAAGTATATGATACGTAATGTAGTCTGCTGAGTATTATATCTCTGTCCAGAGAGTGTTAATGGTCACTATTTTCTTAAAGAATTTGTGTGAGAGAGATCTCCCTGGCTTTCTCCTTCCACCTATCTCTACTTTATTTATCTCTCTCTATATATATTTATATCCTCATAGAATTCAAAAGTATGAATGAAATACATGCAGTTGTACTTACCAATATGTTTTTGTTATTTTAATTTGGCTGCCTATGTGGATCCTCTGGGAGAGGACAGAACCATTTCATTAGTTTCCATACAATGTTCTGGTGACTTTAGTGGTAAAGTTACTGTGATTGTGTAGATTCTGTGACAGTGGCTGGATTAATCACCAGTATGTTGTGGTGTATCTGCTGAGGCAGCTGGGGAGGGAGACTGAGAACAGGTACTGTGGGAGCAGACAGAGGAAGAGAAGAGAACAGCTCAGATACCTACTGTCCCAGAGTAAGATCGGCCACCTTGTTAGTTTTGCCTCTCCATTGTTTCATAGGTTAAAAAAATCTGTTTGTACTTAGTAGAATCAGAGGCATGGTATCCTCTGTGAACATACTAAGCTATTTGCAGAGGCCCCTGAAGAGCAATGTAATTCAATTAGAAAAGAAAGAACACTTAATACTTTTGAAAACTCATTGATGATATTGCAAAATACAAAGGCTAAACCTTTTTTTTTAAACTGGCACTTAAAATGTCTGAAACACTTTAAAATGTGCTGAATTTTATTCATTCTACTGTAAATCTATCCTGAGTTTTCGATTCAAGCATTCCTATAGGTACCCCTATATATTTTTGGGGGGCAGTTACACCAAGAAGTAGAAAAAGACAAAAAATTCAAATGCATTCAATTTGACTTTATAAATTTCCTTTATTTCTCTCTTTCTCCCTCTTGCTCTCTTTCTTTTTTTTCTCACTTTCCCCTTAATTATCTCAGTGTCTTACTTTTTTCTGATCTTATTTTATGTAAACTAAGGAAAGAGCTGGGGCTGGGGAATATGCCAAAGAGCTAATCAACAAATTGTCAATAATAACCATGTGACTCAAGCCATAAATCACTTTGGATTAAACATCAACCTTCACCTGGGTATGAAATTTCCAATGCCATTTATTTGTTATCTGCCAATGGAGATTAAAATGTCCCGTTCCCAGGAGATTTTTCAGAAATGGATGGATCCTCACTCTCAGGGCAGGTGGGAAGCTGCCTGTTTGAAAACGGTCAAATAAAGGCAATGACATTGCTAGGTCCTTTTCTTCCCTAAAAACTAGAATCCATGTATATACGACATCCAGTTAGAGAGTGAAAATTTGGTCAAGCCATTATGTTTTGCATATCATGCCAAACACATCTTAGATTAGAAGAGCAATCGACTGATGATCTTAATGTTGTGTGTATGTTGTGTGTGTGTGTGTGTGTGTGTGTGTGTATTACTTGCCCTCTGGATATATTGTTTAACAAAGTGAAGAAAGAGCCTTTTCATGAAACTCCTGTGATTAAAATAATAACTAATATTTACTAAGCAGTTGCTATGTTCTAGAGTCTAATTCCTTTACTTCCAGGTGTTATTTGATTTTCTCAATCACCCTGTGAAGTAATTAATTCATTATTTCCATTTTCAGAAGAACTTCTGAGGCATAGAGTGGTTAAGTTTTTGGCCCGAAGTCACACCATTTGTAAGTGGAAGGGCTAGGATTTGAACCCAGTGTCCAAAGCTATGCTCTTACTACACTGTACCAGTCCTATCGCCTTCCGTCGTAGACATTTTCATAATTTGCTGTTCTGTATTTCTTTGTGTGAGCATCTTTTTATAATGTCCACCTCCCCGCTAGACTATAATATAAGTTCCATGAGTACAAGATCGCAGCGTTTTGTTCTCTGCTGCATTGCTAGAGCTTAGGATAGTGTTTTGCACGCAGCAGGAAAGCACTAAATAAACACCTGTAGGAAAAACGAATGAACAATACGCTACAGGAATGGTGTTGTATAGCAGTAGTACCAAAGATAACATTTGTATCCTGCTTTGCAGATGACAAAGCATGTTTATCACAGTTGCCAAGAACTGCTCCCTTCAGCTCTGGGCAGTGGCCAACAGAACTTTGGGGTGTTTCACTGACCTAATGTTGCCAGCTGCCACCGTGAATACCAGCTTTATCCCATCCTTAGCCTAACTCTCACAATTGAAACATCCACAGAGGCTTTCCAGCTGAGCCTCTTACCTCCTCCTCCCAATTCCTTCCAGCTTTCATTGAACTTTTCTTCATTTTCCAATAAGAATCAGAAGCAAAAGCTTTTGTTTGTTTTTATCTTTTGGAGGGATGTCATCTAAAGCTCTTTTTTTTTTTAAAGTGATTTTTAACCTGTTCTAATGATCATAATAGCCCACTTTTTGCTTCCTGGCCATAAATCAGATACAGTTCTCAACATTTTATATGTATTAGCTCATTTAATTCTCAGGAGAAGCCTATGAAGCAGATACTATTACTAGCCCTAATTTTTAGATCAAGACACAGATACAATGAAAACTTAAGCAATCTGTCAGGATTGAGCACCCAAGTAGCCTGGTTCCAGAGTGTGCCATCTTAACCCCACACTACTATGATAATAACTTCCATGCCTCTTGGCCAGTATTGATTGTGTTGGGTCTACCCTCCGCTAAGTCCTTTACATTTTTTCTTAAAGATAGTCCCCAAATAATATCAGCAAAGTGGATACTATTAATTTCTACATTTTACATAGGAGAAAACTGACTCATGAAGATGAAAATAATATGTCCAAGTTCACATAACAAATCAGATCATCAGTTCATATGGCTAATCAGAATCAAACCCCAAAGGCAGAGGTGATAGACTCAAAAGCCTTCCACTGCCCTTGAGCAAAGTTTGCTTCAGTTCTGTTTGAATATTACCGTTTATCCCAAGTCTGTTTTAGTGTTAGACCCATGCAAAATCAGCAACTGACATTTATGTAATAATAGTTCTTGCACATTATTCAATACGTTAAAAAATCTTTAACATTCTTTAGAGATGACCTATTCTAACATCAGAAATGTAATTGTGATGTCAAATCCGCAGCTTCTTATAAACTTCCTCAGGTTATACCATAAACTTGCCGTGGCATATTAACTAGAACTTTTTATATGTATGTAAGTAATAATACCACTCCCTATCTGTGTAGCACTTACAGAAACACATTTATTTCGTATTTACTCTCAGCCAGGCACTGTGCCAAGCCCTTTTACATTATTATCTTTTGAATCTCACAGTGACTGTATAGGGTGACTTTATCCCCATTTGTATACCTGATCCACTTGAGATTTGCGAAGGCTAGTGACTAGCCCAAGCAAGAGTCAGTAAATGGGGAAACTAGGTTTCATTCCCAGGACTGTTAATTCAGAATTTAGAGTCTTTCCAACTTGTTTTTTCGATCTTGCTTGGTTCTATCAAAATTTATACATAAAAAAAGAACCAAATAGTTAAAGTGATTTGCTTGAGATCACAAAGTTAATAATAGGCAGAGGCCTCACTAGCATTAGGTCTTTTTTCTTCTAATCTGTTGCTTTTGGTGCTGCACTTAACACATCTCATACGTGTACACATAGTGTACACACATATTAAACAGATATGAAAATAAAATACTTCGCAGTTCAACTTATTTTTTAGTTTTATTGTCTGTTTTCTTTCCTTTACTCAGGTGGCCCTTTAAATGTCTAATTGCTGAAGTTATTACATTCAAGGATTATATAGCAAGAACAAGTCAAATTCCAAAACTCACAAGAAATAAAAGATATTCCCTTTGAAGGTCTTATTGATATTCTGAGAGAGCAAGGCTTAAATAAAGAGGTAACTGGGTTGAAATTTCAGACCAGTTTTGCATGCAAAATCTTGGTGAGTTTTATACTCAGTTAAACAATATGCAATCATTAGAACAGACATATTGTGAGAAGGGACTCCTGCGAAAGTTGTTTCAATGCCAAGAGTTATTAATGCAAGCTGGGACTAGGTAGGTTGTTAGGGCCTTCTCAGTGAAATGGCAGTTTTCAAGGTACTTGGCTTGGAGCACTGAGTGTAATTTTTCCTAAAAATGGAACTGAAATGGAAGAGACCAGGGAGGTTGAGTCAGTCTACATAATTTATATCATAATAAAGTAAGGGATATTCTCTGGATCATGTTTGTTTTTCTCCTATGATCAAAGATAACATTAAAAAATCCATATAACCCCATCCATCACATTTGCTGTGTCCTTGTATTAATCAGGATAGAAAAACTATGGCATTCTAATAGTAAACCATACAGTCTCAGTAGCTTATACTATAAAGTTTATTTCTTACATAAAGTCTGATGTGCACTGAATCACCCTCCTCCATCTTATACTTATGCCGTGTGTTTGACATGGCTTCCAAGATCACTGTGACAGCAGAAAGGATGGGTAGACAAGACCCACTGACTCTTATATGGCACATGTGCCTTCTACTCAGAGCCCATTGGCTAGAACTAGTCACATGACCCTGGCCAACTGCAGTGGAGGATGAGAAATGTAGAAGAGCAAATGGTTATTTAGTGAATGATGTCTCCGACCCATTAACTATGATTTCTTCCCTTCCTCTTCTGCCAGCCTGCTTTTTCCTCTCCCACTTTTCTTTCTTCCAGTGCTTGTCTTCCTTCATCTTTCCTTGTTTCCCCTTCATTCAGCCACTATTTAACAAATTACATATCTTTTGTGCAGGGTGCTTGCATGCCCTTAAGAGTGAGTGCCTCCTAAGTTATGTGCCTTATATGCTTCTCTTGTCTCACCCTCGTCCTGGCCCAGCTACTCTGTGCCACATGGTTTCTAAGTTGAGGAATATACCAGAGTCGAACATGATTCCCCACACTCCAGTTTCCTACAGTCTTTTGAGTGAGATGTGACATGTAGGCAATGCAGTAGTAAAAGAGAATGCATGTGTCGTACAGTTTCTACAGGTAATGTGTGTGGGAGCTGATTCAATATCATTCTGCACTCGGTAGCATTTGCTAAATGCTAATCAGAGCACTTTGCTGGACCACATATTAAGGGAGTAAGATAAATACAGTCCTCCTGCTTTATGAAGAGCAATTGCAGTGGAAAGACATTGGAGAAAACAAAATATGTGTGGTCACCCATCACGCGTACTTTAAATAGGTATAATCATTGTGTCAGAGGTTCGCAGACTTTGCAGACTTTAAGCTCTGAGCGTAGCTTAAAATGTGTGAGATTATTTGGCCTAGGGGAAGGCCCAAGGTCCAGATCTATCAAAGCTCCTGAAAAGGTTATTTACTCCAGAGCTTCTGGAGTAGGTGCAGATACTGACTGCTCTTCTGTTTTCATGAAACTTTACCCCAGATTAACAGCAGCAAAGGTACTCTGACTCCTCAAAAAATATCTAACATCATTCATCCCTTGAAACTCCTGGCATGGATAGTATTGCAAGTAAGAAAGAAGCATTTCCTTTCTTTTTTTATGTCTGAAGAGAGCTGTCCCTGCCACAGGACTTGGAATAGCCCATAAAACTTGAGCAGAAGGTTAGTAAAGCATAGAAATAAATAATAAAACTATAAACTGGCAAAGTTTGATGAGATCTTGATTAACTGGGACAGAGATTGCTCTTAGGGGTCCAGGGATGGGCTTTAGGAAGACTGAGGACTCCCCTGAAACATTTATGTGTATTCAGTTATATACATTTTTGAAGAAGGGTCTATCTATAAAAGATTAAGAGCCACTCGCCTCATTTTAGAGAGGTAGAATCCCCAGTCCAAGAGATTTAAAGTCATGCCAGATATCAAGCAAGTAATCAGGAATAAATCCAATTCTAGAGTCCCGTTGGTCTTATCCCCACCGTTATGGGTTGAATTGTGTGTCTCCCCCCACCCCCAATATTATTAAAGTCCTGCACCCTCTGTACCTGTGAATGTTACCTTATTTGGGAATAGAGTCTTTGCGAATGTAATCAAGTTAAGATGAGGTCATTGGGGTGGCCCTAATCCAATATGACTGGTTTCCTTATAAGAAGAGGAAAACTCCATGTGAAGCCAGGGGTACACAGCAAGAAAAGATGGAGGCACAGATTGAATTAGTGCACCTAGAAGCCATGGAGCGAGAGAATACATTTCTGTTGTTTTAAGCCACCAAGTTTGTGGTAATTTGTTATGGCAGCCCTAGGAAACGAATACGCTCACTCATCACTAACTTTCCATATCCGTACGTTGTTTTTTTTTTTTTTTATCATGTTGGTGCCAGTGCTGACAGTTGTGTTTTTAAATGAATGTTTACTGGACCTAGTTTATGTACTCCCCCGGGTACTCTGAGCCCATCTGTCCCCTGGACCTTGGCTGCTTGCCCTGCTTCCTGACTGGAATAGCTGAGCAATGGCTCCTGTCATTCTCACAATTCTAGTATTCCAGCCACCAACCAGAGTTTACTGATTCTCTGACCTGTCCTGGGGTCTAGTGCCAGGCTTTGGGACCACCTCCATCGTGCTGGCTCTGGGAGGATCTGCAGCAGCTCCTATGTCTAAATCCAACCTGACCAGACCCCAGAAGCTCTAGTTTCCCCAGTACCTCCACAGGGGTCAAATAATACCATCTAAAATTACAGGACAGTTGATGCTCTGTGGAGCAAACTTTGATGGAGAAAAGGCATGAGTCATAAGGAGACAACATGTGAATTGTTTTCTCTCCTTCTTGCAGACTGCTCTGAGATGCAGAGGTTTTATAATGGTTCTTCTGAGATGTCCCATGTCACCAAGAAACCATTATCATCATTCACAATGTTATTTTGCTTTACCTACTGTAAAGGAAAGGCTGCTGTGTTTCCCAGTCTGGAAGCTCTTCAACTCCTGTCCTTTTAGGTTTTTATGGAGGCTTCGTTTTGTAGGCATCGTTGATTGAAATATTAGCCATTTGTGATTGAACTCAATCTTCAGCCCCTCTTCCCTCCCTGGAGGTGGGGGATGGGGGCATGGCTGAAAGTTCCAACCAGCTAATCATGTGGTTGGTTCCCCGGAAAGGGATTTACTATGAATAACAAAAGATACCCATTTCACCTTCATATTGTGGAACGGGGAGCAAAACTAAATTTTTTTTAAAAGGTGTCCCTACAGCTCTTACATAGGAAATTACAAGAGTTTTAGGAGCTATGTGCCAAGAACTGTGGATGAAGATTATTATTATATCACAATATCATACCTACTGTTATGGGTTGAATTGTGTTCCCACAAAATTCATATGATGAAGCCCTAGTCCCCAGTATCTCAGAATGTCATCTCACTTAGAAATAGGGCTGCAGACGGAGATGGAAACAACCTAAGTGCCCATCATCGGATGAATGGTTAAAGAAGATGTGGCAACAGAAACTAACACACCATTGTGAAGCAATTATACCCCAGTAAAGATGTTAAAATAAAAAAAAAGAAATAGGGGTGCAGATATAATTAAGATAAGGTCATAGTGGAGTAGAGAGAGCCCCTAATCCAATATGACTGGTGTCCATATAAAAAGGGGAAATTTGAACACACACACACCATACGAAGATGAAGAACACCCACACACCATACGAAGATGAAGGCAGAGTTCAAGGTGATATTTCTGCAAGCCAAGGAATGGCAAAGATGGCCAGCAAAGCTCCAGAAGCTAGGGGAGAGGAGCACGGAACAGATTCTCCTTCACAGCCCTCGGGAAGAACGAATGCTACCAACACCTTGGTCTTGGACTTCTAGCCTCCAGAACTGTGAGACAATGAAGTTTTGTTGTTGAAGCCGCCCAGTTTATGGTACTTTGTTATGGCAGCGCTAGCAAACAGGCATAACTACTTCTCATTGTCTCTCTTTCCTTCTTGCTTTCACTGGATTGCACCAACTTCCCTCCCCCATCCGCCGCCACTGCCACAATAAACATTCAAACTTGTCTCAGGCTCTGGTTTTCCATAAACTTAAAGCTAATATACCTTTTACTCCTATTTTGGCTTTAATATGTGTGTGATTATCCCTGGATTGGGTGCTGACTTAGCGAGAAGAGATATGATATATCATTTTCTTAGAAAAGCTCACAGTTTTTAGCTATGCCCAATTTGTAAAGCACTAGGAATCAACTAAGGCAGAATGTTTCATGTTATACGTCTACATAGTGACAGAGTTCAGAAAAGGGAGAGTCACATCATAAGCTTCTAGAACTGCAAAATGAACTATTAACTATGGCGGACCCTATTTGTGTGGTTTCCTAGCATTGCCAAAAGCATAAACTTGTATTTAGTGTATTCTGTATGTATTTTTGAATTCTCACAAAGGGACTTGTGGCAGGCAAAGGGGAGTCTTATTCCAAAAGGGATACTCAGGCATTTGTAAACAAGGCCCCGTGTTGGTAATTCAGACAAGGTAATTAGAGATTATGACTGTGGGAGTCTGGAGTATATGTGATGAATGGTATTAATTGGGAGTGAATTGATGCTGGGTGGGTAAGGAAAGATAATTTCTCCAGCTAAGTCCACATGGCCAGTAGCTGAAACTATTCCCCAGACCAATCCATTATTCCCATCAAAAGGCATTTATTAAATGTTTATTTGCATATCATACTATGATAAAGGGAGGAACCAACCAGCTCTTGGAACACACTCCCTTGTGTTAACAGGTAAACTGAGGCACATTAAAATGTCTAAGAGTTTACCTTAGCAAACATCAATTCAAATCCAGCAACACTCCACCAGCAGGAGCTAAAGGAAGGGCTTTTGTAGAGCAGACAAGGAGACAAAGCAAGGAAGTTATGTGATTGACTATAGCTTAAGAGCTTGCCTTTTTTGGGAAAGACTGGTTGGCTGTTTGTGATTGGTTCTTCTTAAAGTTTAGATTTCTGAACCTCGAGGCATTTACAGAAATTGACACTAGTTTAGGTTTCCATTTGCTTACCTAGGCTCCTGATGCGTTAGAGTCCGCTTAGCCTAATGGCTTCCTTGTTTACTTTAGTACTTGACATACGTAATCTATTTAAGTTTGGAGAAAAGAGCAAGCGAGCTTCATATGGAGTTTAGAGCTTCAAATAAAGAAACTTGTGTACTTAGTAATACCTTTTTTTTTTGAGAGGAAACCAATTGAGTTCTCATTTTTCTGGTTCAGAGTTTCCAAGTATCTCCATAGTTAGAGATTCATGTGAGCTTGTTTATGTATATAACTGATCAAAATATGGAATTGGCTCAAGATTTCTGATTTTTGCTTCCAAACTAAACTCTCACTACCCAAGGGAGACGTGTACAGCAGTACCATGGACTGTAACGTCTGTGATGCCAGGGCCAAGTCTGAACTGTCTCCAGTGGGTCCTGAGTACCTGCAAAAAGCTTGGGTGAGAGAAGGTATGTAAAATCATCTGTTAAATGACAAGCCCTCAGTTCTGGTGGGATTCAATACAGATAATTTCTCAGGACAGTTCCATAAGGGAAGACATCAAATCTCTGTCAGTCACCTATCATGTCCCAGACTTTATACTAATCACTTTACATAATCCCTAGCGAGACCCCTCCCTTTATTTTAAAATGGTTATAATAGTATCTCTTTGTTTTTTTGTGGCAGTAGAAGGAATCAAGTAATAGTATGTGAAGAACTTGGCACTGTGTCTGACATAGAGCACATTTTCAGTTACCTTTCTCTTCTTTATGCAGCTGTTGTTAGCTTTTTCTTCTTTCCTTTATTATATTCAATATCCACCCAACATGCCTCACGTTGATTTTTTGTGTCTGTATTTAGGTGATGAAAAAGCTTGTCAGAGATGCTGGCTATGTTTAACATCATTTTTAAGGGAATTCCTCAGTGACGCCCATCTTCCTCTTCACTGGTCTCCTTCCTTTAATATTATTGAATGATAGTTTCGCCACAACCACAGCCTAGACCTCTAATACCTATCACTGGTACTATTGAATTGTTTCTAAGCCTAACAGCTTCTAATTTTGTCTCTTGCGATTCATACTCCTCTGTCCTCTAAGAGAAATCTAGCCAAAATACAATTTTTTTAAAACATCTTTATTGGAGTATAATTGCTTTACAATGGTGTGTTGGTTTCTGCTTTATAACAAATTGAATCAGCTATACATGTACATATATCCCCATATCTCCTCCCTCTTGCATCTCCCTCCCACCCTCCCTATCCAACCCCTCTACCTGGTCACAAAACACTGAGCTGATCTCCCTGTGCTCTGTGGCTGCTTCCCACTAGCTATCTATTTTACATTTGGTAGTGTATATATGTCCATGCCACTCTCTCACTTCATCCCAGCTTACCCTTTCCATCCCCATCCCCGTGTCCTCAAGTCCATTCTCTAGGTCTGTGTCTTTACTCCTGTCCTGCCTCTAGGTTCTTCATAACCATTTTTTTTTTTTTAGATTCCATATATATGTGTTAGCATATGGTATTTGTTTTTCTCTTTCTGACTTACTTCACTCTGTATGACAGTCTCTAGGTCCATCCACCTCACTACAAATAACTCAATTTCATTTCTTTTTATGGCTGAGTAATATTCCATTGTATACATGTGCCACATCTTCTTTATCCATTCATCTGTCAATGGACACTTAGGTTGCTTTCATGTCCTGGCTATTGTAAATAGAGCTGCAATGAACATTGTGGTACATGACTCTGTTTGAATTATAGTTTTCTCAGGGTATATGCCCAGTAGTGGGATTGCTGGATTATATGGGAGTTCTATTTTTAGTTTTTTAAGGAACCTCCATACTGTTCTCCATAGTGGCTATATCAATTTACATTCCCACCAACAGTGCAAGAGGGTTCCCTTTTCTGTACACCCTCTCCAGCATTTACTGTTTGTCGAGTTTTTGTTGATGGCCATTCTGACTGGTGTGAGGTGATACCTCATTGCAGTTTTGATTTGCATTTCTCTAATGATTAGTGATGTTGAGCATTCTTTCATGTGTTTGTTGGCAATCTGTACATCTTCTTTGGAGAAATGTCTATTTAGGTCTTCTGCACATGTTTGGATCGGATTGTTTGCTTTTTGATATTGAGCTGCATGAGCTGCTTGTAAATTTTGGAGATTAATCCTTTGTCAGTTGCTTCATTTGCAAATATTTTTTCCCATTCTGAGGGTTATCTTTTCATCTTGTTTATGGTTTCCTTTGCTGTGCAAAGCTTTTAAGCTTCATTAGGTCCCATTTGTTTATTTTTGTTTTTATTTCCATTTCTCTAGGAGGTGGGTCAAAAAGGATCTTGCTGTGATTTATGTCACAGAATATTCTGCCTATGTTTTCCTCTAAGAGTTTTATAGTGTCTGGCCTTACATTTAGGTTTTTAATCCATTTTGAGTTTATTTTTGTGTATGGTGTTAGGGAGTGTTCTAATGTCATTCTTTTACATGTAGCTGTCCAGTTTTCCCAGCACCACTTATTGAAGAGGCTGTCTTTTCTCCATTGTATATTCTTGCCTCCTTTATCAAAAATAAGGTGATCATATATGTGTGGGTTTATCTCTGGGCTTTCTATCCTGTTCCATTGATCTACGTTTCTGTTTTTGTGCCAGTACCATACCATCTTGATGACTGTAGCTTTGTAGTATAGTCTGAAGTCAGGGAGCCTGATTCCCCCAGCTCCGTTTTTCTTTCTCAGGATTGCTTTGGCTATTTGGGGTCTTTTGTGTTTCCATCGAAATACAAATTTGATCATTTATTCCCTTGTTTAATCTTTTCAGTAGCCTGGAATAGCCTACAGACAAAGCCCAGACCCCGCAGCCTGACATACAGGCTCCTACCTTCCTCTTGAAACTTGCATAGTTCAGCTGCTCCTACGGAGGTTGCATTCCCATGCACACGAATGATCTTCTTGTTCTACAACTTTGCACTTTTGCTTAGCCGGCCCTTCTGTTGTGTTTCCTCCCTCTCTTTTCTTACCTTTCTTTACCTCACCAACTCATCTCATTCTTTCAGAGACTGCTAATGCAGCTGTTCTTCTTGGCAACTTAAGGAAAGATTAGATACCCTTCCTTAATGGTTCCTTATCATCGTGTGTTCTGATTATGAGGACTTAAGATATTACACTCAAATCATCCATTAGCACCTGTTGCTCCCACAGTAGTCTAACCCAGAGGTCAGCAAACTCTTTTGGTAAAGAGACAAGTAATAGATATTTTAGCTTTCTGGGGTACATGGTCTCTGTCACAACTAGTCAACTCTGCCGTTGTAGCACAGAAGCAGTCAAAGATAATAGGTAAATTAAGGAGCTTGACTGTGTTCCCATACAACTTTATTTACAAAAATAGATTGCAGGCCAGATTTGGCCTGTGGATTATAGTTGGTAAGTTCTTGATGATGGAAATCACAATCATGTCTTATCTTTCTTGGTATCTCCAGCACCTGTTTTGGTGCCTGGGCTCGAAGGGTTGCTCAATACATGTTAATTGAGCTAGGAGTGTGTTAGCCCCTCCAAACCATCGCATGCCAAGTGCTTATTCTTGTTTTTATTTGAAGTACAGTCGGGTTGCTGTTAAACAGTTTCAATTCTGTATCCAGCTGGCGTGCCTCATATGAGGACCAAAAGTGAGTCAGTACTTCCTAAATTAACAGGTTACACTCTAAAAAGGAGATCCCTGTATCCTGCCTGAGCATCTAAGGCTTCTTGCTAATTTTCTCAGGTATTCCATTACCCTTGGGTCTTTCAGCTCTCCTTGAAACCAGCCACAGTGCCATCTGCAACCTGCTTATTGAAAGCTGTGTAACTAAGTACAGTAATAGAATTTTTCAATCAATACCCATTTGTAGCAGAAGCCAGTGGAGAGATTTCAGGGCAGCTGTAACATGCTGAGGTAACTTGGTGTCTCTAAGAAATCAGGCAGCAGAAAGCAGTATTAACTGAGTTCCATCAATCACACATGTGGGCACTGGGCCTGAAATTTAGTATAGGAGCTAGAGGATTGCATGATGTGTATTTGGTTGTGTAAACCCAGACAACAAATTCATCTGAACCCTGCTTATGACATTCAGCTGGTTTGGGCCCTTCGTAAGAATTTTATTTTCTTTTCCCCAGTTCAAAAATTCATCAGTCTCCTCTGTGCACATAACACAAAAGGAAGAGCAGTGGCACCTAATGGTAACCCTGGGAGAGTTGGTACCAAGAGGGAATATAGCCTAATAGAAAGAAACTTGGAAGTCAAAAGACCCAGAATTCATATTCCAGCTGTTCCTCCTACTGTGTATTTTGGGTCTGAGTCAGGTTACATCCAGAGCGTTAGTTTTCCTGCCTTTACAATGCGGATAATGCCTGCCTGCCTGCCTGCCTACCTGCCTGCCTCATCACAGTGTCTCAGTGAATTTCACAGCAGTTTTTGGCTGTGCAAATGCTATGCAATGATAGTTGTTGTATTATGAACACCTCAATTATTCCGCTTCTCCAGGGAATGATGTGTCAACCCTAAGTGAATTTCCCTTATAATTTAATCTGTTAAGTGCCAGGAGTTTAATTTTAACAAAGTTTATGTAAGTCTTTCTCAAAGAATGCATAGCAAACTAACTGCTTTATTAAACCAAATAGTCGATGCAGATTTAACCCATGTGTTGTTCAGAGTTAACACTGGGAATTCTGCTTCTGTTTGCAGTGTCATAGCTGTAGGTGCTGCTGGCTGTGGAACTGACATGTGATTGGGCTCTGGCTTAGAAGTAGTATGGCTTTTGCCTTCTGGAAAAATCCCCACAACTTTTTTAAACTGAGCTATTTGCCTCTTTTCCACAAAGGGAAAATGCATAGTTGGAGAATTATCGAAATACTGTTGTAGTTGGAAGGAACATCCAACACCACGGAGTTTGATCTCTTCTTAGAAAGAAGTGAAATGAGATCCCAAGGGTTAAATGACCTGCTCGTGATGGTATAGAAAATGAGTGTCAAAGCTCACACCCAGGGCTTCCCTGGTGGTGCAGTGGTTGAGAGTCCGCCTGCCGATGCAGAGGACACGGGTTTGTGCCCTGGTCCGGGAAGATCCCACATGCCGTGGAGCGGCTGGGCCCGTGAGCCATGGCCACTGAGCCTGCGCGTCCGGAGCCTGTGCTCCGCAACGGGAGAGGCCAGAACAGTGAGAGGCCCGCGTACCGCGAAAAAAAAAAAAAAAAACTCACACCCAATCCCTGATCACCTGACAACATTAACAGTAATGGACATTTGCATAGAGCTTTACAGTTTCCAAAACATTGGCATATCTGTATCTTATTTGGACCTCTCGGAAATCCTGTGAAGTTGACAGAGTGGGGGTCATTCCCTCCATTTCCAACATGTTAGGTGACTTTTCTAAGGCCACCCAGTTGCTGTCTGGTTGGGAAGAGATGCTGGGGACATGCACCTATCTTCTGATCACAGGTTCCAGTTTCATTCCAAGCCATCATATTTCATACCCCTGCACTGTGCCTTGTATATTAGAGCATGCCGTGTAAGTGCTGCATGGCATCTGGGGCAGTATGGCTTTGCTGACTGCTGTAAATTTTCTTCCTAAAAAAAGATGTCTTCTCCCAATAAGTTCTTTCTGTTTCAGAGCAGTTTCTCCAGTGTGGCCTTTGGTATGCTCTGAATTGTTCATAAAGCATTTAAAACCTTATTGTGAGGTCTGTACCACTGGTCCTAGCAGTCACAGGCACCTTCACATCGTATCAGCTCTTACCCACTTGGACTCACAGTCTGCTTCTGTCTCCAGCCTCATCTCCTGCCCCTTTTTTCTTAGCATTTTTGGTTCCACCCATGCTGAATTAATTGAAGTTCCCAGCATAAGGAAGCCTCTTTTTTTTTGCTGTTTTAGTAAAAAATATTTCAGCTGGAAGCGATGCAACCCCAATTCAAACTGGCTTAAACATACCAGGGAATTTATTGGCTCCTGAAACTAACAATCTGAGGATAGATCAGGCAGTGCTGGACTCAGTATTTCCAAATTAGTATAAGGAAGACGTCTGTGTCTCTTTTCCCTTTCCTTCAGTCTGAATTTTTCTGTGTTAGATTTCTTTCTTAGGCCAGTTCTCTCAAGTGGAAGGAAAGATGACCACTGGCAGTTCCAGATTTATATTAGCTAAGCAATTCCATTGGAATGAGAGGACTTCCTACCACCTCCAACACTATGATAGCATCAAGAAAATGGTCTTTTTGAATTGGCTTAATTATATATTTCCATACTTAGAATTGGGACATGCAATGAGTTCAACCCAATCCACATGAACTGAGAGTAGGGATAAGAGAGATTCCTGAAATAAAACAACACATTGTGTTACTGTTAATGGGGAGTGAATGCTGAAGAGGCAAAAACAGCAAACTTTCACTACATGCACTAAAAGGCCTGTCCCTCAGTTCACCCTGTTAAAATATCTGGTGCCATGTTACTTACCTAGAAAACTCCTGTTTATCTTTCTAAACCCTACTCATAAGCCCTTTACCATGTGGATGATTTAGGTGTAAGTTACTTAACCTCTATACATTTTAGTTTCTTTGTCTACAACATTTAGAAATAATCAAGCATCAGACTAAGGCCTTCAGTTGGTCAATGTGTCCTCAGTATGGCTCTGTCTCAGTATTACTGATTATAGTAATGTCCTATGAAACCGAAAAAATGAACGTGAAGTGATTTGGCCTTTTATTTAATGTCTCACAATCTGCTAGACTATAAGCATTACTGTTTACTCTGCAGCTCTTGAAATAAGTAAGACTTCGTTCTTTCATCAGTTGCCTTGACACAGTCTGTAGAATTTATAAATCTGATAGACAGTAAGGCATCCCTGCCATCATGCCCAGGAGGTTGCTACTGTCATCTCAGGAGACTCCTAGTCTGAGAGACTGGAACCCCCTCTATCCCCTCTCTCCATATGCTCTTTTCATCTTCATGTTAAGAAATGTCCTAAGTCCTCAACTCCTTGCTTTTAATCTTTGACATGGCTTCTGTTGCTGTAGCCAATCTCTACTTCTCTTCCTTCCATGTCTTTCCTATCTACTGCTTCTCAGGTTCTCCGATTTTATATCTAATGATCATCAATTCCTTTTTTATTCCTAATTTGAGATACAATCAAAACACCCTTTTGGATGATAATCTCATTCACTTCATTTGGTTACCTAGATGTTTTCTCTTGTGCTTACTGCTTTGACAGTGTTCTCCATTCCAGTAATTTCTTGGGTATAATTTTGGATATGGTATCATTCTGGATGTTGCAAGTTCCTGATTCCTCTTTTGAAAAATAGCAAATGGTAAATACCAGCACCATGAATGGTTAGTGAAAGAAGAGGAAATGATTTAGCTATTGGGGTAGATTTTATTTAAAAGTTCGAAAGCCGCTAGTATTGTTCTTACGGTTCAGAATTTTTCTTCTGCATTGCCCAATGCGTAGGTATAAAGTTTCATTTATACTGTATATTCTGTTCCGTTGAAGAAGGAAATAGAAGCCAAAGCACTTGTGACAGGCCAGTAGAAACCACCTGAGTATCTGCTCCAGTGATAACAGGAAGTTTAAAGTGCCTAGTGACTTTCAGCTAAATCTTTTGCTGGTTTTAGGAGTCTACTCTGTGATTTGTAATTAATTTATTCAATGAGGAGCGATTGATTATGTATTGTGTGCCAAGAACTGGGTGCGGAACTGGAGACAGAGGGATGAAAGACATGATGTGCATACTTGAAAAGCTCAAATCTCTTAGGCCAGACAGACTGGTAAGAAGACAGTCAGGAGAGTATGATAAGTGATGAAATGTCTCTGGAGGAATACAGGAGGGGCCTTATAGTGCATTAAATAGTGACCACCCCCCAAATATATGTCCATGCCCTAACCCCCAATGCCTGTAAATGTGACCTTATTTGGAAATAGGGTCTTTGAAGATCTAGTTAAGGATCTTGAGGTGATACCATCCTGCATTTAGCGGGGGCCCAAAATCCAATGACCTGTGTCATTATAAGAGAAATGAGAGGGAGATTTGAGACAGAGCCCCCCTGGGGAAGGCCACAGAAAGATGAAAGTAGAGATTGGATTTCGGAAGCTACAAGCCAGGGAATGCCAAGAACTGTTGGCAGCCAGAGAAGCTGGGAGAAAGGCACGGGGCACGTTCCCCCCACAGCCTCCAGAATGCACGAACCCCATTGAAACCTTGATTTCAGACAGAGAGAGAGTAATATTTTTCGTCTGTGTTAACTCACCAGTCAGTGGTAACTTCTTACGGCAGCTTTAGGAAACTAATACAGGCCTTTAACCTATACTGCAGGCCTGGGGTGAAAGAGGGTCATCCAACATAAAATGCTTCCCAGTTCAGGAGACATTTCAGCTGTAGGTTGGAGGCCAAGGAGGAGTTAACCAATTTACCGATGGGGAGGGAGAATTCCAGGCAGAAAAAATACATGTAAGTGTAGTCCATTTTATTGCCAGAGAAAAAGCCTCCCTAATTCATAACTCTGTAGAAGAAGGGCAAGAGACATGTTACTTACCCAGTTTGTTTCCTTTGGACAAAGTTCTTGCTTCTACTCTGCGGAGTCTACCTGGTCCATAGATTATTGGGGGAGCTGTTGACTCCTCTCACGCCTCCACTTCTATCACACCGGTTTAGGGGACCATCGGTTTCTCATCTGAATTATTGTAATAGCTTTATAAGTGGTCTGTTTGCTTTTATTATTGCCTGTTCCACCCCATGGTCTATTTTTCCTCAACACAACAGCCAGAAAGATCCTGTTAAAACCTAAGTGACATTATGTCACTCTGTAGCACAAAACATTCCAATGGCTACTTCATTCAGAGCAAAAAACCAAAGTCCTTAAGTGTCCTAAAGACGCTAAGAGAAAAGCGATTCCATGAGCTTTCTGCTCCTGTGACTCAGCCCCTGCCTCACCTGGCCTGCTTGCCGTGCCTGAAGGTGCTGGGTAAGGGCCTGTGCCAGGACCTTGACACTGAGCTGTTCCCTTTGCCCAGAACACTCATCACCCACCTTGTCTGCCTGGTCTGCTCTCTCATCCTTTATGTGTCTGTTCAAATGTCAATTTATTAGGCCTTTATGACTACCCTACGTAGGTATTAACCCCTCTCCTAACACTTACCTCCCTTACTCTGCTTTAGTTTTCCCCGTAACACTTACTATTATCTGAATTTTTGTACTTTTGCTTGTTTGCTTGTTTTTCCCCCGCTAAAAGGTAAGCATCATAAAATCAGAGACATTGTCCGCTCTGATCATTGTTACATGTTAACTGCCTAGCAGAGTACTTGGTGCATAGTAAGATTTCAACTGCTGGTTTTTGAATGCGTGGATCAACGACTCTTAGATTTTTTTTTTTAACTGTGAACTTTATAAAAGAAATGAAAATGTTTGATAGGAATTCCGAAACCCATGCTTTATTTAAAAAAAACAAGTTTCAAGTGTAATATTATAGAAAAGAAATGACTGAGGCCTGCAGTGGGTTCTGATATTCATTCCATGTTCCTTCTCACTGAAAAAACAAATGAGCTAACAAAAAATTGGGGTTGCCAAGTACTTTTTTTTTTTTTTTTAACCTGAACTCCCTTTTTACTTCTTACAATTATCCAAGGAAAGAACATAGTCCTTGAGGCCCAAATGTTATCAAATGGCTTCTGAGGGAGGCTCTGCTTCTCTCCTGTGTATTTTGCAAATGCTGGCTGGGCTGTGAGATGCCCCATCTTGTCTTTCTGTCCCTCTAACCTGGTACTCTGTACCTGTCATTTCCTTGCTGGGATCATAGTACACTGATCAGAATGAACAGTCTCTGCACACTGTGGGTATAGAGGAGATATTTAAAAATTCTCTGCATGAGTGGATTCCCTTCCAGCTGAGAGTCTGAGCTGGGAGCAGCTCCCCAGCTGGGCAGGAAGTTGGACACCATGAAAACTCCTTTATAACACCCTCAGGAAATAGTAGCCCCAGCATCTTGCTGACCCTCTTCATAGGCAGCATCATGTGGGCTGACCAGATGGATACAAAAGCAAGCTCAGCCTGTGTGGGGAACTGTGCCTGGGGGGTAGGGCAGCCAGTGAAAGTGGCAAGGGACAAATCTGGAGAGGAAGGCAATGTATCAGGCTCTGTGCCACTTGCTTTCATGTTTATATTGTCACTTAACTTTGAAACAAATTTGATGAAGAGGTATTTATGTCTTCATTTCACAAGTGAGCCCACAGAGGCTCAGAGAAGGTGAGTCATTTAGCCGAAGGTCACACAGCTAGTGATTTAATCCAGGTTTCTCTGATTCCAGGGGCTGTGTTCTTTTTACCTGTACCACGCTGCCCATAAATTAGAAATGCATTTAGAGGGATTTGAGCTTAAATATTTCAAAAGGAACACTGGCTGAAGAATGAGGGCAGCTCATGTTGTAGATGAGATATAGCTAAACATCTAGACAATACATAACCAGGCGGTGGTGAAGGCTAGAGGCCCGGTGGGTGTGTATGAACATGAAAGCAGCCATTAATCAGGCAAGCTCGCTTAAGAGGACCCTGGGTTTTGACTTTGAAGGCAGCCAAGGAAAGGTCAAATATATGTTTTGAGTCCACCAGCAAGCAGCACTCTTTGGAATTTCTTTGCATTCTACAACATGATAATTAATAATTCTAACTCTGGATTCATTGGTCGGGACCTTCAAACATGGAACTGAAAAGCAGTACATTTTCAACAAAATACAAATGTAGCCTGATAGCCCTGTGAATTAGGGTTTCATTTACCCTTGGTTCCCCACATCAGTGTATTTGTCCTCAAATGGGTTTCCCCACTGTGTATATAAGTATGTAACTAATAATAATAATTAAAATCGTTTGAGTACCTGGGGCTAAGCATTTGACCTTTATTCCTCATAACAACCATGTAATGAGGAGGCTATTTTGCTTTCAATTTTGTCATGAGGGAAATAAAGTTCATTGATATTTCTAGATCAGCCCCAGCTCACACAGCTAGAAAATGGCAGATGTGAGATCAGCACCCACGGTGCCCATTTCTTAAAGCCTCTCATCTGACAACCTAGGTGTCTGTCTGTGTTAGGTATTACAGAGTGTGGGTGCGGAGAGCAGTGTTTGCTGCAGGGTCTGATTGCTAAGTTACTTCTTTTTCATTCCTCTGTTCTTTTTATGCTTTCATCCTTCTCTCCTCCCTTATTTCTACCTTCTCTCCTTCCCTCCCCACAATCTAAATCCCCAAACTAGTTTTCACCCATTGGGTAAAGTTGGCATCACTTCTCAGATACCTGATGCTGTTTTAGAATCCCAGAGCCTGGAATTCTTTGTCTCTGCTTCCTAATTAACTTTCTCTTGAGCAAGTCATCTACTTCTCTCCTCTCAGTTTTCCCATTTACAGAATGAAGGTACCATTACAAATCACCATTCAAGATTCTTATGAAGCACTTTCTAAAACAAAAGCATAAAACTCTTTACAAATCTGGGAAACTGTTCAAGTTCCAAGATGGAGGTGGGAAATTGAAGAGCTCTCTTGAGAACTTGGGTCCACCCGAATTACCCAGCTTCTGTCACTGCAGCTGGGATCCATATCTCACTCAAGATTTAACGTCTAATTCCATGCGGTTATATAAAAATCACATAGTGATTTTTCCTGGGAGAGCTTGCTGGAATTTATTTCTTAAAGTCTCTAGACTGTGACCTCCAGGGGTAATAGATGTGTTGGGCTCCAGTATGGCAGTGCAGCAGGGAACCTTCTGACCCTCGCACCCCAGGCTTTCTCCTCAACTGCTTTTCACAGCTAGCATTTGCAGGCTCCCGTTTCCTAATGCTCCAGTAAACGCTGAACACCAAATTTTGAATTGCTTTCAGAGTTTTTGTTGCAAAGATGTAATTTGACTGTTGCCCTGGTTTGTACATTGTAGGGGGTCCCAAACTAACTTCCTGAATTTTGCTTTTGGAAATTTGAACACCATCTCTCATTCTGTTCCTCTTCTTGGGTTTTTGTCTTAATCCCCTTCATCATTTTCTTTGTTATTGATTCCAGTGCTCAAGAAGCTCTCAAACTCTGCCATCGATTTGTGTACCGGTTAGGGAAGGTAGGCTGTGAAGAGTTTTGATATTTGAAAGAAAATGCTGTACTATATTAATTAACCTGGAGAGAAAGATTGACAGATTTAAAAAGAACTAACTTTTACCGAGCGCTTACGATGTGTGGGCATTATGTCAAGGACTTTACCTGCACTATCTTACTTAAGCCTGGTAATATCAGTATGATGTAGGTTCTCTTAGTGACCTAGTTATACAGGTAAGGAGTATGAATATAAGTTCATTTGTATCTTTTTTTTTTCTTTAAATACAAAGCAAAAGTAGACTTACAGACATAGAGAACAAATTTATGTTACCAAAGGGGAAATAGGGGGGAGGAATAAATTAAGGGTTTGGGATTAACATATACACATTACTATATATAAAATAGATAAGCAGCAAGGACCTACTGTGTAGCACAGAGAACTACATTCAATACTTTGTAATGACCTGTAAGGGGAAAGAATGTTAAAAAGAATATATATATATATATATATATATATGTATATACATATATATGTATATAGCTGAATCATTTTACACCTGAAACTAACACAACATTGTAAATCAACTATACTTCAATAAAAAAATAAAAATTAAAAAGAAAGTTAGAAAGAAGTTTGATGCTCAAGGAGGAACTTTCCCAAAATAATCACAATGGTAATCATTTTGCAATATATAAACGTATCACACCAGCATGTTGTACACTTTAAACTTACACAATGTTATATGTCAATTATATCTCAGTAAAGCTAGGAAAAGAAATCAACCAGCTAATAAGGGCTGGAACCATGACTGGAACCTAGGTCTCTCTTTCCAGAGTCATGTTCTTAACCACTCACTGAGCCATAGGTGGTCCTGAAAGAATTACTGAAGCACCCCGATTGTTTGGGTGATGTGTCAGTGATTGGCCCCACCCCCCCAGGGGCACATGGTTGGGGCTGAATATCCCTCATTCCCAAGTTCTTAGTAATTTCCTGTTGAATGGCTCTCCCTTTTAGATGATTCTTCCAGTTCTACATTTCAGAGATTTAAAAATCATAAACATGAATTCATATTCAGTATTTTGATTCTGCCTCCCTAAGAAAGAGACCACTCTTGTTCTGAATGAAAGTGAATTGGGGAAAAGTAAGATAATATTGGCAGTCCTAAATCCTTCATAAGACCAGTGGGTATCTGGTGAGACAGGCAGAGCAGAAGTGGCCTGTCTGTGAAGTAGCACAAATCCTGCGTTCATGATATCCCAGCTAATCCCCCCCACTCCTCGTTCCTCACAGCCCCTCTTCCAGCAGCTGAAGCCTCTTTTAGTTCTACTCAGTTGTGCTCCATGCCTCTATACGTTTGCAGACACTGTTCCTTCCTCCTGACTTTAGCACCCTTGGCCCCAAGCTGCCTGATGGTTTATTAGTTATTTTCCTGATTCAGCTGAGGCAGCAGCTCTTCTTTGGAGCCATTCTTGACCTTCCAGGCAGAAACAACGCTTTCCTTCTTTCTACCTCCTTTTGGTTTCGTGTATTGCTAGGATCTGTAAAGCATTATGCAATCCTAGCAATCTGCTCCTTAGGGCCTTTGCACCTGTGGTATCCTCTGCTTGGAGCACTCTTCTGCCTGATAACTGCATGGCTCACTCTTTCTCCTCTTTGGGTCTTTTCTCAAATGCCACTGTCTTAGTGCCTTCCGTGATTACCCTGTTCAATTACAACCTTCCCCGTGGGCGTACTTCATATTCCCCTGGTCGGCTCCGTTTTTGGCCATAACACTTGTCATCATCTAATTTGCAATCTCACTGACATGTTTATTTTGTTATTCTGTATCTTCCCCCTAGAATATAAACCCATATGTTGACATGTTTTTATCTGTCTGTCTGAGCCCTGGTTCTCAGAATAATCCTTGGTACAGAGGGTACTCAATAAGTATTTATTAATTACTAAATTAAGGGACTGTCTTCTCTCAACTTTCATCATACTGACATTTTGAGCTGGATAATTCTTTGTTGTGAGGCTGCCCTGTGCACGTAGGATGTTTAGCAGTATCCCTGATTTCTACCCACCAGTAGCATTCCTCCAGCTGTAACAACTAAAAATGTCTCCAGACATTTCCAAATATCCCCTGTGGGGGATATTGCCCTCAGGGAGAATCCTTGTGTTAGAATCCCAGATCCTGGAAAACAGGGATCATATCTGTTTAGAGTATCTGGTGTCAAGCACACAGTAGATGACTGATGAATCTGTAAAGCTGGAGTGATCTGACTTGGTCAAATGTTTATCTCAAATTTCACGATATAGTTAATTTGTACACAAGACTGTCTTCTCAAACTTTTTATTTTCTCTCTATAATTAAATTACTCTACCAAGAAATATGGGTTCAGTATCACCAGAGTTCAGGATGATATAGAGGAAGGCAGAGTTGCAATAAACATGACCGTGGCCCTTAAGAATCTCATAGTCCAGTTATAGAAACACATATATAGCACCCCCCAAATGCAGAAGGATGCATTATCTCTCCCTTCAAGCTATGCCACTCCTGTCTAGTTCATCTTCTGTAACAGATTTTCTATAAAAGCCTAGTGAGCAAATATTTCAGCTTTGCAGGCCATATGATCTCAGTTGTAACTACATCCATAGGAAAATAACACTTGTAGACATTTTCTTATCTTTTCAGTCTTTCTAGAGCTAAAACCAACATCTCAATGTGAAGATTTCAAGGTTAATCTAAAAGTGACTCTATGCCCACATCCTATCACAAAATGCTATGGACTAGAAAAATGTGGCTATCACCAAGAATGTATGAAACAAGTACATGGTTTAAACTGCAGATTTAGTGGGAAACTTGGGAAAGCAAGTCATCGATTCATAGCTGCATTTATAAATTACGTACAACAGAATATAATACAATACCATATATGGAAGGCAGTACAGTACAGTATAATGCAAGGCAATATGATAGGAAATACCAGAACGCATTACACGTACTAAGAGTACATTTTATATTTCTGGTTGTCTGTGTGTGTACGTATGGGGTTTCTCATGTAAAACCTATTTCTAACTATTTAGTGTACTAAAAAAGATCAGCAAAGCACTGTTTTAAACCAACTAGAATAATGGATAGAAAAATGGAAAAGTCTATATGCAGATACCCAGGCAAGACACTATTGTACCTTAAGGTAGGTAACAAATCTGGAAAGTGGATGAGAGATGGCATGACGGAGAGGATGGCTCACAGATTGTAAAATGCCCCTGCTTCCCCACGTGGCTTACTGTGTTCTGTTCTAATGTTCAGTCTCTAACCTTGATGTGAGTTATCAGCACCTGTTCATTTTCTTCATTTATTTGTTACCTTTCTGCAGGACAAAACCATGACCTGAACTGTCTCTTTTCCTGTGCTTCTCCACCTGGCAAAAATCCCATTCCTTCTTCCAGGCCCAGCTCAAATGCCAGCTCTGTTGCACAGCTTTGCCCAGGTGCGCCAGGCACAGTTAATCACGTTCTTCTCCACGTTCTCTCAGTACTTTATTCGTACTGCTACAGGGGCACAGATCACATTTGATGTGCTTGGTTTTATATGTACCATTCTCTGCTACTCGACTGTGAGCTTCTTGGGCATGGAGGCAATTTTCATGTCTCCTTTTGGACTTCTCAGCGCTCAGCACGTTATCTACACATAGTAGGTGGCTAACCCCTAAATGGAGACTGCTTAGTGACGTTGTTAGGACTCTGAGCTTGAAACCCAGGATGCCGCTCAGTAGTGGTGCGACCTTTGGTAACTCACCTTACTTCTCTAAGCTAGCTTTCTCATCTGGAAAGGAGAATAGCGTGAGAAATGCACAGCATTGCTGTAAAGATGAAATGGAATATTAGGTCTATAAGGTACTTAATGGGTCTTCGATAAATGGAATTGACTGTCACTATTGTTGTCATTATTATTAATAATGTTGAAAAGAAGAGTGGAAAAGGCTAGCAGAGCCACAGAGACAAACACAAATAGTAAGTGATAGGAGTGAAGGTGATTTAGGGGCCAATAATTAGATATTAAGTTATGCAGTATATTGTGTGTTTGAGGCCAGAATGATGAAAAGTGAGGACTGCAGACATCTGGATGTTTGGTTTTATATATCAGGGTAGCTATCTGGATGGTTTTCACTCTTACCTTTATATTTTACACTCTTGAGGGGAGACTTTGGGAGGATGCAAAAAGGGATTAAAGTAACCTAATTTTACTCATGGAGGTACCCCATAGACTTGTGTAAAGTCGGAGTGGAGTTTCTCACGTGCAACACTACTGACGTTTTGGGCCAGATAATTTTTTTGCTCTGCAAGATTGTCTTGTGCATTGTAGGATATTGAGCAACATCCCTGTCCTCTACCCACCAAATGCCAGTAGCACACTGACCCTACCTGCCATCTTGTAACAACCAAAATGTTTGAGGGGATCTTTGATAAATATTATGTTCTGAACTAGGTGAGGAATAAACCACAAAGCAGACATGGTGGAGGGGGGTGATCTCACCTTTATTATTGACAGAGCTGGATTGGAGAACATGAGTTTAAGTCTGTAAGTCAACCTGGTTTGCTAAGAATAAACACAGAATAAGACCAGCTTACCCACTGAATCCCATGGAGAAAGGCATCATCAGGGAAGTAAGGAAAATTGATACCATTTGAAGGTATCTCACTCCCAAGAGAGAAGCGAGGTAGGCATGGAGTTTTACTGAGCGTGACCAGATGTTAAATATTTTCTCCCCCCTTTGGAATTTAGGTGCATATAGTCAAATTAATTATAATCTTTGGTTTATGACACCTTGTAACCATTGGTCCATGGTGGCCAGCTTTTATTTATTTTGATATCTTGATAGTTATTTTTAATAATGAAATTCACACCTACTAACTCACCATCCAAAATAAAACTAGAAATGTAAATATTACTCACTCCTAATGATAGTTTTTCTCAGCCCATTCTCCTGTTTCTCCCACCCAAGGGACATCATCCTGATATATATTGTTTCCAAATTTACCGATAGAATAAATCTCTCTACCTCCTCAGGGACAGAATGAGAAAAGCTGGCAAAGAGAGGGTAGAAATGAGCTTAAGGAAAATGCTTTCTCAAGGAAACCAGGAGGGAGGGAAAAGGGTTTACTTCTACCAGATGGTGTTGATATGTTTCCTTATTTTTTCAGAATACAGGGTGTCCCTAGAAACTAAATATATGCCAGTTATACTTTAAGAGTATCATACCAAGTGTTTAGAACTTGGAGGGCTATTACTTTTTTTATTAGTGTCAAACTATTTTTGTCAAATTGAGCACATGGTGATAATACTAGGCATCCACAAACCTGGCACCTGCAAACCCAGTTTCTCATCCTGTTCCCCTTAAAGTTCGTTTTGTTTCACATGCTAAGAATTTTTTAAATATAAAAAGTAGTCTTGGGCTTCCCTGGTGGCGCAGTGATTGAGAGTCCGCCTGCCGATGCGGGGACGCGGGTTCGTGCCCCGGTCCGGGAGGATCCCACATGCCGCGGAGCGGCTGGGCCCATGAGCCATGGCCGCCGAGCCTGCGCGTCCGGAGCCTGTGCTCCGCAACGGGAGAGGCCACAACAGTGAGAGGCCCGCGTACCGCAAAAAAACAAACAAACAAAAAAAAGTCTTTCTTTGGATAAACTCCCTCAGTTTTGAATTTTTTATTTTATTGTGCAACAGGAAGACTCCTTTCAAAAATAGAATCATACCATTTTAGAGTTGATCTGATCCAATATCTCCCCCAGGGTAGCAGTTAATAACAAATGCCATTCTAATGACAGATTCAAGTTTGTAATCTCATTGAATATCTGCGGTCTACAGGCCATACTTTGGAATCTAGAAAGTGATCGACAAAGGAGTGACACACCCATGGTGTCTGAGTTCTTCTGAGTTTGCAAAAGAGCTATGATTCCAAGTCCCATGGCAAACCACACGATACTGCTGGGGTCACCAAGTCAACGAAGGAGTGGCAATTAGCCCTTACTAAAGAATAAGTGCCATAGCATAGGGATCTTTTCACTGCTGCATCTCCAGAATCTAGATGAGGAACTGGTGCGTTATAGTACTGGTATTTGGAAAAGCAAAGGCCTGGTGGTAAGTTAAGACAGTCACATCCGGTTTTAAGCTTATTCCACTTGCAGTGCCCTGTGCTGGGTGGTTTACGTTGGTAGTTTAATTTAACCTGCATAGCATGGTGTTTTCATTATTATCATTATTGCTTTGCTCTTGAGAAAACTGAGGTCCAGAGGGGTGAAATTATTTGCTTAGGTCACACAGCTAATAAATACAGAGCAAGGATTTGGACCATGTGGTTTCTATCATCCTGTCTTCTCATAAGCTAGAAAGAGGTATAGTAGGTGACCTGGCTTCTTGTTCTGGTTATGCCATCAACTAAGTAATGCTGTGCAAATTATAGGTCCTATGTACCAGGAGAAACGCTAGGTTCATGGTTGATCCAGAAGGGCCTATCCAGATATAAGTAATGTGTGCACAAATTTTAGACTAGGATACAGTAGTGTGTTTTGATGTTTTATGAGGTTTCAAAGAAAACTCGCACTGATCTTGATTTCTCCAGAGGAGCTTAAGTTTTGGATGACATGCTCCTTTTTAATTTGCTTTTGTGTTTTTTTTTTGAAATTTTTGGCATATTACCTAAGGTTCAAGTAGGCAGTGAATTTCTTTATTCCAGATAAGTTCCAATAGAAGCAGTATGTGCAATTGGGTGAAATGTGACTAAAAATGGACAAAAATGGAGGTTAGGTAATAGGTGCATGAACTTGCACAACTCCCTACACCCCTTCTTCAATGCAATGTGTGAAATTTGGGAGATACTGTTTTCTTCCAATTTGTAGTCAGTTCCCTTAACCCTTATGGGACTATTCAAAAAGGGAATAAACCTGCCCATGTGAATACCAGATTGCAGGTGAATCTTCACTGCATCTTATAAAGAGGAGGTAAGACTTTGAAGCCAAAGAAGTCTTTGTTTGAATCTTGGCTCTGCTGCTTATCATCTGTGCAGCTTACAGAGGGCACTTGATTTCTGAGTCCCCATTTCACCATTTTTATTTGGAAACAGTAACACCTATCTGATATTTGATGATAAGGGTTACTACTACTCTTTTGAGAAACTAAATCAAGCACAAAGAACAAGGGTTGTGGGCTTCCCTGGTGGCGCAGTGGTTGAGAGTCCGCCTGCCGATGCAGGGGACACGGATTCGTGCCCCGGTCCAGGAAGATCCCACGTGCCGTGGAGTGGCTGGGCCCATAAGCCATGGCCGCTGGGCCTGCGCGTCCAACGGGAGAGGCCATAACAGTGAGAGGCCCGCATACCGAAAAAAAAAAAAGAACAAGGGTTGCCTTAAACCCATCTTGGTGAAGCTGAACACCTTATAGGATGGGTTTATGTTGTCTGCGTATTAGACAATTTGTTCAAGTTTCACAGTCATAACCAATTAATTTTATTTACGAAATACTTAACACTATGTGCCAAACACTATTTTAAGTCCCTTACAAATATTGACTCATTTTATCCTTATGGCACCCTATTTATTCTATCTGCACATTCTTAGAACATCACAAACATATGCTTTCTTCACAAAATCTATTATCATTTCTGTTTAAGAGGCGAGTAAATCAAGAGCACACGTGTATTATAAAACAACACCAAGTCTCCTAACCACGTCTGCTGATGTGTGTGTGTGCGCGCACGCACACACATGTGTGTACACAGATCTGGATCAAGTGCTGTTTGTGCCACAAAGAAACCCAGACTGAGCTTCCTGCTTCCAAGCCCCTGCCTTCTTTGGGTGCCACTTGAAACTTTTCTTTACCAGATTTACATCTGTCATTCTTAGCTTGCAAAAACTTTTTCTTGTTCTGTTGTTAACTTCGATGCAGAGCTCTACTCTAAATACCTAACTTGAAATGTTTGTCACCAGAGCCCACAATGTGTGATTTGGGGGACAAGAGATTTCATATACATTTGTATACATATATTTATATGCATTTGGTTTCTGATGAACATACCAAAGTAGATATTGTCTAAACCTTTTTTTTTCTTAGTCTCAGGGTACTGAGATGCTGGAAATAGGAAATGGTATTCGAATACCAAGATACACACTATATATCCTCTGGCAGAAACAGAGGAGCTCACAATTAATTGCTAAATTACAGAATGTTAAATCATCCAAGGGGCATCAAATGATGTGGAAAATGACAATATTGTGAGAAGTTCTATTTACTTGAACTAGCATTCAGCTATCTAAAGACATAATGGAGCTTTTTAAAGTTAGACCCATATTATTTATGTGATGATGGCAAAACATAACCATGACATTTTTCCAGGGTGACATTTTCCAACTGCAATTAAAAATCAAAACATTTGCTCACCGAGCTCTCATGTGAATAAAAGAAATCCTGCGTTAACAAGTTGCAGTCATCTTCATTAGTGAGAAATTTTGCAGGTTAAGAACACAAAATTATTGGTTATCCAGCAGGGTTTGATAATAACTTATTCAGATGGAACTATTTCACAGTTGTGAGAACAAGTGTTTTCCTGTCAGAACAACCTGCAGAATATAGACTAATTCATTCAGCAAATGTTTTTTGAGCATCTACTGTGGCCTCAGATTCTGAGACTGGCGCCACGGGGAGCAAAAATAATCACAGTACTTGCCATGATAGGTCTTGCAGTCCAGTGGATGCAAGAGGAGATGGTAATCAATTATGCATAAATGAACATTTATATTTAAAACTGCAAAGGAAAGGGGCATGGAAATATGCTCTGCTAGTGTGTAATAAGGGGAACTAATCTAAGGCTAGCAGGGTAGTGCGGAGATGGCCTTAGGATGACTTTGCAGTATTTATCAGAAAGCTTTATCAAGTCTATACCCCTTGAAATAGGATTTGTATACTGAGGCACTTTCCCTAAAGGAATAATTTGAGATGTGTTAAACATTTTGTCTATAAGGACAAGGCATTGTTTTTATTATAGAAATGTTGGAAACATCTTAAATATTCAAAAGTAAGCACTTAGTTAAATTTATTATGTCCTTCAAAATTGTTTTGACTACCGAAAATCTTTTAAAAAATGTAAAAATGTTGTTATTGTAATAAAAATGCTTAGTAAGAAAGAGTATCTACAAAACAGTGAGTATTTTAAATGCCTTTGCCTTTATCCTAACCCTGTCCTTTCTAGCTCCTCAATTGATTCTTTGATTTCAAATATATCAATAATCATACTAATAGCAACTGTAAGAGCTCTTCATACTAGCTACCATTTAGCACCAAATACTTTATATCCATTATTTCAATTGATCTGATGTAAACCAGTGAAATAGGTAGTATTTCATTTATTTCTTTTTGTATACCGTGACTTTTAAATATGTCAACATAGATATATATTCCCTGTGCAACAATGAAAGAATTGTTTCAATGTCCATGCTATTTACCATGAATTTCCTTATTGCCATTCTATCTAAGAGAAATCCCTTATCTTTTTGTGACAGCATTCTGCGAAGAGGGCTGCAGATATGGTGGAACATGTGTGTCTCCTAACAAATGTGTCTGTCCTCCTGGATTCACAGGAAGCCGCTGCGAGAAAGGTAACCTCATCTGGTGTGTGTGTGTGTGTGTGTGTGTGTGTGTGTGTGTGTGTGTGTGTGTGTGTTGGGGTTGGGGAGAGAGAGAGAGAGAGAGAGAAGGCTTCAGAGAGAATGGAGGCTCTTCCTCTGGAGCTATAGTACTGCGGGTTGACTTAATACATTATGTCTTGATGGTGGATGTGGCTCTCCTAAAGTTGGGTACCTTTTGATTACTGTGTAATAGGCATCCTCCTTCTGAAAATAGAGCTTTATTTGCCCTCCCTCCAGCGTGTCTAATTTAGCAAGGTCGAGTCTTTTCTCTGCCTCTGTTTGCAGTGTGCATTTTTAGTGCTAATTAGAGATAAAGGCTGACAAACTGACCAGCGGCACTTAATCCTCTATTGGGTAGCGTCACGGGCAACCACTGGAGTTATGGCAATCTGCTGCACCCACAGAATCTGAATGAGAACCACACGCTCCTTGTGTAAAAGCACATTAAATAACCCCAGCAGCAGGTTTATTGGTGTGTTGGGATTTTATTATAATATTGGTTTATTAGGAATATTATCATTCATGGACCTGATAATATAAGCCAATTAGTATTGGTAAGATTCCATTATGTACAGCTTTCTATTTGCAGTAAATGTAGTGTTTACACTGGGCACTATTTAGTGAAATCTAGCTCTTTTATTAATTGGAGAAGTCCTCCTACCTGTGTGTAAATGAAATCGACATTCAGTGCCAAGGTGTCAGGGTATGTATCAGTGCAAACAAGAGGTTTTTGCCATGTGAAATTGAGTATTTCATTGTATTTTCCCATGAGCTTCATTAGGTTAAAATCACTGTGTTATGTGCTTCTGAGTCTGGAATGTCACACTGGACACGTCTCATAGTAGAGCATAGCACGATGGCAATATGGTGGTATAGTCCTTATCCCTGTTATTACATGAGGGGGAGTATGTTTTCATCTAATGTCAAAGATCTAAGCAAAGCTCTTGCTTCCTTGCCTTCATGTTAAAGGTTTCTGAATTTAATAATTTTTTTTTTTTTTTGCGGTATGCGGGCCTCTCACTGCTGTGGCCTCTCCGGTTGCGGAGCACAGGCTCCGGACGCACAGGCTCAGCGGCCATGGCTCACGGGCCCAGCCGCTCTGCGGCACGTGGGATCTTCCCCGGCCGGGGCACGAACCCGTGTCCCCTGCATCGGCAGGTGGACTCTCAACCACTGCGCCACCAGGAAAGCCCTAAATAGTAAATTTTTTAAATGAGCCTGTTTATTATACCCCAACTTGTTTGACATATTACATTTGCACTGCCTGTGTATCTATAGGGCGGCCTGATCCTTTTAAGAACATGTCAAAATTTAACTACATAAATTATTCAACAAGGAAATCAACAATGAGCATCATTGTTTCCATATTTTGTGATATTATCAACAAATCAGGTCACATTTATTAAATAATAATTACTTGGTTTGTCTTTAAAAAAAAGACATAGAGCCAAGTTCCGGCTCCGAGCAGCGTGAGAGAATTATCACATGGAACTGAAGGATTCTTGTCAAAAGCAAAGTAACTTAGCACACATAACCATATTGCAGTGCATTTGATTTTAATTCGGTTTTCTAAAATGAAAAAAAAAAATCTAAAGGTTTCTCATAATTTCCTCCAAAACTTCTATGTTTCCCTAAAATTAGAATACAGGAATTAATGGAGACAGAATGGTGATGATGATAATGCTGATGGTGAGGGATTCTAATATTACTAATGATATACCATTTATCATGTACTAATTATGCGTGAGACCTTTTAAATGATTATTTTAATATTAAGAACAAACAAAAAGGATAGATATTATTACGCTCATTTTATAGATGGCAGACTAAAGCTTGGGTAGATTAAGTAACTTCTGCAATGCTACAGAGCCCGTATTAGAACTGAGAATAAAACTCAACTTGTATTCCACAAACTACATTTTAAACCCTTGCATGTGTTTCAAAGGGATAATGATGAACTTCCTGTAAAATCTGGGCTCCTGGTGAATCAGAATGTCTGGGGGAGGGTCCATGAGCCTGCACTTTCACCAAGCACCTCGGGTTGCTTGTTATAAACCAGTCATTTTTATATTGTCATAGTGATATTTAACCAGAGTATCTACTGTAAAGTTCTTATTCTTTTTGCATCATAAAGCATTGGAGGAGAGCATTGATCTTAGACCAGGGCCTGAGTCAGTGGCAGCCCAGGAAGAATCAGTTATGGTTTCTGATGGCTTCCTGATTTGACCTCTCTCCTTTGCTCTGCTCAATAAGTGGCTGATTGAATCAGTGCTTACATTCTGGTCCATAATATGGAACAGGAAAAAGCGAGATAGAGGAGAAAATCAAGACCAGAGGCAAAAGTAAGACAGACATTGGCAGGTCATTGGTTCCTAGATAAATATTAAAGTTGAGATTGAGAATTACTTACTCTTGAAAACTTATACAGTTGCTATAAGGTAAAAAAAAAAAAAAAGAATAAAATAAGGTTTCTCTTTATGTGATGTTGTCCTCCGTTTGTAGCAAAAACATTCCGTTTAATATTGGCCAATATTCTAGTTCTCTGAGATTTTTTTATGGATAGCGTAAAGTACATGTTTTTCCAATCACTTGTGTGCAAGGAATCTAGGTGAATTATAGGACTAAGACTAAGAACCTGTTTCATATCTTGTCAGAATTATTTTATGCTCACTGTCAGCAATAAACATTAAATAATTCCACTTGACATTGAATAGTGATGCTAGATGCCTTGAGACACAAGGTGCAAAGGGGAAATACAAATGCATTGTGAATGTCTAATGGCATGGTTACATTAAATGTCATATTTGGTTTGTTTTAATTTTAGGGCTAATTAAATGGTCCCATTTGAGCTATATAGAATCCACTTACATTTAGTTTTAAAAATGTTTCTTTTGCCCCCGCCCCCCGCCCCCCGTTAGTGGTTTTATTCATTGCTTGTGATAGCCTTTCAGAATTCAAGTATATTCAGCTAAATCACTGAAAAAGAAAATGCCTATCTGAAACATAATGAAGTTGAAAATTCCACTCACGTTTGATGTGTAACACAGAGATGAACAACTCTGCGTTTATTTTATATTGATAAGATTTTAGTAAATGTACACTTTTCATAACCCCACTCAAGATAAGCAAACATTTTACCTCCCTTGGTTTCTGGACAACGTATTACGTTGGCTCTTCTCTTACCCTTTGTTCCTTCTCTGTGCCCTTAGCTTTGATTTGGTTTCACATCTAACATGGAGATGTGTAAAGAGAGAGATGAGTGAAGAGCCAGTAAGAAGAGTAGTTGTGTTACTCTTAGGATAGAAAAGGTCTGCCAGTGAAATCTCTTTGTAATCCTAGAGAGCTAAAAGGATATCATGCCACGCTGACATAAAGGAGCCAAATACAAAACAAAATGAAACAATACGATTCGTCCTAGAGACTTTTCAAATATAAAATCAAAGAGTTACACTAAATCCAGAGGTATGGTACTTACCGTAAAATAGCATAGGATCATTCTCTAAGAAGTGAATGTTTTCTACTTAGCATTAAGCAAATTTGCAAGCAACAAGTAGAGATTAAATATAAGGTAGCGAGCTTGTCCAATGAAGGGTTTCTTAACCTTGACACTATTGACATTTTGGACAGATAATTCTTTGTTGCAGAGGGCTGTCCTGTGCACTGTAGGATGTTTAGCAGCATTTTAAGCAGGTTTTTAAAAATTTATATATCTATCTGTCTAATAATATTAAAATATAAAATATTTATATAAATATTTATATTTCTAAATATAAAATATAAGCATTTTTTAGGAGACAGAAAATCATTTTTAAAGCATCTCTTCAGGAGTTCTAGAAGTACTTTGGATTTACTGTAATTAGAAAATTCTTTTTTTGCTAAAGTATAGTTGACTTAACAATATTGTATTAGCTTCAGGTGTGCAACCTAGTAGTTTGACATATTTATAGACTATACTCCATACAAAGTTATTATAAAATGTTGACTATATTCCCTGTGTTGTATGTTATGTTTTTGTAACTTATTTATTTTATATCTAGTGGTTTGTACCTCTAAATCCCCTTCACCTATCTTGCCCCTCCCCCAGCCCTCTCCCCTTGGGGAACCACTAGTTTGTTCTCTGTACCTGTGAGTCTGTTTCTATTTCTGGGTAATCAATAAATAGCAAAAAAGTTGAACAGCATTGTGCATTCACAGTAGAATTTCTAGTTATTTTTTTCTATTTTGCTTATCTGAAATTTCTAATTTTTCTACAATAAATATAAATCATATTTTTAATAAGAAATGATTTCTTAAAAGCTTAACATAAAGAGAATTTAAAATTCATGAAAAGAACTTCATTTTTCTCAGTGACTGGGGGCTTTTTAACCTTTCCTAAAGGGAAACGACTTTTTGCAGGATAATTTATTCTATTTTTTTCCCTGTGCTTCAGGGCATTGTAGATATATAAGCAGAGGGTAGTAGTTTATCCTGAGTATATTGTCGAGCCACCAAGTAAAAAGAATGGTCAGAAGAAAGAACTTGTCTATTTTTCCAAATTTTAAATCTTGCCCCAATTTTGATGGAGCTCTATCAGTGTTCTATTTGCTACTGCTCTGCTCACCTCTGTCATGGAGAAAATTTTTGTACGAGTCTTTACAAGGGTGGATAGTAGCTCCATTATCTAAGTGGAGAAGAGGATATTTCCTTGCCAGGTATAACAGGACTCTGGGGAGGGCATTTGGGAGGAGAATTAGTGCAAATTCACAGCAGTTAGGAGAGTTATTTAACTTTTCTTAGCATGAGCTTTCTCAGGCTGTCTGACACATGGTGCATGCTCAGTAAATGGCAGCTTCTGTTATTAATGTTGCTGCTATTGTTGTGTAGCTAACAGGTGCCCAGCAAAGAGTAAGCAGGATTTTTGTGGCATCATACAAAAGGGAAGTACTAGGAGTTGAGTTTTCTCTGAGTTGCCCATCCAGTTGAACCCACCAAAAAAGGAGAGATGCAGATCCTCTTGAAAATTTCATTAAAGTCAGATGAGTATAAATTTGTTTGAGGAACTATTCCTTGCACTGGTTCTTTCCAGAAATAGAGAATGGCAGGGGAGAGGCATTGCGCCACAGAATGGGAGGAGCCCAAACCCACCAGCACTGAGATCATTCATGTTTAAAGCAGCTCAGCCTTAGGTTCAGATGCTGAACCTACAGTATCTCGTTCCCCTCCTCTTCTCAGTTCCACCCGCTCAACTTTATTTTTTTCAGCCGTGATGGAGAAATTGAGCTAAAGATCTGACACACTTCTCAGTGGCTCCAAAATGGAGTTGTCACTGAACTCTCGGATCTCTTTGGAGCAATTTCAAAACCCTGTCCATGGTCCTGCCAGGCTCACCATTTTGCCAGGTTTCAGACATCTGGAAAAATACCTGAAACCATTTTTCATTCTCATCGCCTTGGTACAGAGCAAGTTTTCAAGTCATCTCAATATAATTGTAGGGAGCTATGCCTTCTGTTCACAAACAGCGATTTGGACTATAAAGATGCAGCCTGGGATAGTGTAAATACTTCTAGACGGAAGGACAGAGGCCTGTGTTCTGCTACTAGATCTGCCATGAATTATGTAGCCTCTGTGAAGTGAAACTTGCATCAGCCCACTACCCATGGATTATGAGTCCCAACCTTTTGCATTTGTTATTTCTTGTGAGGCAACTAGTCCCACCCTAGGGAACATATATGAGGATGTGTATAAGTGTTACTCAGCCAGTCAGTAGTGGAGTTGTGGTTCTAACCCATGCATGACTGAATCCAAATTTTACACACTTTCCAATAACCTGTTGCCTCTAGCTCGTATTACCTGTGTTCAAGGACAATTAAATCTAACAGATTATATGCAAGGCTAAATACATTATGTTCTTCTGTGAGTAATAAACCGTACTCTCCTACTTGATGGTGGGCATTGATTTATATATTCCTTTCAACATCTTTGTTGCACCTAAGGTGAGAAGAGAATAAACAAAACAGGAGTAAGAACACACCCTCTGACGTCATTCTAGGTCAGTCTCGGTTGGGTTCCACTATTTACCAGAATCGATGAGATTAGATCAGATATACATAATGTTTCTAAGCTTCAGTTCACCACTAAAAAAGGTATATCAATATTACTTATTGCATATTATTATTGTGAGGTTATATGAAATAGTCTGTTTAAGGCACATAGTCCGCTCATCAGCCTGCCACAGTCTGAGAAGTCTGCACTGAGGAGATGTAGACACTTTCTCTTTTCCTCTTTCAGTATTGTATTTTAAAATTCATAGGTGTCAGGAATCTTATCCTGGGTGAGATAATCTCATGGGAAAGAGAATAAGGTCTCACGTGACCAGTACAGTGGGTTTCTAGTGTTGAGGCCCTCTGGACGAGCGATGCACAGTTGCTGGTTCTTCCTTGGTGAGGTGTTTTGGTAAGGGCCTTTGATCACGAATTACTTCCAAACGAAGTTCCCTTGACATGACGATCCTTTGATCTTCTGTAGCTCTGAGCTTGTGAAAGGCCACTTCTCTGCTGTGGCTCCTTTGCTCTGCAAGATTAACATAAGATTAGGGTGATGCTGTGATGCTCTTCTGTAGGATTCCAATAAAGCAGACACTTTTCCCCTCCTTCAATCCAAGCGCAGCCCTCTCTTAATGTGGTCTTTTTTTTTTTTTTTCCTCTGCTATGTGACCGAGGCAGTGCCAGACCCAGGCATTAACTTTTAGGCTCTTAGGGCACAAGTCAAATATAATTTGCTTTGTCCCTAACCATCCAGGGGACATTTCTAGATATGCTTGAAGACTGTCACCCTGGGATGAGTTTAGAGAGGATGTTCTTCCCCCTCTTTCCTGCAAAAAGAAAAGAAAGGGTGACCTGGAACTGGAAGCATGCCAAATCTCTCTCTCTAACCAAGTTCTCACTTTTGGCCTCATCACCATCCCTTGCTAAATTTCTAGGTCTTTGTTTACAGAGCCGGAAGGTGGTTAATGGTTAATGTAAGAAGATGGTTAATGGTTAATGTAGGCATCGCTGACTTTTGAAAGTGTTATAAAGGTAGTCTAGCATCCAGCTTTGAAACATAGCATTATTATGTATCAGAACTCTAACATAGGAAAAGTCCAGTTTTAATATCCTATTATGTTTGAATTCAACAAATATTTGGTAAATGAATAAATGAGTATACACAAGGACCCTAAATTTCACATGGTCCAGTCTTTTCATTTTATAGATCACAAGTTGTAATGGCTTCAGTTGAAATCTAATTTAAAAGACAGCAAAGTAAAAATGTATTATACTGGAGATGGAGGAGAGAAAGGCCATTAACAAGAATGCCATTCATAAGAATAGTATAGTATAGAAATTTTGTGTATTTCCAGTAGCTTTGTCAGCACGCTTTCCAGGAAGCAAAGTAAAGGGCACCAATCTTTTTAATGGATTGGCATTCCTCATCAAATACATGAAAGCTATTAGGGATTACCTAGTGTAGTTAGTAATGCAGAAAATAATTCCTGACTATTTAGATGACAAGCGGTTCTTCCTCCCCGCCCCCCACCCAGGCAAGCTCGTACTATTGAACTGTGAAAGCCAGGAGTGGTTCATAGGCTCATTTTTAATCCTCTGCCCTGAGAAATACAAACACCCTTGTAACTTGAAGCACAATGGCTGAACAGAAAGGAAATCCAGGCTTCTGTAAAAATATGACCGACTGGAGCCCAGAAATTACACATTTTCCCTGGTAACTAGTATCCAAGAATTCTTTCGATCCAAGTATATTTAATGCAGTGTAGATCATGTGGAAAAAGCCTAATTGAAGCCAATAGCTTGGCCGAAAAAGACTGTAAACCCTTGCGATTTGCGTCACTCTCTCCTAATAGGATCCACTGATTCGAAAAGGTAGTTGCCCGAAGATGTTCGCTTGGGTCCAAAATATGATGAATCAAATAGCAATATCTACGCATTCATTTTGGTGATGGTTGAAAAGATAAGAAGTTTCAGGCTTGGTGGGCTAATGTGGTTTTAAGGCATTCTCCGGTTTAATAGAGACCTTGAAGTTATCTGTGGGAGGCAACAATTTTAGCCAAGAAGATTGAGTCCATAAGGGGAGATTCTGGAAGATTATTTTATTAATCTTGCTAAGAAAACCTTTCAGTACCTCCTCAGTGCTTACAACATAAAGTCCATCTTCCATAGCGTGATATCTAATGACCTCCCTGATTGGACCTCTGCCTACCTCTCCAGCTTTATCTCCTCCTTCTCCTCCACATACATCTTAAATCCCAGCCCATTCTAAACTACTCTGGTCACTGAAATGCACCTTATTTTTTCAAATCTTGGAGCTTTTGCCTGTAATGTTCTCTCTGCCTGTAACACACATACAGGCTTACATGTTGATCGCCAATATCTGATATTAATCAAAATACAGGCGTACCTCGGAGATACTGCAGGTTCAGTTCCCGACCACTGCAATGAAGTGATTATCACGATAAAGCAAGTCACACAAATTTTTTGGTTTTTTGCATATAGAAGTTATGTTTACACTATACTGTAGTCTTTTAAGTATGCAGTAGGATTATGTCTCAATAAAACACTGTACGTACCTTAATTAAAAAATACTTATTACTCAAAAATGCTGTCATCTGAGCCTTCAGTGAGTTGTAGTAGTAACATCAAAAATCACTGCATTAGCACATTATAAATCAACTATACTTCGATAAAAAAAATTAAAGGAAAAAAATCACTGATCACAGATCACTGTAACAAATGTAACAGTAATGAAACAGTTTGAAATATTGTGAGAATTACCAAAATGTGGCACAGAGACAGGAAGTGAGCAAAAGCTGTTGGAAGAAAGGTCCCGATAGACTTGCTTGACACAAGGTTGCCACAAACCCTCAATTTGTAAAGAACACAATGTCTTCCAAGCACAATAAAGCAAAGCACAATATAACAAGGTGTGCCTATAATGGAAAAGATTGGTTATTGAGGGTGTCTAATTATCTAGAATCCTCATGATCTGCTCCCTCTCAAAATATTCCTCCCACCGTCTTCCCCATTCCAGTTGATGATGAAATCTACCCTTTCCCATTCTCTGGATCAAGACCTTGAAATTGTCTTTGACTTCCTTCTTTTGCACAGCACATCCAAATCCTTGCTCTGCCTTTAAGATATATTTGGAACCCAAACATTGTATAATCTCCACCACTACCACTCCTGTGCGTGACATCATCATCTTTAATCTAGGTTATGGCCAAAGCCTCCTAACTCATCTCCCATCCACTGTTGTACAACTGTCATCTCTTTTTAGCATGGTAGTCAAGGAGACATTGCTAAAAAATAGGTTAGATGGAGACACTTCTCTGCTCCAAACCCTCCATGGCTCTCCATTTTCACTCAATAAAAGTCAAAGTCGTTACAGTGGTCAAGACTCTTCGTGCTCTGAGCCCCACTCCCTATTCCTTCTCTGTCCTCACTGTTCACTGTGCTCCCCCTCACTTGAATACCTTTTTTTCCAGTCATGTTTTCCTTACTGTTTGGTTGCTTGGAATGTTCTTCCCCCAGATATTTTCATAGTCAGCTCCCTCATGTCATTTAGGTTTCTGCTCAAGTGTTACCTCCTCAGGAAGACCTTCACCCCTAACTAAAATAATGTATCTCTTCCTGCTTGTCACTCTTTTATGGTCATCAGAGCCTGTATCACTCTCTGATATGATAATGTCGTTTTGTCTGGTCCAACTGCCCAGCCAGAATATAAACTCCATGAGGGCAAGAGGTTTTTTTTTTATCTTATTGTCACTGTGTTTCCAGGGACCAGGGCAACACCTGGCACATAGCAGCTGCCCCAAATATTTGTTGAATAAATAGATTCTTTAATAAGAATCCCTTTAAGTTTTTGTGTTAGTCTCCAAAGCCACAATACTGTCATCATGACATATCTTGGGAAGAATGAGAAAATTATTGTTGTCAATCACACACTTTCATCCCTGGTATTTTTAGATCATATGTAATCAGTTATCCTTGATGTTTTCTTCTCCCTCACATTCCCATTCGATCAGTCACCACAATCTATTTTTTCTCCATCCTACTGCCTAGTCTAAACCACTGTCATTTGGGTTTTGCTTGGAACCATAGCAAAAGGCAAATCTCCAGGTCCCAAGTCCTGCTCTTTCCTCACACAAAAAACTGTTCTTTCTGCTGAATTGCAGCCAACATAATCCCTATAAAATGCAAATGCAGTCAAATCATTTTCCTGCTAAAAAACCTGAAATGGTTTCCAGTGCCCTTAGAGTGCCCTCCAACCTGGACTCTCTCTGAGTCCCTTCCCCATTTCAAGTTATAATCAATAAGTTGAATTTTTCCCAAACTGAACTTTTTTACATTTTCTCAAAGCAATGATCTTCTTTTCTTTTTTTTTTTTAACATCTTTATTGGAGTATAATTGGTTTACAATGGTGTGTTCGTTTCTGCTTTATAACAAAGTGAATCAGCTATACATATATCCCCATATCTCTTCCCTCTTGCGTCTCCCTCCCTCCCACCCTCCCTATCTCACTCCTCTAGGTGGTCACAAAGCACCGAGCTGATCTCCCTGTGCTATGCAGCCAAAGCAATGATCTTCTTACTGCAGGTCTCTGCCCAGGGTATTTGCTCTACCTGGAACTCTTTGCTTCTCTTTCCCCACCTTCCTTCTTCCTCCCACCGTATCCAGCCCACATCTTCCCTTGTTACCTTACTTAGATTTTAACTTAAGCTTTTCTTCAAAAATATTTTTCAGACTTCCTAGTTAATGGTAAGTCCCTTCCTGTGTGCTCTGTATCAACTTGGTTTTCCCTTTCATAAAATGGATTACATTTAATAGCATGTTTACTAATTTTCTCTCCCCTTTCCTCCTACCACCCATCCCTGTAGCATAGCCAGCATATATGTTTAACTTCTCTTGCCCCACGCAAAAAAACCCTATAAAACATTAACTTGATTCAGCAACTATTAACCCACAGTGTCTCCAAACCAAAATGGCCTATGTCCTAACCACTTTTCTTCCATCCCTTCCCTGGTCCTATTCTTCCCACTTCAAGGTGTTAATGATAAAGAATATAAATTAGATCATATGGGATCTGTATAACATGTTTCTGGATGAAAGAAGCATTAGCATCTTTGAAGAAAACATTAATAGACATAAACTAGATGGTTCATTTCAGGAGGAGAAGCAAGTCCTTCCTTCCTCCCATAGACAAGCCCCAGCCTGTCTTAACATACCCCTGACCCAGGTAAGCCTGCCCAGACATGGCACCTCCCTGGTTCTTAAATTGGCACGTAGTCCTGTTTGGATTGGACCACTTGATTAGAAAAGTCAAAGAACTGCGAACTGCACTTTTAAGCACTTTTTGATTTACTGTCAGCAAATTATTATGGCACTCTCTTTCAATAAATGATCTCAAGTACCCAATAGCAAGCTTTAACTTTTCCAGCTACTTGGTCTCCAGTTATGTGGAAATACCATGGTCACTTATGCATTCCCCACTAACTCCATGGATTAGCATTTTAGAGATGTTTACATTTTTTTCTCTACATATTTTTCTCAGTGTCTCTTGCAGTAGTTATATTTCTCCAATCTCTAAGATTTTAGTCAGAATGATGAACGCACTATTTAACCTTCATAGCTATTATTTAATGCTTAGGCTAGACCTTAACTGAGGCTAGAACTTGTGCTGAGTGCTTGACATATGTTGTAGTATGTTATTTAACATACTATACTATAACCCAGAAGTCTGGCACTGATTAGCCCCTCCAAACCTGTATTTCTTGTCTAATTTCATTATATAATTCTGTACTGTTCCCACTTGCCATTTTTCAAGCATATCTCAGGTTCTTTGCACCTGGTGTATTTTCTTTCTGGAATGTTCTTTCTCCATATATCTCGGTGGCTCATTTCTTTACCTCCTTCAGTTCTCTACTCAACTGTCAGTCTCAGTGAGGCCTTTCCTACCACTTTATTAAAATTGCAACCCTAAACTTGCCCCAATCAATATCACCTCCATTCTCTGGTTTATTTTTTTTCTCTTTGCACTTATCACCATTTATGACACTGAATATATCACTAATCTATCTTCCTTATTCTTTCTTCTCCCACGGGAAGGTTGACCACCATGATAGCAGAGATCGTTGTCGGTGTTTGCTGCCATAGCCCAGCTCTTAGAATAGTGCCTGGCACTTAGTATACATGCAAGAAATTGTGAATCATTGATGATTATCATCATTTATCAAGTAAATTGGGATTAAGAACTGTAAAGTAATATGACCACGATTATAGGGCTAGGAAGTGTCAGATGTAATTTGAACAGTTCTTCGTGCTTCAAAGCTCTGGGTTTTAAACACTGTCCTTTGCTGCCCTTCTCCAAAAGGCAAGGCTGATTATCTTGAACAATTGTCAGAGCTCATCTCTTGTGTGTTGTTTTTCTCAGTTAAACTCTGAATTCTGAGCGTGCCACTGTGATTCCTTTATATACCATCGACACTGTGGTGATGATCTGAGAGGCTAACTTTCCTTGTTATACTTTAGTTGATACCCTCTTCCTTAGAATGGGACTAGTGTAATAGAAGTATTTCATGTAGTATAGATCTTTACAGTCTCCGATGCATGTTTCCAGGAACTGTATCATCTCTCTTTTCAACTCATAACAATTCCATGGAGGATGTATTATCATCATTCTGGTTTTACAGATGAGGAAACTGAGGCTAAGAGATTAAAGAAACTGCTCAAGGCTAATAAAGGGGACAGCTGGGAGTTGAATTCTTGTGTGGTGATTTAAAATTCCATGCTCTTTAAGTTTTTGTTCATTATTATGTCATGCCACCTGCCTCCCTCCTACAGGAGTCTTCACGTCTCTTAGCTCCAATTCATTAACATGTAGGCTGAATTTGGAAGTGCCAGAAGAATGCCATTGTTATGCCTTTTACTCATAGGGCATTCCTGAATTAAGACAGTGGGGCACAGCGTAACCTTTTGAGATGAACTACCTCAACCACTCACCGTGTGGCGTTGACCAAGTTATATAACTTCTCAGGCGTGCAAGTCACAGGAACTGGAGAAAGTCTAATTAGCAAATAGCAGATGATGATAAACTGGTAGATTGTAAAGAATCACAGTGCAGAGACTGTCATTTATAATTTCTGTATTTGAGAGCCGTGTTATCAATTGTAGCCAATATTTATATAGCTCTTTGTAGTCACAGACTCTTCCAAAGATACTTTCTTTTTAGAACACCCCAATAAAGCATTGTGAAGTAAGCTTCATGTCCGTCTTACAGACAAAGAAACATATTCATTTAGATTAAAATGGCTTTTCTGAGTTCATCCAGTTAGTCAGCCCTGAGCTGGTATTCTAATATGGGTCTTTTAGTTCTACCACTCCAGACTTTGAACTTGAAGTAGAATAAAGGCAATGCGAGCCTTCCAATGTTGATGCCACTCCGACAGAGATTAATGCCTAAATATTGTTCTTAAAAAACCCTGAACGTGTTAGGGCATGACTTAACACATCCTCAGAGTAGTGACATTTTAAAAATCAGAAGGAGACAGATGTCTGAACAGATGTTTGCAGGTAAGCAGTGTACCAACAATTTGGAAGTTTCTGGAGAGATCTGAAGTCTGTTATATACATATCTGCAGATCTTTCCCTGCTCTAACACCCTCAGTTTTTTTCTCAAGGAAAACTTATTTTAATGTAAATACATTTTCATTAAGTGAACCATCTTGCTTATAATTTAGTAGTAGTTAGCACTCAAGTGCTGGGCATCTGAGCAGAAACTATTTTCCTATTCTCCAGTCTATTAATATACCTGTAGTCAATATTTTTGAGGTACTATGTGCCAGCCACTATTTCAAGTACTTAAATGGATTATAGGATAAATACTATTATTATCCTCATTTTATGGGCGAGGGAACTGAGGCTTGACCAGCTGTTAGGTTGGAGATCAGAATTTGCTTCTACGGTGCAATGGGCAGTTTCTATGGTTCCAGCTGTCTGTAGGGTTGAAGGTATTCCTGGAAAATAAGTTCTGTAATTATTTATTTAAATCACTCTCCCTTTCTCTCCTCAGTTTCTGCAATAATTAGCCGAGATGTTATCTAATAAAACCCTTGATTGGTAAATGTCACATTCATCCCCTTTTGTTTAAGGGTGACCTCAAGACTTGAAATAATCCTAAGAGTGCAGGAAGAGGGGAAAAGCAGGAGATCTGGAAAACTCACAAAAAACTTAATAAACATTTATTGAAATATAATCTGTAGATAGAGAAGCACACAAAAGATAAGTATATCACGCAATGAATTTTTAAACACTAAAGACATCTTTGAAATCAGGAACAAGATTGAAAAATAGAACCTTAACTGCATCCCAGAAGCACCCCTTCCTGTCCTCTTCCAAGACCCCACCAAGAGGAACCACTGCCCTGACTTACAGCACCGTAGAAGAGTTTTGCCTGTTTTTGAAAGTCATTACAAACGGAGTCAAGTTGTAAGTCCTCTTTTGTGTCTGACTTCTTTTGCTCAACAATAGATTTGTGAGGTTTATCCATGCTGCTGCTTATAGTTGCAGTTATTTAATTCTCATTGTGGAATAGTATTTCATCTTGTGAATATGCCAAATGTATTTATCCATTCTATTGTTGGACCTTTGAATTGTTTCCACTTTTGCTTATTTTGCCAGACTAAAATGCTTGTATATGACTTCGGGTTACCGTATGCAAGTATTTCCATGTATCTGTATATCTAGGAATGGAATTACTGGAATATGCTCGGGTTAATAGATACTGCCAAACAAACAGCTTCTCAAAGTGGCTGCACCTATTTATATTCCCAGTAGACACAGATGAGAATTCTGATTGCACCACAGTTTTATCAATACTTATTTACTATCTTTTTCATCTTACCCACACTGTTGTTGTGGTATTATATTCTTGGTTTTAATCTGCACTTCTTTGATGACTAATATAGTTGAACATGTATGGTTATTGTCCATTTGATTTTTACTGTTTTATGAAGTATCTAGTCAGGTCCTTTTCCCTTTTCTCTAAGGCACTGTCTGTTCTTTTCTAATGCCCAGTTTTAAAAGGCAAATAGTTCTACATGACTAGCTATGAAAACACAGCAATTTCTTGTTCCTATCCTACTCCATTCCTCCTCTCCAGAGTCAATCATTTCCTTTTCTACATCTCTGATTATAAAACATTCATAATATTATATCTTGATTTCTCAGTTTTAGGCATTATCTATTGACCACCAGGGAAGATGAAGAATTATATCTTTTCAACCTCTCACTCAAAGTGCACTCACAGACACACACAGACATGCCAACATACACATCGCACACAAACACTTCTTATTTCCTTCTTCTTCAGTTTCATTAGGTCAGTATTGTTTATCTTTTTATTTCTATGATATTTTAACACATGCTGCAGAGTTAGCTATGGTTATTTCCCCTGTATTGTGCAAATGCTTGCTTTACCTGGATTTAATTATTATCTCATTTTGTTATTGTTTATTTGCTCAGTTTTTTATTCACTCAACATCCATTCAATCTCAGATATTCCTCAAATAATATTGGGTTGGCCAAAAAGATGTTCCGTAAGATGTTACAGAAAAATTCGAATGAAATTTTTGGCCAACCCAATACTATCATCCCAGTGCCTTCAAATATATTTTATATTTTACAACTTTAACTCAATGAAGAAAGCTTTTCCAAAGCCTTCTGACCTCTTCCATTCTACACTGGAAGCTTGTTAGGTGTACAGCACAGCTGGGGTTGTTTGGATAGCCTTTCAACATCATCTCATTTCCGTTGGATCTCCTGTTTTCTGAATCCTGTCTATTTTTCATTTTTGCATTACATCCTTATTTAGAGAACGGATATTTAATTAGCTTCCTAAGTGTGCATGGAAGATAAATTGTTCAAATGTTGCATGTCTGAAAACATTTCTACTCTACTTTTGCATTTATTTGATAGTTTGGATGGATGTAGAAATTCAGGTTAAAAAGCATTTTTCTTTAGAATGTTATAGGAATAACTATTATTATATTTTCTAGTGTAACTTTTGAGAAATACATTGCCATTCTATTCTTGATCATTTGTACAACAACTGGAAAATTCTGGAAAACTTTATTCCTTAGTGTTATAAAATTTGATGAAAATGTACATTTGTGAGGGTCTATTATTAAAACAGTGTACTGGGAACGTTCAAGAGTCTTTGAATTTGGAAATTCCTAGGTTTGTTTTTGGGATTTAAAAAAAATGTTCTTTGATGATTTATTCCCTTGAATTTTCATTGTTATTTATTTCTGGAACTCCTATTATTTGGGTGTCAGACCTTTAGATTGGTCTAATTATTTGAATACTTCTGCCTCATTTTTTATCTTTCTCTTTTTTAATTTCACTTTTTGTTCTTTTTCTGGGAGGTGTAGATACTTTCTTAAACTTAACTTCCAAATTTATTGTTACTTATTTCTACTATCCTGTTTTATTACTGTTTTCTGAGTGTTCTCTTTATATTGTTTCCAGTTCTTGTAGGTACTGTCTTCTTTGACCTTTTCAGAGATAATAGCAAGAATTACTCTTAAAGTTTTTTTCTTATTACTTAATATAATATGTTTTTAATAAATTGACTATTTTTCTTCTAGTTTGTTCTTACCTTTGTATTTTCTCAGACATCTAGTAGCCTTGGCTATCTGCTTATTTTTTTGAGTGAGACATTAAAAAGTTGGTTGAAAATTCAGTTTACCCTATGTGTGATATTGATATAAATGATTTTAGGTTTATTCTTTTGAGCTATTCAGATTTTTCAGAGAAGATTCTTCCAGTCTAATGGAAGGGATCAATGCCATTTCTGGAAGAATTATACTTTGTTGCTAGCATTCTGAGAGCCAGGTGGGATGGATAAGGCAAAGGGTTTCAAAATTCAGTATGTGTATTTCCACTGAATCCCCCGTTTTCAATATGGTATCTTTGCTCTCAACTGTCTTCCAGTTTCTGTGGTACCCTCTACTGAGAAGAAAACTCCAGTCTTTGTTGGGGCAGGAGAAAGGCCAGGAGTCTGGCTGGGGTGAGGGAACATCTCTGAGGAGTCTAACTGCTTCTTTATCTAGTTTCCAATTAGTTTTCCTCTTTTAGCCTCACTATTCCCTGCAGTGCCAGAGATACCTGATGCCACCACTTCCTGTGTTCTGTGGTGTAAATCACCTTGCTTTCTGGCTTCCCCACTGCAGGCTATGAGTCATTTTCCTTAGGTCTTCTGACTGAGTTAACTCTCATCCACTTCTTTTCCAGCTTCCAAAATTATGTTGCCCATGTCTCTTCTCCAATGTCCTTTGCATTTTGAGGGTCTATGGCCTTCATAATTTGTCTTTGATATTATTTTATTAGTGTTTCATGGAGAAAGTAGAGGTAGATGTGAGTATTCAATCCAGCATCTTTAATTGGAATTTAGTCCCTCAGTTCTAAAAGTGTTTCTGACTCATAAATGAAGAGTCACAACAAACCATGGATGAAAATGTATATACAATAATAGTAGTATAAGAATGTAGAATTAGAGGATATAAAATATATTTTTCTTTGAGAAAAGAGAAGATTGAGGGACGGGATATAATTCAATTTATAAGTATCCCTCTCTAAAAAAATTACTCTCTCTAAAAAAATATTAGAAGAGGCTTCCTGGAAAGACAGACATTTCCCCTATCTGGAAGTACGGTATCTGACTAATTTCAAAGACTAATAGAGCATTATTTATGATGTTAAATGTTTGAGTTATTTCTTTAAATTTGCAGGATGTTTTGGAAATTGGGGCCATAAATTGCCTTTCCACTAAGGATAGTTAAGTCAGGTTTTAAAAAAAAATCAAGAGCTATTTCACATGAAATTTCATTTGAAATGTAATTTCAAATGATTTGGAAGTGGGCCTTTCAGTGGCTTGGGAAATGACCAAGGGAAAATAAGTAAGAGGAAATGGCAAAGGGAAATTTAGTACATAATTGGGGTTGAAGGACCATCAAGATACCATAGAGATGAGCACTGGGCTCAGGCTTATTTAACAACTTCATGAATGATCCGGAAGAAGGAGGATTCAAGTTAATTAAATCTGCAGATGGTCCTTAGTGGAGTTACAAATACCAAGGCGAACTAAGAAATAATACAGGAAGACCTGGGGGTCAAAAGCTTTGATAGCTTTGGGCACAGAAGTGCGAAATTAAATTTGGAAACGATAATTAAAATTGAATACACTTTGTTCAATGAAAAAATAGGAATTAAACTGCAGACAATTGGTGCTGAGTAGAAAATAGTAAAGCTGAAAGAAATCCTGTGGCTGATGAACAAGTTATTTAAACAAGAGCCTTGCTTTGTGACTCCAGAAATAAATTCATTTTAAAAAGAACATGTACTTTTTAATATATTTGCTGTGTGCGTAATATTCACAAAACATTTAGTCACCAGGAGATGGCTGACATTAAAAACACAAATAAGAATCTCTCTAACCTCAGATGTATTTACACTCTATCAGTAGTAAGGTAAGTGGAGTAGAATATCACAAATATATTATAATGGATTAATGAGGTTAAGATCAAGATATGATGAGAGGTATATGATGTGGAGGAACCACTGAGAGGCAACTGACTACAAAATCGATGATTTCAACTTTTCGATATAGACTCTGTGTTGATGTGGTGTGAGGTTGGGAAGATTGTTGGGTAATTTTACACGCTGTCCCAGTAGTACCGTTCACTGTAGGGCACCCTCTCAGGTCTGGGTGTTTAAGAGTTTGTCTGGTTTCAATAGTATGGTCAATAGAATGGAAACCAACCAAGGCCTGGGGACAGTAGAGCAGCCTAGATGAAATTATAGTGATAACTATCAGAATGGAAATCATATGTACGCAAAGACATACAAGGGCAAGATGTCGACCACTTATTGAATACCTTGCCTGTGTCAAGATTGTTCCAAGCAATTTACGTTAACTCCTTTAATGCTCACACTCAATCTACAGGATTAGACATTATTCTCATCTCCAAATTGCAGTCAAGAAAACAAGCCTAGGAAATGTAAGAAAATCGCCTGAGGTTAAGTGCCAATAAGGATGGGTAAACTGGAATTCAAACCAAGGGCTTTCTGTTTCTAAGATCTACGTGCGTTTTTTTTTTTTCCAACTATGTTACACCATTTGTCACAGAATACTAGCATAAATAATATATGTAGAACTCGTGTGTGTGCATTTTGTCTATTCTTTAGAGTTTTAGGTAGAGAAACATTCTTCTGAGACTCATTGACAGAGCTATTCTTGTATGCTATAAAGTTGTGATCAGATTTCACTCTGTGCAGTTTTCAGTGCAAAATCGTCTTAAAGGAGTGTTTTGTACTTGGGTTAATTGTTTTGCGTCTTGGGAGAGGAGACACATTAACTAACATGTAGCAGAAATTATATAATATGATAGTGTCATTCCCAACTGTTGTCACCCAGAGTCACCATGTTTTAAAGTTTAAGTATCAGTATGTTTAAGAAGTAATGTTTATATATGTTAGCAGATTCAGATACTCTACACTTTAGGTAAGGAGATACATTGGAAGTCTTTCCATCTGTCTTTCAGCTGTAAGTTCCCCTACTCAGAAGGAACAAGAATTACCAATTTCTTGTGTGTAGGCTACTAGACCACCAATTTTAACAGGACCCAGATGATGTGGGTTTTTTTAGAGGTGATGAGGACACCTTGTGTGTGTGTGTGGCACCTTGTGTGTGTGTGTGTATATATATATACACACACACACACACACACAAGAGGCATTAAGTGGGTCAGAGAGAATTAAGATACACTTCACAGTCTTATTTGAAGAGGCAAGGGTGGAAAAATTCCCCATGAAGTGTGCTGAAAACCACTAAGAAATGGGAAAATTGGAAAATGCAGGCAGCTTTGCTGGAAAGTGAGCAAGATATAAGGAGGGAAATCCTGAAGATTAACAGTGAGAAGAGATATCCAGGGTGACTGATTGCTTTAGCTTCTCTGTATCTGCCCTCTTTTTGAAACTAATCAGAATTCCTTGAGCTTCTGGTGAATGAGATTTCTAGGTGAGAAGAATTCTGTTTGTAATACAAGTGAGGTGGTTTGAATTGAAACTTAATCACATTTAGGAAAGTCAAGTATCCCTTCTGGGAGAGATCATGCAGATTATGAAATGATTTTAGCAAACTGGTAACAAGACCATTCTTTCTAACTTTCGAATCTATATTTGGCTAACTAAAACACATGGAAAGAAAAATCCTGTTTTGGTCCCAGGGGCAAAAGACCTAAGAAATATTTCTTTCTAACTCCTATTTAAATGACTCATTCAGTTTCTAGAGCTCACTTCACCCACTAAAATTGCATCAGTAATTGTAGAGAAATTTCTTCATGATAGAGTGGAATCTCTTCTATTATTCTAGTCATAGTAATTCCCCCATTATTTAACAGTACATGGGAAATATCACAAGTCATGTTACAATATAGGACTTTGAAAAACATGAAATATTAACAGCATAATTCTACTTTTTCACATGAGTAGAAATTATACTGGCCTCTCTGAAAATAACACCTGAATGGAAGTCTCAAAGATGAGAAGCCTGAAAAAATAATAAAAAAGAAACATCAATCCTCAAAACCAACCAAGTATGAGAATTTATTGATTAGGGTGGGGGGAAGACAACACTAGCTGAGATAACATCTAGCCTAGAGAGACCAGGTCAATTCATACAGACCTTAAGTATCTTTTCAGTACCTTCTTCAATTCTGGGAGCATGCAGTTGCAAGTTTTGGCAGAAGTAGTTTTCACTTGCGCATACCTGATGATGAAACTTCCTTCATCACATAAATGAATTTTTGCCCCAATGCTTGCCATCAAAGCATCAGTAGTTAACAAGCCATACCCTGTGAACTTGCTCATCACCTGCACTGTTACATTTTTCCTAAGGAGAGAAATCTATAGGGAACTAAGCTTATGGAAGAGGGCAGTGGGGCAGGGGGAGAGGGAGTATTGGATGTATATGTTTTCTAAAGCAATTTTCCAATACGAGCAACTGAAGCCACCACTTTTATAGAATTACTTACCTCATTTACCTATTCAAAATTATAAAATAATATGTGGTTCATTTAATAAATAAAAACTGGTTTCAGAATACTATATACAAGAGCAGAAACCAATTTTATCCCAGGTAGACGAAAGATTTCTGAAGAAAGGGCTAAAGAAATACAGACTTGGCAGCTAGGGTCACTTGTGAATTGCAGAATTCACATGTATTTACTTAGCCCATAAATGGTTACCAACTACTTGCTATGTACAAAAATGCTTTAAAATAAATCCAGATGATGAGTTACCAGGGGAGATAAGAGAGGTACATAAATAATTATTAATACATGATTTTTAAAATGCTAAATTATGTATGAGAGTCATAAAGAGCTTTCGTAGGATTTTAGAGGAGGAATATTACTTCTGTTTGGGGGCAATGGAGGAAGAATCAAGAAAATTGTAATGAATGGCAGGCATTTGGATAGCATTTTTAGTAATGAATCAGACACATCCAGCTCAAAGTAGAGAAGTAGCATTTGAGAAAGAGAAAATAGCATGAACGAAATCTTGCCGTGTGAAATTACAGGACCACCTTGGGAAAGCTGAGCAATCTAGTCTGAAGGGTGGGTTGGGATTATACGTATTTGTATTAAGCTCAGATGCAGAAGGATGAGCTAATCATCTCTGTCACTTGCTATCGTACTACTCTTGTAAGTTCTCTCCCATTTGTTTATTTAATCTCCTGTCTCTCACTGCTCCCTTCTCTCATGCCTCGCTCTACCGCAAAGACAACTATTTAATGTATCTGGTATGTTTCTTTACTTACATGTGTTCCTTGAAATGTGAATTCCTCTTTTTTGCATTTTGATTTTCAACTTACTCAGATGGTATAATGCTGTATATTTTGCCATGATTGCTCTCTTGAAAAAACTCAGCACCTTAGTTTAAATGTAAGATTTAGAGTGATTGCCCTGTTTACTTAAAGTCCACTTGTTCTGACTGACAAGAGATTTTTTTTTTCCAACATTAAATGATTGTTTATTTTTCAGGTTTAAAAGTTTTGAAATATATATACAAGCTAAATAAACTACACTCAGAATCAATGTGGAGCAGGACATATTATTCTGGATAATAGGATAGGATACAAAGAGGATGATGTCGGGAATTCTGTGGTGGTCCAGTTGTTAGGACTCCGTGCTTTCTTGGCTCAGGCAAAAAAAAAAAAAACAAAAGGTCATGTCTTCAAGTGCAAAGAAAAACTGGTAATGCTGCATGGTGCAGTGTCCTAAGCGTGTTTCCATCATGTTTTTCTCATACGTTTTCCCTCCAAAATAAAACCCAGACAGCCACTATTCCCCTTGACTGCAAGCAGTATCACTCTGAAGAGCCTCTTAATTGTCACCTTGTCATTACATAGACCAAAGCAGGGACATAGACCAAAGCAGGGACATAGACCAAAGCAGGGACTGATGGGTTAAAATGCACGTATAAACTTTATTTGACTAAATCCTACCAGATTGTTTCCAGAACGGCTGCATCAGACCACTGTCTGCCAACAGTGCATGATTCTAAATTTCCCAATCTTGTCTGTGTAAATCATAGATCATTGTTTAATTTTAATTTCTCTAAGTACCAATGAATTTATGTATCTCTCCCTGTGCTTCTTAGTCTTTTAGATTTACTTTAAAAATAAAAATTGCCTGTTGACTCATTCTGCCCATTTTCCTGTTGAGATTCCTATCTTTCCCTGGTTGATTTTAAGGAGCTGTATATTAGAATGATGTTAAATAGAGGTAGAGATGGGGACAGTTTCATCTTGTTTCCCATCATAAAATAACGTGTCCAAAATTTCTACATTAACTATAATACTATAATATTTCAGTGAGTTTCCGATGTATCACTTCCAGTGCAAAGAGTTCTGTTCTATTCCAGCACCATAGAATATACATGTATATACACACACATTATATTTATTATATTATATAATTATATATGAGGGCTATATATCATATGTGAGGGAGGGTTATATGGACAGAAATAAATGTTGGACTCCTATTTTTGTGCAAAGTACATAAATGATTTACAATTCTTTTAAAAATTAACATAGTATAAAACAAATGAAGACTGGGTCTTGGTATTAAGCATGAATGAATCCATCATTTTTTTGTATGTCTCAAAGGTTCCCTTGATTTCTGTATTAAATAAAAACATTGCAGGGACTTCCCAGGTGGTGCAGTGGTTAAGACTCCATGCTTCCACTGCAGGGGGCACAGGTGCTATCCCTGGGTGGGGAACTAAGATCCCACATGCTGCATGCATGGCCAAAAAAACCGAAAAACAAAGAAAAAATTGGATTAAAAAACGTGGTATATTCTGTGGTGACCTAAATGGGAAGGAAATCCAAAAAAGAGGGGATATATGTATACACATAGCTGATTCACTTCGCTGTACAGCAGAAACTAACACAACATGGTAAAGCAACTATACCCCAATAAAAAAAATTAAAAAATAAAAAAGTGGTAGTTTTTCATTGTAAAAAATGGGAAAATATGAAAAAGTATAAAGAAAAAATTAAAATTACTCATAACTTTATTCTAGGGGAGGAAATACTCATATTACTCTATTTCTTTTCACCTAGCATACTTACGTATGCACAATCTTTAAAATTTTTGCAGCTTAAAATATGCTTATTGTATAATTTTAAGTTGTGTAAAACATATATAAATTATATAATTAAATATATATCTATATTAAATCTTATATAATTATATAGATAGATTTCATAGGCACATAGGCTCTAGAATCACGTTTTCAACTATCTAAAATTTTGCCTATTAAATATTAATATTATATTTGTGTAAGAAATACAAACATCTATATAAATTTCAAAAGTATATTTGTAACTAACAAGAGTTAGCCCATACTATAGATATCAGACTGTATTTTGTTTTTATTTTAATAATGAATCATAAATCATTGCTTTTTTATGGAAGATATTTTTAATAATAATAATGATAATAATAACAGTGGACTCGGCTTACTCACTTAAGGCCTGTGTCTTCCACTGGAGTCCCAAGCATCAAACTCTGAACATGGCTACAAACCACATTTCCTGAGGCTCTCTGTGTCTTTAAATGTTCATTAAAAAATATGCCATGTATGGTGCCTCCTGCTCTAACACTCTGAAAGCCTGTGTAATTCACTCCCTGTGTCTCTCCTCATGTTGAATGATTCATCAATGTGCATGAGTTCAGCTGCATGGAGTTTCTGGGCCCATGGGCCCACCTGCCTTGAAGAGACAGAAAATCAAGGAGGTATCATCAGTTGGTCTTGGGGAGAATCTTCAGGATGATCAAAGGAGACTGGCCTCAGGCAAAAGCAAGGATCCTTACAGGGCCTCAGAGAGGTCCAGTATGAGGAAGGCAGGTGGAAGAAGCACCATATTTCATTAGACCAAAGATAAAGCCTGTTTTGCCAATGATCACCTAACCCTTAAAGTGTCTGGTAAACAGTAGATGCTCAGTAAGTGTCCTCTGAGCTGAATTCTAAGTTCTTTTATATGGTACTTGAAAAGGTTTTTGTTTTTGCTTTGTGCCTCCTTAAAAAGGTTATTCCTATTCCATTCTTGCCTCGTATGCTCGTTTCTCCATTTCTCTTTTCTTCCAATTCCTTACACTTTACATAGGGAGCTTATAGTCAGTGATTTTTATAGCACTAATTGGAACTAACAACTCCCAAGTGATCCAGTTATTCAGTAGCAGTTAGAAACACTGCTCAGGATGGTCATTACAGTATTCTGATTTGTCCGTGCTGGGGATAACAGTCATCTCTCTATTGAAGAAAAAACCAAAAAACTTAGATATAAGTATAAGCAGGTACAACTAGATGCATTTCCAAAGACGTCTCTTGAAATTAGCTGTAAAGCCGCAGGGAAAATAAAGCATTAGAGAGGTGGCAGTGGAGTATGAAACCTCTTCATTTCAGGTCAGTTTTAGGTCTACAGGTGGACAATACTTCATGATTGATGGTTGGCTAAGAAACATTGAATCGGGTGTTTGGTTTCATTATTAGTAAGTAGGCATTTTGTCAAGCTGTGTTTGTGGTTGACAGTCTGATTTTGATGGTGTTCAGCTATTGCCATTTGGTAGAAATTAAGGTAAATAGTTAAGAAAAGCCTGGGTTTTACGATGAGACATAGACGTGCCTTTGAATTCTGGCTTCAGCACTTACCACTGAGTCTCATAATTTTTGGTTTGGGCTTTAGTTTCCTCTCCTTTCACGTTAGGATAATAATGGCTAAATGAATTTATTTAGAATAAGTAAAAATAATACTAGTTAGCACTTATTGAGCACTAACTCTGTACCAGACGCAGATTTAAGTATTTTTACATATATTTACAAATTTAAGCATCAAAATGCATACAACCAATTCCCCATTTTACAGATGAGGGAACTGAGGCAGAGAGAAATTAACCCAAGAATATGGCAGATCCAGGGTTTTTGTTATTTTGGTTTTTTTTATTGGAGTATAGTTGCTTTATAGTGCTGTGTCAGTTTCTGCTGTACCCCAATGTGAATCATCCATATGTATACATGTATCCCCTCTTTTTTGCATTTCCTTCCCATTTAGGCCACCACAGAGCTCCGAGTAGAGTCCCCTGTGCTATACAGTAGGTTCTCGTTAGTTATCTATTTTATACATAGTATCAATCAAGTATATATGTTAGTTCCAATCTCCCAATTCATCCCACCCACCCCCTTTCCCCTTGGTAACCATATGTTTGTTCTGTATGTCTGTGTCTCTATTTCTGCTTTGCAGATAAGGCAGATCCAGGGTTTGAATTTAGGAAATCTAGTTACAGAGCCTGCAGTTAAAACACTGTGTGTTACCTTGCAATAATATCTCTCATCTGTGAAAGCTGTGATGCTGATGGAAGATAACGGTAATGCTGATGATGGAAGTCGATAGTGATGGTGGAGTCAGGTCAAGGAAAAACATTACTAACACCCTTACCCTGGGCAAGTCAGCTTCCTCTTCATAGCTCCTTCAGTGTAGCTTTGCCAACTGGTTTAGAAATTCACAGATGGAATATCTAAGCAAATATAAAAGATTATTTCTGTACACATTACTAGTGGACTACTCAGTGATTGGATAGTACTTAGAAATAAATTCTAGTTTTGTGTTTCTTTTTTGTCTTCATTTTCACCCTTCTTTAAGAAAGTCACCTTTAATAAAACTCTGGTTTGGGTCACAGAATCCTTTCTAGACTCTCCAGATTGGAGATGAGCCTTAGATCTTCTCTTATTAGAACACCCACCCCATGCCTCACTCTCCACCCAGTTTGTTTTCTTAGGAACTCATTCTAATCTCTTTGTTATGGTTGTTGTTGTTTGTTTGTTGTGAAAGGAACTCACTCCTGCTGAGGCAGCACGTGCTGTCACATTCATTTGTATTTTCAGGTGGAATCTGCCTCCTTATGATTCAACTTTTGGTCCTAGTTTTCCATCTTGGAACCAGTTAGGGAACTAGCTCCTTCCATGTAGCAGCTTCCTCGTGCTGAAACTTAAATTTATTCCCATTAAACTTCTCTTTTTGGATTTGACCCACAGCTCTAGGCTGCCAAGTTCATTTTAGGTCATAGATCTGCCATCCTGTTTATTCACAGTCCAGTCAGTTTCATGTTATCTCTAAAGTTGGTAAACATGTGATGCCCTCTGTGTCTCTCTCCAGTTCCTGATTTGAGGGAAACTTTTATTTCTGCTCTGCAATCAGATCACATTAAAAAGCTAAGTTGGCAAATACTTATGACTTGTCTGTGCCACAAATAAAGGAAAAAAATTAGACTTTCAGTTTCATTAACATGTCACCCTTTAGCGTCTATTTTTATACGATTGTACTGATTTTAGCTCTTCTCTCTTTGTATGTCCACTTGTTTGGTAGTTAATGATCCCTGTCCACATCTCAGTGCCAGGGCAAAGCACTAGGCATAGCAGTCATAGGATGACAGAGAATGTAAGAGGAGACAGAGGGAGAGACATTGACAAAGGGCCTGTATCAGTCAAACAGAAAGTAACACATTTCAGACACCACGTGACGGCAGCAATGACAAATTTCACAGCGTGTCTTTGAATGTCGCAGAGCTATAGAAAGAATGTGGCAAAGAAAAGCACCACATTTAGCCCTATTCCTTTCTTTCTACTTTAAATTATACAACCCTTCCTGTAACATTGGCTGTTAAAGCTGAACTACCACTTGCTATAAAACAATCTTAATAGAACATACAAAGCGTCTTCTTAGTGAAAACATAAAAGATTTTTATCAAATTGACGATATAAGATCTTCAGCCAGAGATCCTTGGGAAGAAAAAAATATATTTTAGGTAATAGAAGTTACCTGCAAACCATAAAGTTATCCAGGGTACAGTATAAGACACACACAATTAAAAGGGGCAAGGGGGAAGACTTTGTTACTTTGACAGATGTCGAACGGCGTCTTTTTTTTCCCAAATTCTTAAATGCAAAATGCTTACTTGGCAAACTAGAGCCTGAGTGAGGACTGTGAAGGGCTGTTGTACAGGTGTTAGGTATTTGTCCTGCATCCAACTAATATCAGCTGTTTAGGTAAGTTACTCTATGTTCTCTGGGGAGACACTACCCAGAAAGTACAAAATGACCTAAGAAAAATTATTCTGAGTTCTTGCTGGCGGCAGACTTAGTTCATAACCTCAGATTGTACCAGGGATCCATTAGGCTTTAGCTGGCAGGTAGAAAGATGCATCACTGAAACTTAAGGAAAAGGAAGTTGTAGCATGCTTGCATGGTCAGAGAAAGCGAGGCTGACGCAGCATTTCTGATTTAAGCCACTCATAGGACATGAAGCATCTTTAACCTTATCGCAGGCTTTACGTATGCTGCAGCAGAAGGAGTGTGAAGTTCACATCAGGCATCCTGGGTGTGCATCCTGCCTCTACCTGCCACTAACTGTGTAATCCCTAAACTGTGTTTATCCTATAAAATGGGTTAATAACCTCTACTTCATGAATGTATAGTGAGGAGTAAATGCAATAACGTAGGTGTAGAGCTGTGCCTGGCACATAGTGTATTTTGAGATACAGTTTCCCACCCTCCCTTTGATTTAATTATTTATTTATTATTTTTTTTGGCGGTACGCGGGCCTCTCACTGCTGTGGCCTATCCCGTTGCGGAGCACAGGCTCCGGACGTGCAGGCTCAGCGGCCATGGCTCATGGATGGGCCCAGCTGCTCCGCGGCATGTGGAATCTTCCCGGACTGGGGCACGAACCTATGTCCCCTGCATAGGCAGGCGGACTCTCAACCACTGCACCATGAGGGAAGCCCTCATTTAATTTTTTAACCAGGGCAAGAGGTAGGTTGACACTTAAATGTTAGAAAAGGTATTCACATCTGATGTCAGCTTTAAATATTTATACCTGCAGTCTGAAAGAACAGCTGCAGGCTTGCCTTCAAGTTAGTCCTAGTTGTCAGAAACTGGCTGTGGTCATGCTTGGTTTTTCATCTACCTTTCCTGGTGTCAGCCATACTAAAATTTTTGTACACATGAAGTTTGACAACTGTTCTGGACTCTTTCCGCATTTTCAGTACCTCCTTTCCTCCTCCACCTCCTTCTGGGGGAAGAAAGTAAAGCTGTATTTTCATCTGTAGAAAAGTACTGAAGAATTTAGGCAGGAGATCCACCCATGATATTTGCATTTGACTAGAGATTACAATTTTGGCATGAAGTACCCGTGTTCTAAGGGTGAAATCTCAGACAATGTCCCAGATTTTTGCTATGTCAGCCGTGGCCTGGGCATCTAGATATTCCTATAATGTAGCCACACTCTTTTACCAGGTTGCCACGTGTGCTCACTCATCAGGGGAGAAAGGCAGAGTTAAGAAGAATAATTGGAGCTACAGAGTACTTTAACTAATGCTTGGTAGAAATCACTATTCCTTTCTTTTCCTTCTTTTTTTTTTTTTTTAACTCATTTGTCTCTTAATCTAGACGATGTCTTTGGTATCTTTGTCTCTACCGCTCTACTGAAGAATAGATAGATTTTATCTCTTAGGTTGTGAGTTTGTATCTCTTATTCCCCTTCATCTGTTCTGTCCTTCTACTGACTCCCTTCCCCTCTGGCAGTCACCGGTTTATTCTCTCTGTGAGTCTGTCTTGTTTTATTTGTTTGTTTTGCTTTTTATAGTCCACATATAAGTGAAATCGTATGGTATTTGCCTTTCTCTGACTTACTACACTTAGCACAATACCCTGCAAGTCCATCCGTGATGCCACAAATAGCAAGATTTCATTCTTTTTCTTGGCGAATAATCCTGGTGACTGTAAATAATAAATATAAATATAAGTACGTGTATATATATAACATCTTCTTTATCCATTTATTTATTGTTGGACACTTAAGTTGCTTCCATATCTTGGTTATTGTAAATAATGCTGCAATGAACATAGGGGTATGTGTATCTTTTTAACCTAGATAAGTACTCAGAAGTGGAATTGTGGGATTATATGGTAGTTCTATTTTTAATTTTTTGAGGAACCCCCATACTGTGTTCCATGGTGGTCACACCAATTTACATTCTCACCAAGAGTGCACAAGGGTTCCCTTTTCTTCATCTTTGCCAATACTTACTGTTTCTTTTTGTAATAGCCATTCCAACAGGTGCGAGGTGGTATCTCATTGTTGTTTTAATTTGCATTTCCCTGATGAGTAGTGATGTTGACCACTTTCTCATGTGCCTGTTGACCATCCATATGTCTTCTATGAAGAATGAGCTATGATTCTTTAACCTAAGAGGGCATCTGAAAGAAAGGTCTTTCTCAGTCTTCCATCAGGAGCTTGTGAGGCCTATTGAAGTTTCTGAACCCTACCCATTTGCTTCTAAAGTCACCCTGAGATAGAGCTGAGCATTGCAACTCTTTCTTTTAATTGGATAATTATGCAAAGGTGAGAGCAGCTAAGAGTTAGCTGGCCCTATTGATATTAGCTGATGCCAGAAGAATTGAGCGGTGACTCAGTTATCAATATCTGCTGGGAAGTCACCGACAGGATCAAGTAAGGGATAGCTGACCTCCTGTGAAGGACACACTTTGCTGCTGAGATGGCTGTTAAATCATTCTACGCAGATTCAGGTGTATAGGAAAAGCCACTTACTCTATTTTCATTATCGTAAATTATAACCCTATTCTGAGCCCCCATTTCAGACTAGTGGGAATTCAATCTTTAGCATATTGAAGAGGGTTCCTTCACAGAGTCCTATGAAGATCTTGGGGTCTCATGGGGCACAAGGCATTTGAGCTTGTTGTATAGTCTACATTGGTCAGTGCTGGGATGCTCATAGACCAAACCTGCATAGACTGTTAAATTTGGAGACTTTACAGATGACACAAATCCAACCCAACCTATCTTAACCAAAAATGCAAAATGTTTTTCACATTGTTGAAATGTCCAAGGGAGGAGCCTCGTCTCTGGGCATAGCTAGATAAAGGTGCTCAAATAATGTCATGAATCTATCTTTCTCTCACGGTTGTTTCCATCTGGGTTAGTTTCCTTTCATCAGGCTCCTCCCCGATCATAAAATTTTGGCCATCTGCCACCCCAAGTACCCCTCTTTACATGTTGCTTATCCTAGTGGATATAGAAGAGCTCTTTAGCTCTTCCAGCAAATGGGTCCTTAATTGGCTCTCATTGCACTGTTTGGGTTAAGTGATGCAGGTAGATCATTCTGCATGAATCACAGGGACTGAGGGAAAGAGAGGTGCCTAATAGAAAGTCAAGAATGTTATCAAAAGAATGAGGAATAGATGTTGGGCATACAGAAACAACCAGCATCTACCTGGGCACAGAAAATGGGAATCTTTCCGAAGGTGGGAGCACAATTATTAGAGTCCTGTCTCCCTACACACATCATTCAACTATTTCTGTCAATTCTAGCTCAACCTTTTTTGTAGGGTGCTGAGAATGAGTGGACAGGGGCTTCCACCACCTGTGGAATGCATCCTCATTCATCCTTTAATCAATGTTGCAAAAAGATCTCTCTTGTTTCTGTTCCCACCTCTGCAATCAAATGGACTGGGCTTCTTCCCCCACAGATATATTAGTACAATCTCGTTGAACTTTAGTTTTCACAAAAGGCATGTGGCCTTCAAGGAAGTTTGTTTCTCAGGCCTGAAATATAGAAGGAGCCTGACTATTCTTGGAAGGAGAGAGCGGAAAATATAAGAAAGAGATTGCAAGCAATTTCTTAAAACATTTTCCTAGTACTTTTGTTTCATACTCATATTTTCTTTTGCTTAATCCACACTAGGTCACACACACAGAATGAACTGGTTGACTGACTTAGTCCTTGCTGTTCTTCAATCTTTTGCCTTTATATAGAATATAGGGGGCAAAATAGTACAGTTCAAAGGCTTTATCAGGAACTTTTGAGTATGTGGTCCATACAAGAGTAATTAAAGTAAGTTCAGATTTTCTGATTTACCTTCTCCAGTTCTGCTTCATAGACTGCTAGAAATTCTGATTTGGGTTCACCAGCCCTAACCTCTCATGTTATAGACAAGATTAACACCAATGACATTGTGATTTGTTCAAGAATCAAAATGACTTGTAACTACCCTTACCTGACGGCCTGCTGTGATGCCAGACACTGTAGAATCATACTTTTTACTACTAAATTATCACAGTAACCTCTTATAAAATGGAAATAATAATGATGAGGATTAGAAGTCTTAGGCACTAAACATGTAGCTGGTATGGCCTGGAGATGGGGTTAAAATTTTATTTTTGATTTTCTTTTTAAACTCCAGAGTTCATTATCTGCAGGACAGCATTATTGCTAGGATCTCTCCCTGGGTCTCCTGAATCTCAGTCTGAGGGCCTTCCCTCAGTGGCCCAGAGGAGAGCAGCCTCTGTCAGTGTTGTTCAAATTTTGCTTCTTGGAAGAGCTTTAGGGTTTCAGCCATGTCCCCTTACTACTCACTTGGGATGGGATGGGAGCCAAAGAGCCCACTCTAAGTCCTCCACTCCCACTTTAACCAGAGCTACTCTGCTTTTTCATCTCTTAGGTAAGGGGATGGCAAGGGAGCTTGCATTTGAGGAAAGGTTTACCAGTATCTGTGAAGACCCCAAGTTTCACCATCTCTGAGGGCTGTGTGGTTCTTCCACCCAAAGATGCCTGGGGCCACCAAGCTCTTCTTTAATCACACAAACCACTTTGCTGCCCCAGGCCTTGCTACTTCTTGTCTCTATCCTTCCTCCTGGTGTTGCCATCACACATTCCAGTGGTGGCTTGTTCAGCATTTCAGCAGGGACTAAAGTGGATGGCCTCACCTAATTTTGTGAAGAGTATGGGAATATCTTGGGTTTGATTCGTCTACTTTGTAGTTTTGTTTTTATTATTGTAAGAAGAAACAGGACTTGGGGTGTTTTTTGTTGTTGGGTTTTTTGTTTTGCTTTGTTTTTTTTCGTCTTGAATTTATTATTTCAGACTTGTCGTTGTGTTCTGTGCTAATAGAACACAAAGGTCTGTGGCCTGAGGTAATTGAGGTCAATGGAAATGTTTCCAGTGAAGATAGTACAAAAAATTAGATTCTGGGCTCTCAGAAAGTTGGCCCAAACAAACTGTTATCTTCATGTACTATTTCCTTCCTTGGGATTTTCATTAGATCCTCTGCAGCATCAGTTATCACCTGCTAAACAGGTGATGCACCAATCTATATTCTGGGACCTAATCCTTTCCAAACTCCAGATCCACACGCTGCTCTGAAATGGATTTTTCAGTGTGTTGAAAGACCCCTGACTTGGTCAAAAATGGACATATCGTCTTTCTTTATTGTGAATTAATTCCCTTTGCTAAAAATTCCCGTTATTTTCCTTCTAAGTCTGCCCCTAGCCCCAGCAGGAATTGTGGACCTTTAACCAAATTAAGTCCTGACACCTGGGAAGTTGGGTGGACCCTGAACACGTGTCAATTCACGTTGATTCTGGATTCTGTCTTCCAGAGGTTTCAAAGCAGGATGCGAGACTGAGTCAGTAAGGTGGTACTGACCACCGGAATTTTAAGACAGTAAGTAGGAGCAGAGTTGATGCTAGGAAAACCGAATTCATAGAGAAGCAGAAAAACAGAGTTTTGTAAAGGAAGCCGCAGCAGGAGAAGAGAGAAGACAAGGAGAAAGATACGGAAAGAGTAAATTTCTTAAAGCTCGCCTAGTTCCTGGGAAGACCAGCAGTATTTGTCATTGGGTTCACTGAAAGTTCTCTGTATGTTTTTATAATCAACCATACTTTCCCTTGAATTTATTCAAGTGGGGTTTTGTCCCTTATAACCAAATTATTCCCAGTTGAGGCCTTGCTTTTCCTGAATTTTCTAATAACAGTAATTATCACAAGAAGTAGATTATTGAGCGATTACTCTCTCCAAATTATGGTATCACTTAGTGCTTTACCTCAATTAACTTCCCAATCTCAAAACACCCTTATGTGATAAGGATTATACTCTTTGTAGAGATGAGGGAATGAGGCTTAGGGAAATTGAGCATCTTGTTCAAGGTCATTTAAAACTATGCCGGACTCCAGAATTAGGCAATTAGCCGTCTCACTAAAATATCTCCTTATTTCTATTAATGCTACTTTTTATCACTCAGCCTCAAAAGTTGTATCTTTTTAAAAATTATTTATTTTGAGTCATTGACAGCCAATAAATTATCTGAATTTTCTCTTAAATATCCATTCTGCCTTTAACTCAGGCTCCCAATCCCCCTTGTTCACAGCATTGCAGTGGCAGGTTTCTCTATTTTCTCGGTAGAGCTCCTTCAAATTTATTTTATGAATTGTAGGTCTGATTTAACGTTCCAAAGCCCAACTCTGATTATGACTTGGATTCTTCCGTGGATCCCTATTTCCTGCCAAGGCTGATAATATGCTTTTATACTAGAACTCATGCCTTATCCAGCATCTGCCCAAATTAACTTTCTTACCTCATCTCTCCTCGACCTCATGCATTTACCCTGCCCTCCTACTAAACCAAGAAACTCATTATTTCTCCAGATAGTCCTTGAACATTGCTGAGGCCTGCCTATCTCCTGGTTCTCTATTTCCATAGGTCAGGTCACTATTTTAGGATGAAAAGGAAAGAAGGGCAAATGCTCCAAGGCTCTGAGTCCTTTTGCTGCAGTTTTTCCAGTAGCTCTACTTGTAGAGATATGGATGCTAGATCATTAAAAAAGGGCAACTAGCCTGTTAAAGAACTTAAAAATTAAAGAACACGTGTTTTAATGTGAGCATTGATTTCCTATCAGCTGATTATAAGGTTGTTACTTTGACATGACATTTATTCCCAATATAGCTGGTCAGATTTTATCTTAGGTGAACAGACACTGGCCTAGATGAAATCTGTCATCTTCTTACATCCTTCTTGAGATTTGAAGGAATGTGTGGTATATCACTCTCCCATATACATACATATATGCACATGACAGTGAGCACACAAAGAGTGAAAGAATGCAAGAAAGAATGAATGAAACTAGGAAAAGACAACACCATTTAAATGAGTTTTGCATTTTTAACTTGAAGATATAAAATCACTCCATTAAGATTTCATTTATGTTGAAAGTAATTTTTATAATAATTACATATTTTAGATTAATACTTTTTTTTAAATGAGCTTGCTTTATCGCTGCTTTTAGTTGCTTTCTACATTGCAATGCCTCCCCCCTTCTTTTTCATATGGGACTTTTTTTGTCTTCTGATACAGTGGAAATGTCAGTTGCTTTTCATTTTTCATTGTTCCATCATATAGACACAAGAAAACAAATCTGAGAGAACAAGGTGATTAAGGTCTACAGTGCATCAAGTATTCAGAACTTATGTCATTCATTTCATTTCCGCTCTGTAGTAAACTGAAAAACATTTAGTTATTTTGAAAGTGCATTGCCAACAGAGAGAATACATTCTGAGTAAATTTCAGGTTCCATTAGGTTTGCTTTAAAACTGAGAGATGGAGTGGGGTAGGGAAAAACGAGGAAAGAAGAGAGATTTATTTCTCCATCTTTTTTTCTTTTTTCGGTTCTTTTTTACATTTTCTGGCCTGGGCTCTATTCCAACAGCATAGTCACATGACTCACTAATTTATAACCTAACATAAATCAGATACCAGTCACAGTTAAATGTGATTTGTTACACCTGTGGATTTCTGTTCATGGTATCTTTATTGAGATTTTCAGCAATAAGATGTAATATGGCATCTCTGCCTATTTAAAAGCTTCATGCTGTTTGATCCCAAAAATGATTTGCATCTTCCTTATCTCAGTGGCGAGAATATTTGATACAAGATTGCCTACTATGAAGCCCCCGTGGGGTAGTGTGTCTGGTGAGCTCCCTGCACCGGAGCAAACGGCATTCGCCGTTTCTGTGGGTTTAGAGATGCTTATGGCTGGAGACAGATGAATAGCAACTTAGTTTAAGAGGGAGTTAACTTAATATAAACCCAAAGTTTCCTCCCTCCCCCAACAGACGGCATATATGATGATTTTTTTTGAAGAGATTATAATCTGTCCAGTTTCTTTCTTTTAATGATAGTACCAATTTGGGAGTCAGATTACACAAGTCCCCTCGTGAATTAGTATCATAACCTCAGGGGAGGTTTAGAACTTGCTGCTCCTCATTTTATTCATCTGGATGTGAAGAAAATAATGTCTAAATTACAAGGTTGAGGGAATTAAATGGGATACAGGCCTACCTTCGTTGTACTGTACTTCATTGTACCTTCGCAGATATTGCTTTTGTTGTTGTTGTTTTCTACAACTTGAAGGTTTGTGGCAACCCTGCATCGAGCAAGTCTGTAGGCACCATTTTTCCAGCAGCATATGGTCATTTCACGTCTCTGTGTTACTTTTTGATAATTCTCGGGATATTTCACATTTTTCATTACATATTTGTTATAATGATCTGTGATCTTTGACGTTACTACTGTAACTTGCTGAAGGCTCAGATGAAGGTTAGCATTTTTTAGCAATGAGGTATTTTTAAATTAAGGTATGTACCTTATTTCTCGTAGGCGTAATGCTGTTGCACACTTCATAAACTACAGTATGGTGTAACTTTTGTATGCACTGAAAAACCAAAAAATCTGTGTGACTCGCTTTATTGCGGTATTCACCTGTTGCGGTGGTCTGGAACTGAACCTGCCGTGTCTCCAAGGTGTGCCTGCACCTGTAAAGTGCTCTAGGATAATGTCTGTCATATAGTAGGTGTTCAACAGAAGGTGTTGGTATTCTGCCATATGTCAGGGGAGAGAGAGAGAGAACATGCAAAGGACACTTTGTGGTTGCGTTGAGGTTTTGTAGACCTGTGTGTGGGCTTTGCTTTGCTGTCCAGTTCTCAGGAATTTCTCTGTTGAAACCATAACCTTGAAGAGTGTTTGTTTCCATGCAGTGACTCTACTGTTCATGCCTCTACACTAATATATGCCTACCAATAACATAACTCACAGTAAACCCTAGTCAGAGTGGGGTAGAGTAAAAATACCTAGTAGAGGTTTGTGTAAAAAAATTATTTGGGGCCTATAGCAGCACTGAAACTAGGGTGAGGTGAAAGAGGCTCTCACTTCAGATGCCAAAAACCTTGGTAATGAAGATAAACATTATTCTAATGACTTTTTTTCTTTTCAAAGAGATTTTAATTTCTAGAGACAAATCCCACTCTTCCCTTCCCAATCCATTCCTTTGTACCTTGAAAAGTATTTTTTTAATTGAAATATAGTTGATTTACAATATTGTGTTAGTTTCAGGTGTACAGCAAAGTGATTCACTTTTATATATATATATATTTTTTTTTTCTTTTTCAGATTCTTTTCCCTTATACATTATTACAAAACACTGAGTAGAGTTCCTTGTGCTATACAGTAGGTCCTTGTTGTTTATTTTAAACATAGTAATGTGTATCTGTTAATCCCAAACTCCTAATTTATCCCTCCCCCACTTTCTCCTTTGGTAACCATAAGTTTATTTTCTACGTCTGTGAGTCTATTTCTGTTTTGTATATAATGGAATATTTTAAAAAATCAAATGAATGCAAAAAATCTATTATGAACAAAATACCAAGTTTTTAATAAAGACACGATCTACCAGAGGTGGGATTCAGATCAAGTGGGTGGGATCACGGTGCAGGTGTGAAGCCCAGTAAAGATCTGCAGCACATCAACGAGTGCCTTGTGAGGATTTTAAGCGTTGGTTGGGAGATTTCAGTGATGTACTTTTTTTTTTTTTTTGCGGTACGCGGGCCTCTCACTGTTGCGGCCTCTCCTGTTGCAGAACACAGGCTCCGGACACACAGGCCCAGTGGCCACGGCCCACGGGCACAGCCGCTCCGCGGCGTGTGGGATCTTCCCGGACCGGGTCACGAACCCGTGTCCCCTGCATCGGCAGGCGGACTCTCAACCACTGCGCCACCAGGCAAGACCCAGAGATGTACTTTAACAGACCTTCCTCAACGATTTTGGCTATCAATAGAATATGAGGTTTATATTGATGATCTTTTTTACCCCCTTTTCAATAATGAAAATATGTGCCCCGCCGTAGATTTTGTTTCAGCGCCTTTAACCAAAGACCATAGTGGGAGAGAGAAACTTAGGATGACTGATTTTCAGGTACAAGGTTGGCAAGTTTGCATATGAAGTTTCATTTAGAGGTTCTCCAATTCAAGGAAAATATTGCTTTATATTTTCAAAACAGCTTGATTGATGAAAAACTAGTAGAATAGTGTCTTCTCTGTTCAGTTAGTTATTTTCTCCAAACTTACAGCTATAAAAAATGTTGTTCAAAAGAAAGAGTGTTTCTTCTTCTGAACCCAGTCTTGGTATCAGAAACGCGATAATTTTGTTTGGATTGTATTCAGCAGGTTGATAGATAAATAGAAATTCATATTTATTGCTATTAAATAGTAGAAACTGTGACTTCTGGGTGCCTAGTCTGCCTCAGGCACTAAACCAAGTGTTTTTTTCCTTACCTCCTCTAATGCTCAGGTGAGCTCCATAAGATGGATTATTTGCAGGTAAAGAAACTGAAGTCTAGAGACGTTGAGTGATTTCAAGATCACACAGTCACTAAGTGACTGAGGCAGAAACTGAGCCCAGCTCTTTCTGATTCTGATGTCCATGCTCAGTGCACGGGGGCAAAGGTTGAGGCTTGAACATCTGTGCTTTTTGTTTGGAGGGAAATGAGTTCACAGAAAACGAACTATCAGGAAGAAATACCCTATCAACCTCAGGAATGTTTACCTCCTTGGAGAAGCTTCCAGAGATAGAAAAACCAAAACTAATGTAGAAACACAGCAGATGGAATATGATCCCCCTCTGGTGTGTCTCGATGAGGAAGCTGGCCATGTCTGGTTCTGCTTCGAGATCTCTTCTGAGTCTCACCTGCCCTTCCTGCACGAGCCTGGCTATTGCCCCTGCATCACTTTGCAATTCTTTGCCAACCAGGAGGTATCACAGGCTGTTGGAAATAAACCTCCAGTTGCACAGGCATCCCAGGCAGTGTTGCTGGCCCCCGATCTTGGTACCCTCTCTTTCCTCATTCAGATGTCTGGAATGGAGTATTCTGGGTGACCCAGTACTTCAACTAATAAAAAATTATGCAGTAATAAAACACATGAGAAGCTGTATTAAAGCTAATAAAACTCATGACTGCCAATTTAGAGGGTCCTTCAGTCCTTTGCAGTGGCTTACTGTCACTGTTACAAGTATCGGTATCACTGGGTGACAGCTGTTGAGGACTGCTGAGTCATGTGGAATTCTCAGAGATGGAATGTGAGATCAACCATAACCCAGGATGTCAGATCTGGATGAAGCACCTATTATAATGGTTGTGAAACTACATGATGGAAATAGTGACACTCAGGGGTGGCTGGGGTGAGGCTGCAATGCAGTGAATGGGCTTTCAGCACCCATCCCGTTGTAAATCTTAGAAGCTTCTCCTGTATGGTTCTGTGTATTAGGTTCTTATGTAACGTTAGATTTGAAGACGTTTGACTGCTTAGAAGGATGAGCATACATAAATCTTTCATCAAATCCTATTTCCTCATCTTCTGTTTATGAAATCTGAGTCCCAGAAAGGTTATTAGACGTCTTGCCTAAGCCTCACGCTGGGTTAATAACAAGACTAAAACAGGAACCCGGGTCTTCTGACATCTGGCTTCCAGTTCTTTCTCTACTTTGGCCTGTATTTGTCTGCATACCTGTTCCAAGGCATCTCTGCTGCCGTGTCACGCATCTTCCTCAAATCTTAGTTGTCTGTCACTCTTGTGCAATAGTGAAGCGATTCCTTCTGATGTAGAAAAATATTTTTTGAGGCTATGGTCAGATATCAACATTTATTTCTGCCCATGACCTGTCACACTTCGAATCAGTCCCTCCGAGGTAAAGTGCAGGACATATTTCATCAGCTGTCAGGAGGCAGGCGGCCTCAGTGGGGGCATGTAAATGGCATTTTGGTTTATATTCCTCCTGTAGAGGCAATAATAGTATGATCAAGGCTTTCGTTGCTTACGATGGTAGTAAAATCTTTACAGCCCTCCATTTAATGACAGACTGGTCTTTCTGAAGCCGTATGACACAAACCTACCCAGAATTAGAGATTAGGGAGAAAGAAATTCATGAACTTGAGCAACTGTGATTATCGTCCAGAGAGACTAATTATGTGTTTAATGAGCCTTGAAGCAGGTGGAAGATGCGTGAGAGTTCTGTGCCACTGGGTCTGATAAAGGGTCTCTAGAAATCAAGTGAATCTGAATATTTGTATGAAGGAGGGGGTGAGGGAGAGGGTGGGTCAAGGAAGAAAGACCTGGTGGGAATAAAGTATACAGAGTATTTGTTTAGTTTGTTTTTTTCCCTTTTTGCTACACACACACACACACACACACACACACACACACACTCCACTCTGGGAAGTTGATGGAAGCTCTGAATAATCTTCCCAAAAATATTTGCATATATACCTTGAACATGTTTGAAAATGCAGAAGGGGTTTTAGTTACCTGAAAGTCTATCCGTTGACTCGTAGGCATCCATGGATCACAGCCTAAGAACCGCTGATACAGCAAAAGAAAAACCCAGATGTGATTTGGTTTCTATGACGCCTGATAAGCCCTTCTCTTCTCCTGAGCTCTTTTTCTTTTAATAAGAAATCCCCAGACCTTTCATAAATATACTACTCTTTTCTTCCTATGTATTATCATTTTTCATTGTATCCTTTGGATTTGAAAGGGCGTTTTATGGAGTGGGAATGGGGCAGGTATTTGTTTAGTTTGTTTTTTTTCCCTTTTTGCTACACACAGACACACACACACACACACTCCACTCTGGAAAGTTGATGGAAGCTCTGAATAATCTTCCCAAAAATATTTGCATATATACCTTGAACATGTTTGAAAATGCAGAAGGGGTTTTAGTTACCTGAAAGTCTATCCGTTGACTCGTAGGCATCCATGGATCACAGCCTAAGAACCGCTGATACAGCAAAAGAAAAACCCAGATGTGATTTGGTTTCTATGACGCCTGATAAGCCCTTCTCTTCTCCTGAGCTCTTTTTCTTTTAATAAGAAATCCCCAGACCTTTCATAAATATACTACTCTTTTCTTCCTATGTATTATCATTTTTCATTGTATCCTTTGGATTTGAAAGGGCGTTTTATGGAGTGGGAATGGGGCAATTTGAAAATGGGCCTTTTCTTTGCAAGTCCCTTAATAAGGGTTACTTTGGGCAAAGGACTCCACAGATAATTCTGGAATAGTTTCAGCCTATCTCAGTGCAGGGCTCCTCCCCATCGCCACCCCCAGCTGCTAAGGAAAACCATGCTGACTAGGGCAGCTTCCATATATCCTCCTTCCCTTTGTTCAACCTCTGAATGAGGCATTAAAATATGAAGAACTATCCCTGCCCCCCCAAAAAAGGCATCAGGAGGAAATGAAAAAAACTAGAGGGCCAAGATAATCCCCAGGGTACCTCCTGAATTACTCAGTTAACCATGCTCTTCACTCCTTCTTGGTTGTTACAACTGTCTAAAACCAGAGTCAGTTGGTGCTTTGACTGAGGAAACTGAACTTGTGCTTGAACGCACACATGGAGTATCACTTCCTCCACCTTTCCTTGCCCTTCCTCTCAGCAACTTTACAGAAGGGAAAGCCAGAGAAACCTGGGTAAATGTACCTTGGCTAGCCAGCCCTGTTCAGAGGTGCACTGTCTGTGGCTGCCTTGAAGCCAGTTGCCCTGGAAAGAAACAAGTGATTTGAGCAGAGTGGGATAAGTGCCTCTTTCCCAGACTTAAAAAGGATTGAATTTCTCAGTAAGAGGCTGATTAACACCAGGCTATCTTATTTGTTAGCAATCTGATGGACAAGTTTCTCTTGTCCCATCTGTGCGCATCCAGATTAAAAATGTGATGATGGTGCTGGGTTTATTGATCTCTGTTCCTTTGTTTGTTTGGCTTCTTTTTTTTTTTTCATTTTCTCCCTATCTTTTCCATTTTTACAAGAATGGTCCAAGGTAGTAACTAAGTCACTGTGATGTCCCTCCTTCTGATAACAACTGAGTACCCAGGCTGGGGCTTGTAATCACTTACTTTGCCTAAAGTTTGCCTTCCATTTGCATTACTAAGAGAGCGTTAAACAAAAGGAGAGGGGGTGGAGTTTCTCCATTCTCTGGCACCAAGGCTTAAAAACAGATGCAGCAGCCATGTGTCTGGGACTCCAAGACCCATGCCAAGTAACATTTTAGTTACCACTAATTAGGTTCCATTCACCAGGAACTGGTGTTTCCACAATCCTTAACATTCAGTGTCTTCTTCATCCTCAGGAGGGGTTGGGAAAGATGGAGGGAAGCCTTTTGGTAAACCAACTTCTGATGCTGTGTGTCCTCAAAAAAATTATGCCTCTTACAAAGATTGAGCTATGCAGTGTTTTGGTCTCCTGGAGCCCCTGCTGCTACAACACTCCAGGAAGCAAATATCTTTCTTCAGAGAGAAAATAAAAGTCTATGCAAGGTGCCTCCAAATGCAACTGATTCTCCACTGAGGACAAAGATTGTTGTCTGTTTTTCTGCCCACAAATCGAGTGTGGTTGATCTGCCTCGTTCATACATGGGAATAAGTTAAACAACGGTACTGATAGCAGGATGATGTGCTAAAATGAATATTACCTCAGATGGGATGATTTAGTGCTTCTAACCTCAAGGTGAGGCCGCCTCCCTGGTAATTAGTGAGGTGGATGACTTCATAAATGGTGGCCTCTGAGCATTCATTTCCCCTGCAAAAGTCATTCAGCCTCTGTGCCTATACTCCTTGCATTAATTAGTCATTTGCAAAGGAAAATGAGGGAAAGAAAGGGGATGAAATTGACCTTTGATTCAAATTTCATGTAATAAGGCCAAAATTCTCTAAAGAAAGTCAAGGTGACAGAAAGATAAATGTTTTTTCTATCTCCCCCTCTTCCCCTTAACCCTTAAACTGGAAGATGCTAATGTAATTTTTACATACAGGATCTCCCATTACTGCTTAAACAATAAAACATACAATGGCAATTGGATCTTCACAATCATACCTCTGAACCAGGGGGCTGGCGACAAGTGATCCTCCCAGGGAATGGCACTGGAGGCAACTTGTGGGCAGCATGACTGCCCTTCACTTGCTGGGGCACATGTGGAATAAAGTCTAGGTCCTTTGTTTTCCTGCAATATTTAGGGGAGTCAGGAGCACAGTTGTGCAAATTGCATTTTAGGTAATTTATATTGTCTCCTATTTCATGTTGATTATTTATGGAACCCACCAAATCCTCACAAAAATTGTGAGTTTATCCCTTTTTATGAATGAGGAAAGTAAGGCAGTAAGAAATACAATAATTTGCCCAAGGTTCCTAGCCGGTAAGTGTCAGAGTGGGGACGCAAACCCAGGCAGCATGGCTCCAAGTTCATGCACCTAAATACTATGATACACTGCTCCTTACTATTAAAAGAGTTGACGTGTAGAGGGCCTAGAATAGAGCCTTGAACGCAGTATGTGTTACATGAGCATTTGCTCTTGTTCTTGTTGTTTTTCTCCTCCTCCCCCCCACTTCCTCTCCCTCTTCCTCCTTCTCCTTCACTTTACTATAATAATAATTACATTCATTTTAACATTAATGCGTTGCTGCCTTTAGCACCTTTTCTGTAACATTACTCCGAAATGACTAATAGATGTTTCCATTCATTTCTCATGTTTGGTGATTTTTATGTCAGAGCTGTTCGCGATTTTTTTTAATTGGGAATCATTGTTTAAGGAGTTTACAAAACCAAAAGAGGATAATTTGTCTCCCAAACATGGCTCTACAGGTTATTTTCTGTTTTACTAGTGTATCATCTGTGATGTACCTAATAGAGTTGTTATGAATCAGACTCATTTACCACATGAGGTTCATGAGTTAAGAATTTGAAGTGGAACACAGGAGTTGATGGACTGGGAGGCCTTGATTGGTTATCTCCAGGATTAGATGATTGTCAAGGGCGACCCCCTTCTCCTTGTTCCCGTCATCTGACCCTATGCTACGTCTCCTATTTGATTTCTCACCAGGGTCAGGTCCGATTCCTAAGTGCCCCCTCCACTCCCTGCTGTCCCATGTCACATCCAATACCTATGTTATTGTTTTGAAATAACAAAACAGAACATGTCTTTCCTCTCCAAATCCCACCCAGGTCAATTACACCTGCTCCTAGGGAGTTTTCTTCTTTTTAGTCACCAGTAATTTAGTGGCCTTCTATCTCTCTAGCACTAGGCTGATTCTTTAGATTCACTGGCTCAGTTAATCCTCACAGTAGTCTATGAGCTGGACGCTATTATTTTTATACCAATCAGGCACTGATGTCTTTCTTAGCGCTAATCGGTTGGTCTTCCATTTATTCAATTTATTAGAATAAATTTAATCAATTTATTTGGTATTTATTGAGCACCGACTTATGTTAGACTCTGTTCGGTGGGGAGAGATGCTAGAAATACAATAGTGACCAAAATAGTCAGGGTTTCTATCCTGGGAAAGGCAGTGAAGGACACAAAGTTAACTTGCAAATGAATATGTTATTGACACTTTGGTAAGTGGATGGAGACTGTGGGGAGCTATGGAAGAATGGCCTTTGAAACCAGGTAGCCAGTTTCAGATCCTAGTGGCTAACTGTGATTTTGGCCCAATTATCTACTACTTTAAGCTAGGGTTCCTCTGTGGTCTGTACAACAATTGAGGATCTAATAAATGAATAAATTGGAATAGAATGTGTAGGTATGAACTGAATTTGGGAGGCAGAGTTTCATTCATTCAACTGCACGGATGTTTTGAATACATATTAACACAGTGCTAAGTGCTGGTGACACATAGATGAACAAAACCCAGCCCCTACCCTTAAGTAAATTACTATCTAGAAGAAGAAAATAAATATGCAAACAACTAGCTGTCCTTTATTACTTTATGAAAAAGAGCCATTTTGGTATGTGTTTTTGTGCTAAATTCAGATTTAGTGATTGAGGTTTACCTGCCAGCCCTCATCTTTTTAAAACTGATAACGTTATTACATTTTATTGAGGTATAATTGACATACAGCATTATATTAGTTTCAGGTGTAAAAGATACAAATGATTGGGTGTTTGATTACACTGTGAAATGATCACCACAATTAGTCTAGATACTGTTCATCACCATACAGAGTTACAACTTTTTTTCTTGTGATGAGAACTTTTAAGGTCTATTTCCTTGGCAACTTTCAAATATGCAGTATAATATTATTGACTATAGTCATCATGCTGTACATTACATCCCTATGACTTATTTATTTTATAACTGGAAGTTTGTACCTCTTGAACCCCTTCACCCATTTTACCTACCCCCTAACCCCCTACCCTCAGGCATCCACCATTCTGTTCTTTGTATCTGTGAGTTTGATTTTGGTTTGGTTTGTTTGTTTGTTCATTTGTTTTGTGTTTTAGATTCCAGATACATGTGAAATCATATGATATTTGTCTTCACCTGTGTGACTCATTTCACTCAGCATAATAATACACTCAAGGTTTATTCGTGTTGTCACAAGATTTCTTTTTTTTTTTTATGGCTGAGTAGTATCTCAGTGTGTGTGTGTGTGTGTGTGTGTGTGTGTATGGTGTATACCACATCTTCTTTATCCATTTACCTATCGATGGACACTTAGGTTGTTTCCATATCTTGGTTATAAAGCATTATTATAAATAATGCTACAATGAACATAGGGGAGTATGTATCTTTTAGAATTAGTGTTTTCATTTTCTTCAGATATATACCCAGAGGTAAAATTGCTTGATCATATGGTAGTTCTATTTTTAATTTTTTTGAGTCACCTCCATGCTGTTTTCCACAGTGGCTGCACCAGTTTACATTCCCACCAACAGTATACTAGGGCTTCCTTTTCTCTATATCCTTGCCAACACTTGTTACTTGTCCTTTTGATAATATTCATTCTAACAGGTGTGAGGTGTTATCTCATTGTGGTTTTAATTTACATTTACCTGATGATTAGTGATGTTTAGTATCTTTTCATGTGCCCATTGGACATCTGTATGTCTTCTTTGGAAAAATGTCTATTCAGAATCTCTGCCCATTTTTTAATTGGATTTTTTTTTTTTTTTTTTTTTGCTATTGAGTTATATGGGTTCTTCGTATTTGGGATATTAACTCCTTAGCAGATATATGATTTGCAAATATTTTCTTGCATTTAGTAGGTTGCCTTTTTGTTTTGTTGATGGTTTCCTTTGCTGTACAGAAGCTTTTAAGATTGATGTAGTCCTACTTGTTTATCTTTGCTTTTATTGAAGATTTTAAAAGTTTCCTTTGAATGTTTGATAGAATTCACCAGTGAAGCTGTCTGGTCCTGGATTTTTGTTTGTTGGGTGGTTTTTGATTACTGATTCGATCTCTTGCTAGTAATTGGTCTATTCCTATTTTTTATTTCTTCCTGATTCAGTCTTAGACTATTGTATATTAAACCATTTCTTCTAGGTATTCCAATTTCTGTGTGTATACTTTTTCACAGTAGTCCCTTATGATCCTTTGTATTTCCATGGTGTTACTTGTAACTTTTCCTTTTTCATTTGTGATTTTGAGCCTTTTCTCTTTTTTTCTTAATTAGTCTAGGTAAAGGTTTGTCAATTTTGTTCATCTTTTCAAGGAACCAGCTCTTAGTTTCACTGTTCTTTCTATTGCCTTTTTAGTGTCTATTTATTTTTTCACTGCCAGCCCTCACTTAAGACCACCTTTCTATGATAAATTTTCACAGTATATCTGCCCACAGACCCATAAAGTTTTTTTGAGACATTTTAAGGGAAATGAAAAAATTTGATTCTTCTAGCCTATGTGCTTCTAAAGGCAGTTGCTATGTCTTGTATTTCTACATAGTAGGTGGTCAGTGGCTTTTAAATAAATGAGGTTTACAGAAATGAATGAATGTATGAATAAAGATATACTAAATCTTATGTCTTCTCTGGTAGTGCCATTCAATTCAGTTCAATTCAGCTCAGTCCAATAAATATTCATTTACAGCAGGTAGTGACTTTCATATCATGGATACAAGATGAACAAGAAACTATTTGTTTCTTTCCAGGAGTTTAATCTGGGGCAGGGGCACCAATTGTAAGTAGGCAGCTCTGAAACCAAGTTTATTGATCCGATCTCAGTTGAGATCAGAGAGCAAGTCTTTATGCCTAATTTAAAGAAAGGCAGAGACTTTGCATCAGGTTAAAGGCTTTTCTGAGTCAGAAAATCTTGAAGACACAGGACTGCAAAGTGAAAAAGAGTATCTTCTTCCATAGTAGATTATACTATTTATTCAAAAATTTTGCCTTGTCTTTTTCCTTGGTCCTTTCCTTCTGGGTTTCTAAGCCATTCCTTGTTAGGTCCTTCCCCATGAAAGAATTATACTCCCCACCTTGATGACCTCAAGCTTGGCCATATGGCTTGCTTTGGCCAATAGAGTATAAATGGAATCAACTCATGCCACTTATGATCAGAAGTTTTAAAAGACTTTGCATAGTCCAGTTATCTCTTTTTTTCTCTCTGCTATGAGGATGGCATGTCCAAAGTTTAGGTTTAGATCAGAGGTGCAGCCAACCTGCACAAACATGAAAAGTGAATGAGAATTAAACCATTATTGTTGTAAAAAACAAGATATTAGGTTAGGGTTGTTTATTGCTGCACATCCCTAGCCTAAGATAACAAATATATTTCCCAAGAGCAGAGAGAGACTGTCCTCACCCACTCTTCCCCTTAACGACCGCTGCTCACCTTTGTCTGTTCCGGAAATTCTGGATGGGTGAAGAAGAGGACTGAGGTACATGGGCACACTATGTTCCTTTGGTTATACTGCACTGTCACGTAATGTCTTTGACCAAATCCTTTGTACTTGAAGGCTGGTCCTACTACCCCAAAGTGTAAAGGAGAGTTAGCAAATCCTGGTTATGGTATAAGCTATTGAGAGAAAGGGGTCTCTTTGATGACAAAGCCCAAAATGATCTTTTATAATCCTGCTAAGGCAATTTTGAGAGTTCTGAAATTGCCACATAAAGTTGAAAAAGAAAATCCTATCAGCTATGTTTCCCCATCAGTTGTCATGGAAACTGTCACATTTTGGGGGGAGGGGGTGTACAATACTGAGACAGTTAAATGTTAACCTGAGTATTAGTAGAAAGAAACTGCTAAGTTGCAGATAGAAGAGGTTTTGAAAGGTCACAGAAATAGAGACCCAATCAGTCATGAATTCAACTTTTCTCATAAATCTTTGCAGCCACCATTGTCATCAAAGGCACGTACTGAAATTCTCTGAGGAGTCTGACACTCTTCTCTGAATATTCTCTATTGCTTGTCCCAAGGAAGAGCAGGGAGCTATTAGTTTGATACACATATTTATAATATGACTCCAGAATATAATTTTACTTAATCCCTTGGGGGAAAAACACCTAGGTTGTCACTTTGATGAAGAAAAAGGTGAAACATGTAAGTAAGAGTACACATAGGGGATATCAAATATATAGTTTTGGAAGATGATAAAGACATTAATTCATTCAGTTGATGAGAAATTCAGCTTTCGTCACATTCAGGTCACATTACAATAAAAAAAATCTCTCTCTTATTCCTGATGCTTTTATGAAACTTTCTCATTGTCATAACTTTGCATAAGGTTCCTATTAATAATCATTTCTGGCCATTTCTTGACAGTTTGTTCTACACCTACTTTTCTGTCACTTGTTGGTTTAATCATATCTGCCTGGATGTTTCCATATTAGATTGACCATGTTATTACAGTATTTGAGGCAGAACTCTGTGTGTGTGTGTGTGTGTGTGTGTGTGTGTGTGTGTGTGTGTGTGTGTTGTCTGTGTGGTGCATGCAGTAACATAGTACAAACCTGGTACATTGAAGTACATGTTTAATGAATGAATGATGAATGGATGAAAAGCATGTAAGTGAGATTGTGTTAGGCTTATCTCAACTTTGTAATATTGAACAAGTCTTTAAGTTTCAATCTTTTCTATAAAATGAAGGTACACTGGCAACGTTGACCTACTCATTTAATATTAAATGAGAGACAATTCAAGTTAAATGTGGTAGATTAAACATATGCATTTATATCTGCTCCCTCCACATATCTCCAAGAAAGGAACAAAAAGTATATAAATGACATTAAAAGGATAAGAAAAAGATACAAATACACAAGTATGGAAAGAAGAGGAGAAAGGCAATAGTGACTGAGAATGGAAATGCAAAGTATATAGACAAATGGAAACAGCATATCAGAGAAAAAAGAAACTCAAGTATCTGGATACTTGCTTGCAAAGAATTTTGGGAAGACTTAGGAATTGGTACGATAAGCTACCTCTGAAGATGAAGATCAAGTGTGGGGATGAACAGAGGAGAATTAGGTGAAGACTTTTCTGAAGATCAGTATCCCTCAGGTGCCTTCCCCTCCCTTTTGAAAACAGGGGCTACATCTTTCCCTCCCATCAGAAGACTGAAGGTTTGCTCTTATGAGGAATTGTACCAGAAAAGCTTCATAAATGGGAGTACCAGACACAGCAAAAGGCAGGGTGAGGATGTACAAAATAAATCAAAGGAAGTAAATGTAAAGAAGTCTCCAGAATTGCAGCATCCCAAATTCCCTCCCCCTATTTTCAGTCTGGCATTTAATTCTCAAGAGGATTTCTCTCAGAGAACACTGATCACCTCAAAATAAACGACCCTTAGGAATACTAGAATTTGAATACCATACAGCAGAGTAACCAAGAAAGCCTAAAAGATGAAGCACAGATAAAAATCAGAATGGATAAAAGAAACCCACAGTGAATAAGAGACAATGTGAACAGAAGAAAATGCCAAAGGAAACGATGCAGAAAAATGAAAAGACCTTTCATTTATGAAACAATGATGTGATGCTATAAAATGAAACATTCCAAGAATAAACAGAGGTTTTGGAAATTAGAACTACAAAAGTTCATTTGACTAGTTAGAAGGTCAGGTTGAACATATCTCAAAAAAAGAGAATTAAAAAAAAGAATAAAAACAAAAAAAATGAGAAAGAACAAATAAGAAAATCATAGGATATGTTCAGAAAGTTAATTCTGGATAATAGAAGTTCCAGAAAGAGAAGGTAGAAAAAATTTGAAGAACATTATCAAAGATTAATGAATAAAATTTCCCAGAATGCAAGGACATGAGTTCCCATACATGAAGAACTCACTAAATATCTAGGTAAAAAATTTTAAGTGGTGCTAGGAAAACTGGAAAGCTACATGTAAAAAAATGAACTTAGAATATTCTCTAATGCCATATACAAAATTAAACTCAAAATGGACTAAAGACCTAAATGTAAAATCATATACCATAAAACCCCTAGAGAAAAACATGGGCGGAACACTGACATAAATTGCAGCCATCTTTTTTTTTTGATCTGTCTCCTAAAGTAAAGGAAATAAAAGCAAATATTCACAAATGGGACCTGATTAAACTTAAAAGCTTTTGCACAGCAAAGGAAAACATTGACAACATGAAAAGACAACCTACTGAATGGGAGAAAATATTTGCAAATGATATGACCAATAAGGGATTAATATCCAACATATACAAACAGCTCATACAACTCAACATCAAAAAAGCAAACAACCCAATTAAAAAATGGGCAGAAGAAATGAATAGACATTTTCCAAAGACAACATGCAGATGGCCAATAGGCACATGAAAAGATGCTCAACATTGCTAACTCAGGGAAATGCAAATCAGAACAACAATGAGATATCACATCACACCTGTCAGAATGGCTATTATCAAAAAGACTACAAATAACAAATGTTGGTGAGGATGTGGAGAAAAGGGAACCCTTGCACACTATTGATGGGAGTATAAATTGTTGCAGCCACTGTAGAAAACATGGAGGTTTCTCAAAGAACTACCTTACAATTCAGCATTTCCACTCCTGGGTGTATATCTGAAGAAACCCAAAATGCTAATTTGAAAAGATACTTTTGAGGAAAGTTATTTAGAGTCTACAGTTTTGCAGATACTAAAAATCAATTACAAAGATAAAAAGACAATACTAGATATTGAAGCCAATTTCCAAAAGTACTTCTATGCTTTCTTCCTTAGAAAGCTACTAGAGATGTGTTCCTCCAAAATGAGGATGTAAACCATGGAGTGCAGGGAATCTGGCAAAGTGAGCGTCCACACAGGAGACAAATTTCAAAGGATAGGGTATATAAATATAAAATCAACTTGAGCCAACCATAAAGAGTGTTTACGTAGTCATAATAATGTAAGCACTAAATAATTGGCTGACAACATTTGTGATAAACTATGTTGAGACATGGAAACAGCAGAGAACAAAAAGGTGTCCTCATCTTCCAAACAAGGAAGTCAATTGAAAATGTTAAAAATTAGCCAAATCAAGGAATGAGCATTAAATGTGGAGGGAAATACCAGAAGGCATAGCTAAAGGAGAAGAATATGCTTGCCTTTGGGGGCTGACAGTCAGAAATAGGAAGGATTTGACACTTTTAAACTCTATTTACATAGTATGTTGGACTAGAAATACACCAAAAGAAATACAGTGAGAATGAACGGGAGAAAACCTTTTGTTCACTGTGGAGTCCGTTCCTCCTTTTTCAATAATTCTACTGTTTCTTGAAATTAAGTTTTCCATTGGACTTCTCACATCATAATATTAAATGTCTGTTTATGGTTCTGTTTGCTGCACTAGTCCCCGAACTCTGCATTCACAGCGCCAGTACAGTGCCATGCAGTTAGTATATAATCTACCTGGGCAGAGTTCTGTGTCTCATTCATTCATTTTATCCCAGAATCTAGTAAAATCCCTGGCATAGAATATATATTGGTTGAATAAATGAAATTCGGGCTGAAAATGAATGAATGCATAATCCATTATTATGATTTTATGAACATCATAAATCACAGATTAATATGAGAAAGAAGATACTTTTAAAGATTTTCATGAAAAGTGGGTGTTTGAAATGTTCTCGAGGAGATATGCGAGCACAAATTGCGAATCTCTATATAGGCACATACATTGTTTCACCTTCAGGGTTCATTATGCACAGGTCCCTTCATACTGCATTGAGTAGGCTGATTCCACGGCTGAATCACTGCAGGGATCTCGGTCACTAAACACTATGCACCACACTGTCAGCTATCTGGAGTTGACATCCCTGTGTCCCATCATGATACACTCCTCACAACAAGTGTTGGTAGTAATATGAAACTGTCTATAATGATTTTAATTATTTCAGGCTATTAGGACAATTATATAATACTTTAATAAATTTTTATATTTTCCCTGCACCCCAGTGTTTAAGCTTACCAAATCATTGGATGTCAGGATAGAGTCAGTGACATCCTGGACCTGGATTTGAAGACCTGGATGCAAATCCCATCTTTATAAAACTTAATAACCTCTGTGAGTGTATTTGTAAATTATCATTGCAATAATTCTATGTAATAAAGGATTCCAAAACACAATGGCTTACAATAGCAAACAGTTATTTTTCTGACTCAGGTCTGTAGGTTGGCTAGGATTCTAATGGGTTCAGCAAAAATTGACTGGATTTAACTTCAAGTAGTGGTTGGGCTTAGGTATATTCCAGATATCTTTTCATTCTCTTTGAACTTTCAGCTACAGACATGTTCTCCCAGGATGATGGCTGAAGCACAAGAGCTAAGCCAACTCATGCAAGAACTTTTAAACCTCTGCTTGTATTAACAGTCTCTAATCTTTCATCGGTCAAAGCACATGGTCAAATAGAACATCAATCGGGTATACATCAGTCAGGGCTCAGTTAGAAAAAAATGAGCTGTTATAAGAAGTGGTTAATTATAGTAAGTTGATCTTACACCAATATGGAAAGAGCTGGTCAATTAAGGTCTGGTAAAGGTATGCGGAGAATCAGAAGAACCCCAGGTGAGGGTTGGGAGCAGTGGGTGCAGTAGTGAATCTGACCTGGTCTGTGCTCTCAAGCAGCGGGTGCTGAACCTAGTTAGAAAAGCCTGGTGTACATGTACTTACAATTAAAGGTGGAAACTGTTGTCTTGAAGATAAAATGGTTTGGATTTTCAGTGAACAGATAGGGTATTTCAAGCAATTAGCTTCAGAAAAACTTTCTAGTTTAAACTTACTTGAGAGTGAAGGAAAGGAGAGTTAATACAGGGCAAGTATTGTATTCTGAAGTGGCTGGAGAACACGCAGGGCTAACATCTTTGTTCTCCATTTTTCTAGCATCCTCAGTAAAGCCAGGATTTTGATATTTTAAGGAGAATAATCATTAGTCAATTTTCTGGCAAAGGAGTGAAACCAAAGGGTTCTCTGGTGGCATTCTTAGCCAATTAAATGCTATGAAGTTGTAAATTAATTTGGGAAATTTCTGATGTTGTTATTTCTTAATCTGTGTATAGGATTTGGATTCAGTTACTGATTGATAAACATTCCAGGAGTACTCACTTCTTTCACTTCCTTCCAACTTTCCCATTTATTTTTTTCTGATAGAATGTTTCAGGTGGGAAAGCAATCATTCTTCTTTACTCAAGGCATTTATTTTATAGGATCTATGACTTGGAAACCTTTTGTTTTCTTAAAGGAACCATAATGATCACCCTTTGTAGCTGACCTGCCACCATTTAGGAGAGACTTGGTGCTGAGAAAGGAAGAAAGAGAAGAAAAATGCAGCTAATTCACAAATCATAAAATATGTCCCCAGAGTTATTAAAATGCATGCATTGTGATCTAAGAGTCCTGGAAGGTATGAAAGGCTTCAACATCAAGTGACATTCTTGGCTGTGATAATCTATGAAAAATCTATGCATGATCACATTGGATGTCTAGACCTGCTTAGCATAGTTACTGGCATTTTCTGGGTGGGCAGTGATGGCCTCATGGTCACTGCCATTATAACCCTCCATACTGTAGTTTCTGATTCCTAGCCAGACCAGTTCATTTTGACTTTGGCCCTATAATTCCTAATGACATAGAATTTTTAAAGTACTAATGTGTGTTCCACTCTTGCATTAACAGGAAGTATTTTTAATTTGCTCATGCAAAAAGATAGGTACTGGTTTAATAATTTGATTGCTTTGTTCACTAAAATAGTGATTTTAAAACACTTCACATTAAACTGAAAGTCAAAAATGTTTTAAAACATTAAAAAAATCTTAAACATCTTTAGACAATTTACAAAGCTTATGGGCTTCAATATTAACGTAACATTGACAAGTTGGGAGAAATGAAAGATGACTCACGTGTCTTAACTGATTTTCAAGCAAGGGCTTGAATCTGACTTTCCTATTTTAGCTTTTAAAATGATAAAGGAGGAATTTTTGACTTTATTAAGACCAGCATATAAAAGTGGAAGCTAGTCTATTGGAGGTATGTAAGCCATGTCAGGCAACGGAGCTTCAATCCTATCTTGGCTTGAATCCTATCTGTAAACACCCTAACTTCAGTGTGTGCACAGCAAAGGTATGGCTTGCTATTCCAAGAGAGTTTGCTATTCCAAACCCACACATTCTTAGCTGCATCAGCTTTGAAATTCAAATGCTAGATAATTTGGAAATCACTTTTGAGGAGGAAAATATATTAAGATGCATTTGCCCTTGTCAGACTGGATTGATGACAAAGGCTTTGCATATTTACAGGTTAGAAGAGGCTGTGAGCAGGATAGTCTCATATGTCTGCAAGATAAATTGAGCAGCTTGGTTGGCTTGGGATGTGGGTTCACAAAATTTCAGAGAGTGTCTTTGCCAGGAACCCTAAAACCTCAGAGCAGCAGCATCTCTTTAGACACAGGAGAGGATCCTAGTACTTCTCTATCTTAATCCTTTGATTTGTTGATCTGTAAAAATGATAAGAGTACTATCTATCCATCTTAAAGAGTTGTGGTAAAGATTAAATAAAATAGGCCAAGTTTCCCTACAGTGCTTGAAACATCTGAGACGCTTGTTACATACTCACTTCTTCCATCTGTTTACAGAGGTTTCAGGCTTCTTTTGTGGTCACTGTCAGATAACATGAGTCTATGAAGCAAGTACGTGGAAGACAAAAGCTATTAAGAGTTTGGTATCAGAACTAAATGTAACATCTGCCTGGTTATGCTGCCTGTTAAAATAATCTGTTGACTACACTTGACCAATCTTTTCAATTAAAAGCTTACTTGGAATCTAACTTTTTCAGTAATCCTTGCATTTCTTTTATTATTCCACTATATACTGACATTGTGGGTTCATTTTAAGGTTGTATTTATTTTTGCTAAGGACACTTTCCACATGATTTTTATTATATGTAAGATTTGTAACATTTTATGAATAATGAGAATGTTTTGAATTCTTATGGACATCTTATTGTATTTTATGCAAATGGAAAACTGAGGACTTTATTTTTTATTGAAGTATAGTTGATTTATAATATGTTTCAGGAGTACGACATAATGATTCAACATTTTAATAGATTATACTCCATTTCAAATTATTACAAAATAATGGCTATATTTTCCCTATGCTCTATAATATATCCTTGTTGCTTATCTACTTCATACTTAATAGTTTGTACCTCTTAATTCCATACCCCTATCTTGCCCACCCCCCTCCCCATTGGTAACCACTAGTTTGTTCTCTGTGACAGAATTGCATTCATTTTTTTGGTTGGGTGATATTCCACTGTGTGTGTGTGTGTGTGTGTATACACACATCTTTATATATATGGATACATCACATCTTCTTTATCCATTCATCTGTTGATGGACACTTAGGTTGCTTCCATATCTCGGCTATTGTAAATAATGCTGCTATGAACATTGAGGTGCAGGTATCTTTTCAAATTAGTATTTTCATTTGTTTGGATATATACGGGGTAGAATTGCTGGACTATATGGTAGTTCTATTTTCAGGTTTTTGAGGAACCTCCATACTGTTTTCCATAGTGGCTGTCTCAATTTACATTTCCACCAACAGTGCAAGAGGGTTCCCTTTCCTCCACATCCTCAGCAACATTTGTTACTTGTGGTCTTTTGTATGATAGTCATCCTGGTAGATGTGAGGTGATACCTCATTGTGGTTTTGATTTGCATTTTTCTGATCATTAGTGATGTTGAGTGTCTTTTCACTTGCCTATTGGCCATCTGCCTGTCTTCTTTGGAAAAATGTCTATTCAGGTCTTCTGCCCATTTTTTAATCAGGTTGTTTGCTTTTATGATATTGAGTTTATGAGCTGTTTATATATGTTGGGTATTAACCCCTTATCGGTCACATCATTTGCAAATATTTTCTCCCATTCCATAGATTGTCTTTTTGTTTTGTCGATGATTTCCTTTGCTGTACAAAAGCTTTTAAGTTTAATTAGGTCCCATTCATTCATGGAACACTGAGGACTTTTAGTCATTTTGTCTGAAAACCTCTACAACTAATCCTTAATTTGTCAGTTTAATTTTTAAAGGAAATTTGAGCCTTAAACGAAAGTTTCAAGGGAACCCTTTTAAATGCTGTTACCACCTCAGATGTACATTCAATTCCCTTAAAAAGAACCTGGGTCTTCAGAGATGCAGGGCAGTGCCCCTTAGATCATAAAACGTAATTTTGGGGGTGAGGTGGAGGTCACCACTCAGGCTTCGTGAACTTCAGATAACAAGAAGTGGTAAAACACAAGACAACTCAACCCGCAGCATAAGCCAGAAGGAGTCCAGCCTAACTCCAGGAGGAGCGTGTGTCCCACCTGTATACACAGAGTCCCCTGCAGCACTTTGATCCTGTTTGTATTTTCTTGCCTGTCGCACTGTGCTTTCATGATTATCCCTCCCCCACCAGACCAAGCAACTTGAGGGTAGTTACCAAGTCTTTCTTGTCTCTGTATCCTTTACAGCTACGGCCTGGAGTATGGTAGGTCCTCAGTAAATTTTGAAAAAAGAAGCAAATGATTAGCGGGGGAACTATATGTAGGTTTTAAAAGAAAATCTTTGGGTGACTTCCCAATTCAAAACACATCCAATCTAATTCTTTCAGCATATGGAGCAAACTACATTATAATTTAATGATGCTATTGATTCCAAAGGATGTTTGAGATACCTGCTTTCTTCCTGCCAATAATTTGCTTGTCTGACTTCCTTCAAATTTATGTTCATACCTTCACTTCTCAAAGAGGACTGTCTTGACTACTTGTTTTTGATACCGCCTCACTCCTGGTACTCCCAGTGCCCTTTACCTGTTCTCTATTTTCTTTTTCCAAAATCCATGAACTTTCCGAAATCCTACATCATCTAATTATTTATTATCATTTACTGTCACTCTCCTGCTGGAAGCATGTAAGTTCCACTAGGGCACCTCTGTTGATTTGTTTTGTTCACTGATAGATCCGAAGTGCCTTGGACGATGTCTAGTACGTTCAATAAATATTTGGTGAAGATTATAATACAAGATACTTAAATAACAAAGAGAGTCACCTTTGATTCCTATAAAGTGTTTCTAAGGTAGAAGTTAGGATTTAGATATTTTATATAGATTTGCCATAATAAGGTTGGGAAAGAAAGAGGTCTAATGATGAGAAAATAAATGTATCCATTTATCCAAATTGTGATCTGCTGAAGTTTTGCCATAGTTGAGAGGGGTTTCCTTCTGTGTTAGCACCAATGGGACATCTTGTGCTTTGAGTGGCCACAGTTATTTTCCTACCCCTTTTCCCTCTCCCTTTGTCATTTGGCTCAATGTATTACTTCCACACGTTTTCATGTTTAACCGTGTTATGTCTCGTGCTATTAGCTATCTCTCACAAGGAGTAAGGTCAAGGGTTTATGAATGTGGGCTCTGAATTCAAACTGCTTGCCTCTTTACCTTGAACCCGTCTTTACTAGTCAAATGTGAGACTGGGCTATTTTCTTTACTGTCTGTACCTCAATGTTCTCATCAGCAAAATTGGGATAATACTTGCATCTTTTTTTGTAGGGCTGTCTTATGGATAAGATCTTTTGTGAAGCACTTGTAACGGTGTCTAGCACATAGTAAACTCAAGACTAAAACTCCAAGGATAAAATGAAAGCCACTTTAGTTTTGTCTTAAGTGGACTGTAAATGTACTGCGTGTAAGGGCTATGCAGGCTTCATAGTTTTCTGCTTGTCCTCTAGAACATGACAGCAAACATTATACCTGTTTTCTGAATGATTCTTTGGCCTTTCAGTGCCCTGTTTGGCTGGTTTTGACTACTGTGAAGGCAAATGGTCTCACGATGTTCCTAAAGATAGCTACAAAAATGTAAAGCAAAATGAATTTCACACATTGTTGATGTTCTTATTATACTAGCATTTTTTTTGAGGAACCTGGAGTGAAAATGCTTGTTACTGTTGGTTCTTGGAGCTGTTTGCTTCCTGATTCTTTGTCCTAAACGTTACGTCACTCAGTTGAAGTCCTAATAATTGTCAATACCCCCCAGCTAAAGGACACCAGGATACACCTGTAGTCAGTTAAAGTTGGGTTCACTATTTGCTGCAACAAGGGACATTGCACATTATTGGGGATAGTAGTTATCTCAACGAGAAAGTGTTAAAGGATGGCTTCTGTGTGATTTGGTCTTGCGTTAAGCGATTTGGGGAGGTCGCGATGGAAGTATGACTGTTGCTTACGTTTTTGAGGAAAGGGTAAATGCATGGTTGGGGTATCCTAATAATTTTTTTTTTTTAATCTAGGAATCAGTAGGAATTAAGCAGAGCTAAAGTCATAATTGCTAAAGAAGTAGCCGTCACTGTTACCTGAAAGAGGGAACTGCGTGAATTTTTTGGTCAGTTTTCGCTGTAGTCTTGTTTTTGTCTGTGCTCATATATGACTTAAAAGGTATATTACTTTGGTCTTGCTCTCTCATGATCACCGAGCAACTCCATGTAAAATTATTCATGTCCAGCAGAACGCCATGGTCTAAATATTAGAGCCAGACTGGATATCAGGTGAATGTTGTCAGGGCTGCTTTCTTTTCTACAATCTTCTATGACTCTTGTCAACTTTTCTACTTCATTCCTCAAACTCCCGAGAATTATTTGGGTCTTGGTCTGATATTCCAATCATCCACAAACATAGACATGTAATCTTTTTTTTTTTTTTTTGGCGGTACGTGGGCCTCTCACTGCTGTGGCCTCTCCCGTCGCGGAGCACAGGCTCCGGACGTGCAGGCTCAGCGGCCATGGCTCACGGGCCCAGCCGCTCCGCGGCACGCGGGATCCTCGCGGACCGGGGCACAAACCCACGTCCCCTGCGTCGGCAGGCGGACCCCCAACCACTGCGCCACCAGGGAAGCCCTAGACATGTAATCTTGCTCAATGTATCTGCTCTCTAGACTTGCTCATGTTTTCTGTGTCTCACCCACCAAATGCACTTTCCCTTCTAGTATTCAGGTAGCTTCACATCAAGGTAAAAGTTGTCTCATCTCTTTGGACATCTGGACCAGATTAGTGACTTCCTCAGTTGAGAGGAAGCCTGGAGACTCATCAGACGAGCATACTGTACACGTTATCAACTTCTCTGTCTTTCCCACCAGATGGTACTGCCAAGACTTTAGTAAACCTTGCAGGAACACCTGTCCAACCCGTGAGTTCCTGTATACTCTTGTGTAGGTTTAGGTCATTTTAGACATGCCTATTTCAACACCTGAACTAGATGTCGTTTCTCACGGACAGGAACTTAGTCCGTTTTTATCCCTCACAACATGTAGTACAGTAGTGAGCGTGCCAGGGCAGTCAGGAAATGCTTTATAGAATGCTTGTCTAGAAGACCAGAAAACAGGAAAGTTTCTTGTCACTGTGAGAATAAGCCACCTTCCACATGGTACTTTTTCCTAGATAATAAGTATATTCTGGTTAAATGTGGCAAGGCAAAAACAAAACAAAATGTAGCATTACTAATTCTGATTCTCTTACTTTTTTGTAAGTGCAAGACTTGTTTTCACACTTGTTTTAAAATTTCTATTCTCATTTTCCATTTCCTGTAGTCCTGTATTTGCTGTAAGCTTCTCTATTCTCTATTAGTTTGTCATAAATCATTGCAGAGAATCTGTGTATTTGCCAATATTGCGTACTGTGTTGGGATTAGGAGACTTCAAAAACCATTCCTAAAGGTTTGTTTTAACCACTTCTATGGACACTTCCCAATTCTATTCTCTTTTTATATGTTAGTTTGGCAGAATCTTCAATATCTCCTTTCTAAAAAGACTCAAATAATTGTACTAAATAAACATTGAGAACTTTGCACTTATGGTCAACAATCACGGCCTTAAGAATGTACTTATTTGCATTGATAATCTGACAGGTTAATTTTGCCCTCCTCTCAGTATTTTGTATTTATTTACAAGAAAAGAAATGAGAGGAAAATGATTAAGTGAAAGCCTTCTGAAAAGAGAAAAAGACTTTATCCTCCTTATTGTTTGCACATGAAAAGAAGATCTCTTGTCCACTGTTGGAAAAAAAATACTATTTTTATTTGAGCTCAAAATGTGTAACTTCTCATAGTTCACTGGATTTACTAAATGCTTGACATTAAAAATGGAGACTACTTCAGCAACATATAATTATTGTTATTTAGTTAAATACATAATTTCTTTTTCTTATCCCGTTTACTTGCCTCTCACCTGATTAAATAGTATGAGGAATGGATTTTTGTAATGCATCAGTGCGTTCCTTTAAAACTAAACAGAGCCAGCCCCCTTCTGTGCCTCAGTAAGGTTACATAAGGCGGTTATGAATGATTAATCTTCCTTTTTACTTTTTCTGCTCAATTTTATGTTGGTAACACCAGTGATAATGGCTGGATCCAGTGAAAGTAAAATAAGCATCTCCTGTCTTACTGTATCATAGACTTGTAGAGGTTGATCCATGGGAAGCAAGTTACTATGGGAGAGACTGAAACCTAGAGGTGGTCCCCTCAGCTAAAGCTTAGGGTTGAGGTGGGACACAGATTGAACTGGAAATGATGGAAGGACGTATGGCTCAAATGGCGAAGGTGCGTGTTTGAGAGCATGGGGAGAATTCACGGGTGAGAATCTAGGCTATAGACAAGTTTACTAAGAAATAAGTAGGCCTAGGAAGGAATGAAACACCATGACAGGGAAGAAGAAAGTCAGTGGATATTCAGTTAGGTAGGAAGACACTGACTGAACTTCTAGTCTTCAGTTCTTGAGACAGAATCCCAACTCTGGATGTTATCAAGTATAAGGGAATGAATAGGCCACAAGAACAAGACAGATTTTAATCGAGGCTACACCTGGAGGACATAGAAAAGGGAGGGCCAAGCACTGAGTGAGTTGGTTTTATACATTTAAAAGTACTTAATATAGTCTGATGATGGAGAAACAGATTGATCTCTGATCGCTGATTGGAATAATATCTACAGATGGGACTCAGATGGCACCAGCACAGGCAGGCAAAGCTGGTTTACAGGGCAAGGGATAAGAGGCCATGCTGTTACTGCAGCCAGTCGATCAGTGCTAACTGAGGTAAAGCATAATCAATGAATTGATGACTCTGGAGCCAAGGATCCCGCTTTGGGGACCTTTTCTTGCTAATATAGTACCATCCTGAATTTAGCCAAGAAAATGATTACTCCAACTGCATACCATGCTTTAACTTCATTGTTTTAGGTGTTGAGTGCATCTTTCATATAGTTTTCATCCATTCCATACTTTAAGGAAGTAAGAACTTTACTAGATCTTCCTCCTGTCCTCCTTCTGGGATTTCCTAAAAACACTCATTCATGACCATTTCTAGCAACAGACACTACCCATTTCGTCAATCTCTTATTGGGTTATCCGCCTCACAATCTGGTGACTAACACAAAGCTAGACATTCTTGGGAAAGAAAAAATGAGGTATATTATTTGCCTTTAAGTTGCTTTCATTCTTCCCAGGGGACAGTAACATTCTTTGTGAGAGTAGTTTCAGCAGAGTGTTGGGGTCCCATGACTGCTTGCCTTCCTGAGAAGAGTCTGCAACTCTCATTTATTGCTTATAGACCAGATTGTGGTAAAGGCTTTTACCTCTGAGAATCACATTACCTGAGTGAGTTGTTGAAGATGTGTAAAATTTATGGGAAGTACGAATTAGAGGAGTTATCTATACTAGTTCACAGCTCTACAGAGCCTGCTGTGTTTTTGCAAATGTTTGAAACGCCTTTATTGTTAAATCTCTTTTATCTTATCCCCCACGTGTTGCCACCTAGAACCATTTTCAACACCAACATTGAATTGGTTCTGTTCTCCAGAACACTTGTTCTTTCCCAAACCAAACTTTGGCTCTCCTTGTTTCTTCTGTCTCAAATGTCCTCCGTGTTCACCTTTCAAAAATTGGCCTGTCTTTGAAATCCCTCCTATTTATAATGTTTCTTAGGACAACCTTGAACCACCATATCTTCCCTCATCCTGGGCTGTGTCTCTGTGTGTGTGTGTGTGTGTGTGTGTGTGTGTGTGTGTGTGTGTGTGTGTTTACTACTCATTTGTCATTTGACATACTTTGTTCTGAATTGTCATTTGATGTGTTTTATCCTCCCTGCTATATTACCTAGTTATCTATAGTTATCTGGAGTTAGGATAGTATCTTGTACTGCTTTGTATTTTCACACTATTCTGTGTTTATTTGATATTCACAATCAGTAAAGGCTATGTGATATTATTAATTTTGCATTAGACAGATCTGAATGGCCAGCATAACTCTCAAGCCATGATTTTCCAGCTCTAAAATTGGGGATAAGGTTACCTGGTTCTCAGATCATCTATGAAGATTGAAATTATGTATGTTAAGAGTCTGGCACCTTAGTTTCTTTATAAATGTTAGTTCTCTTTTCTTGTCGATCATTTGATAAGATCTGGTATCAGTAGGCGGTACATCTTCAACAAGATGTTTCATTAGCTTCGGCTAAACACATAGTCCTGTAGTAAATTTACGTTGACCTTGTTTCTTCATTGGATACACAGTGAAAACTTGAGTAACAAGAGCCCAGCTTCATGGACTATATATCTAACCAGAAATGTTGTTGTGTTACTTTTATTGTCCCCTAGATAGGTATTTTTTAAATGCATAGAAATGATTTAATTAAAATAACTAGCAAAACAAAAGAATAGCTACAGGCTCCTATAATGTTGGAGTCCTTTATACTGATCCTGTCATCAGAAGAGACATATTTTTCATCTTCAAGTCCTTTATACTGATCCTGTCATCAGAAAAGACATATTTTTGTTTCACTTACTAAAATAGAAGAGAAAGTAGACTGTTTAAATGATTTACAGCATTCACCCAGTCACCCTGTTCACTTGATTCATGCCTATTCATTCTTCATGTGTCAGTTTAGATAAATCTACTCTAAGAAGAAACCTTTTCCAATTACCTAGGGTAATGATTCGGAGGCCTGCTTCTGGAATCCTTTGAATCAACTCTGTGTTAACTCTGGTCAAATACCTCCTGATTTGTCTGTATCCAACAATAGAGAATAAGCTTCATGATTGTAAGGTTCCTGTTTATCTCAACCATTGATGATTCTTCACCACATAGCACTTCAACCCCCTCAGGGCAGGCAGGCAGTAAGTATAATACTTTTTGAAAGCAGTAAATAGTGGGTCACTAGAAAGAAAGCTAGACTAAATTAATTTTAATTAGACAAGAAATTCAGTTATTCAGGGTAGTCCACTTGTGTCAATCACTCCAGTTAAATTTGGAGGGGCATTTAGATATAGTCCCTCAATTATCAAGCATATTGAATCATTTCACATATATTAACTGAGCACCTGTTATGTGCATGGAACGCTGATACGTTTAGTTGAGGCACCTCTTGCTCAGAGATATGTTATGCAAGTCTGTGCTCAGCACAAGATTGAAAGAAGTGGGTCTCATAACAGAGCATTGGAGGTGAGGCACTACTTGACAATGACACCTTAGCACCATGTTGGAGAGTTTACCTAGGCTGGAGGTGAGGCCAACAGTATAAACGCAGTGAACATGGCTGAGGCCACTAATAATTTAAGACCCTGAGGTGGAAATTAGCCACAGTTAGCTTTCCTATCCCCTGTAGGTAGAAATGTTTGTTGTCTTTTTTGTCTGTCTGTTTTCATTCAACACTTCCATTTTGTGTACTGATTAACAACTACTAGGATGGCTAATGCTTAATGAATAATTTTCAATGTTTGTATTATTGAATGAATACAAATTGTTTAGATAAGGAGCTCCTGGTAAGAAGCAAAACATGATATTCATGAAATTTGGAAGCATCTTTTGTCTTTGTTTTTATTTTCTTCTGAATGGGAATTAAAGATTATTTTTTGCTTTTATTTCATTTAAAATGGAAGTAATTTTCTTTTCTGATTACAAAATGTGCTGCAGTTTCATTGTAGAACACTCAGATGATATCAAGTTATAAAAGGGAAAATAATGATCCTTCTTTGTTCCTCCAACCAGAGATAACTCAGGTTAACATTTTGTTTGTACAATTACTGACATTTTCTCTTTGTATGTTCACGTACACACACCTCCCAACATCACCGACCCAAAGCATATAAATTGACACCACACTATAAAATTAAAATGAGATAATGCTGTAAATACTTCTAAACATTTTCCCCTTAACAGAATGTAGTAAATATATTTTTAGACAGCAGACCTACATTGTCATCACCATAAGCAGTTTCTTACCAGTGAACAGCAAAGGAAAATTTGATGGTTTACTGGCTTAAGAAGATCTGTGATCATCTTTGTGCTTCATCTTTGCAAATTGGTTGACTCAATCCTCAGATAAAAGTTCTGGATGTGAAACTTCTCTGGTGATGCACACATTTAGGGTCTTAACACACAAAGCCAAATTGTTCTCTTCGGGATTTATACTCACTAATTCTCCCAACAGCTGGGTAAGAGAATGCCCATTTTGACACCCTACCAACATTGGCTGTTATCATCATTATTTTGAGTCTGATAATATTTATAATTGAAATTAGATTAAAAATAGTTTTTCCTGATCATAAAAGAATCTGTCTTATTGATCTTAGAAAATTTAATGCTATTATTGATTATATTTTCTTATATATTTTTTGTATTTTGTTCATATTTTATTCTACCTAGTGAATCCCTTTACCATTTTCAATTTTTTTTTTTTTTTTTGCTGCGTTGGGTCTTAGTTGCGGCACACGGGACATTCGTTGAGGCATGTGGGATCTTTTGTTGTGGCACGCAGGCTTCTCTCTAGTTGTGGCATGAGGGTTTTCTTTCTCTAGTTGTGGCATGCAGGCTCCAGGGCACGTGGGCTCTGTGGTTGTGGTACGCAGGTTCCAGAGCGTGTGGGCTCTGTAGTTTGTGGCACACAGGTTCTCTAGTTGAGGCGTGTGAGTCCAGTAATTGTGGCGTGTGGGTTTAGTTGCCCCGCGGCATGTGGGATCTTCAATTTTTAACCTAATAATCTTTTTGAAAATCATATCTTAAGAATTTCCCCATGTCATTATAATTTACTTTTAATCATTGTTTTGTGTTGCATAATATTAATCAAGTACGTGTACAGAGTTCACCCAAATAAATACATATACATTTTGTTTTTATTTATATACATTTAATATATATGTATATATATATGTATATATATGTATATATATGTGTATATATATATATATATACATATACATTTAATATTATTTTTAACACTTTATTGACATCTAATTGACATAGAAAAAACAGCTGCTTTTTAGAGTGTACAATTTGACAGGTTTTGATATAAGAGCGATGGTGATAATAGAAATCGTTGTAAAGTTTCCTCATCTGTCTTTGTAATTTATTCTCCGACTCTTCATCTCCCCTCCAACCAAAAACCACTGAATCGCTCCCTCTCTCTCCCTTTCACTATATATTAGTTTGCATTTTCTAGAGTTTTGTATCAATGGAATCATACAATGTGTCCTCTTTCTTTTTTGTCTGATATTTTTTACTCAGAATAATTATTTCGGGCATCTAGTTGTATCTTATATATTTTTTTTGTGTGTGGCTGTCATCCGCATTTCCCTGATGACTAATAGTGTTTGGCATCCTTCCATGTGCTTATGTGACATCACGTCTCCTACGTGAAGTTTCTGTTCAACTTTTCTAAACATATTTTTAAATTGCGCTGTTTTTCTTTTTATTGAGTTTTGAGAGGTCCTCATATATTTGGATAAAATTCCTTTATCTGATAGATGCTTTGCAACTATTTTCTCCCAATGTGTGGATTGTCTTTTCATTCCCTTAACAGTTTCTTTGAAGAGGAAAAGATTTTAATTTTAATGAAGTCCAGTTTGTTCTTTTATGGATTGTGCTTTGGTTGTTGCAGCTAAGAATGTTTGGATAACCCATTGTCAAGAAGATTTTATCCAGTGTTTTCCCCTAGAGATTTTAACCTTTATATTTAGGTCTATGCTATTTTTTGAGTTAACTTTTTAAATGAGAAAAAGTATGGATCAAAGTTTTATTTTTCTTTTGATTATGTATATTCATTGTTCTGTCACTGTTTGTTGAAAAGACTAACCTTTCTCTCCTGAATTGCTTTTGCACCCCTGTCAAAAATCAGTTGTCCATATATGAGTATCATATATGAGTTAGTCTATTTCTGGACTCTACTCTTTTCCATTGATGTTTGTCTGTGTTTAAACCAACACCACATGAATTTATCATTGTAACTTGACAATAAGCCTTGGAATAAGGGGTACAGTTGACCCTCCATCTTTTTTCTTCTTTTTCAAAATAATTTCATCCTTTTAAAAAGCTATCAAAATGCATCTCCAATTTGCTTTGTTGGTGACCTGTTAACACTAATGAAAATGGATAGTTATGATACCTCTGTAACTCAGGTCTGGGAGGTCAGAAAAAGTAGAAATTTATTGTCATTCTATTATTGTTCATTTAATTTGAAAAATAAGTATTCATCCAAAAATATAAAGACTCTATTGATCTGATAGAATGGCTCAAAAAGAAGTGAACCATCTGCGTCCTTCTCTTCTTCATTATAATTTCACTGTAATCACCCTGAGCGATAAATCTGGGGGATCTCCAATGAATTTTTCTACAAAGCCTTAAAGAAGAAGAAAACAAAAAAATTGCTGTTAATTTAAAAGGAAAAGTCTTCCAGGCTCTGTCTGCTATAGCGTATTTACAAAATGCATCACTGTTTGAACATTGATACTTATAACTGTGGGTAGAAATATGATTTATGCTATTGAGGGATAAGCTGGTATAATTGCTATGTCATGTGATGATACTGATTGCAATCTGGATGAAAATTAGAAATGATGAAGTCATGTGTCAGAAATCCTAACACTTCGAAATTACAATTGAAAAACAGAAAATGTTACTATTGTACAAAGTCGCTGAAGGCACAAAAATTCCATCCTGAAACACCGTCATGCTCATTTCAAGTGAGCCCTTGGAAGAAAGGCTATATGTTGACTAACTTACCTGGAAGGAAGCACAGTGTTTACACAGAGGGGAGAAGGATGGAACTGCACACAATGGGGGTCACTCCCAAATCTGTTGTTGCTTATGAAATATTTTGAGTAGTCCCTTTGTTGGTATTCCTGTTATAATGATAGTCCCTGATTTTTAATTTAGAATAGATTGCTTACTTAAATGCATATATTTCATTAAATAACTGCATATATTTTTAGAAGTGAATGGTGAGGAATGAACAGAAGAGAGGTTTTGTGTCATGCACTATGCTAAACATTTCATTTGTATCTTCTGATTTAATTTCTGGAACAACATAACAAGGTTGATATATCATTTTACTGATTATGAAATTAAGGTTGAGTTTGGTTCAGGAACTCAGAAAACTACTAAGTGTTAGAACTGGGATCTAGTCTCAGGATTTTATGACCACAAAGCCTATATTTTTCCTGAAGAGAAATATCCAGATGTATTGATTATCATAAAAGAACTGTGAGCCAGGTTATAAAGAGGTTGTTCTTTAGAGGCTGCATTTACACTCTGGACTTGGTAATTCCATTTATGTTCAGTCCCCAGAAAGAAATGTAAAAGATTCTGGGAAAAATAGGATCAGGAATTCACATTAAATGATATTTATCGGACTAAGAGAGAATGACGTGTTTTAACTCAGCCTGACAGGTGCTAACATGTTTGGAGCCGACAAAGACTTTAGGTAAACTGCTTTTTCTCCCGTAAGAAATAAAATCCTGTTAAGAAGTTCCTTAATTAATACCTTGTGCATGTGTGTGTATGTGTATGTGTGTACTCATGTGTGTCTGTGTTTGTGTGGGCAACGTTGTCTAAAAGTGGTATTTAATTTCATTCAGTATTCATTTTGGACCTGAAATATTCTGGGGAAAGCTTTCACGGTAACACTTTAAATTATTTTGGCATGTAGAAGTGAATTATCGCCAAGAAGGAAAAAGGGGAGGGGGGGAGGGAAGGAAACACTTATTAATGTTTCTGTTGTGAAGCTAGAAATTTCTCATGTAAAACCTTATTTGCTCCTCATAACATGTCTGAGGAAAGACGAAAAGATCAAAGCATGGGATATTCATTGTCATTTATTACCTCATGTCTAATGTCTTGAAAAGAGTTATTTCATGTATTTTGCCTAGGTGTTTCGGTCGTATCAGGTGGATGACACTAGCCCCTATTACTCCCTTTTGACCAAAAGTGGAAGTCATCTATTTGTTTGTTTGGTTTTTTCTTGAATGACTTTGGTAGTTGGTGCTTTGAAGGAATTTGTTCATTTGATCTAAGTTGTTTAATTTATAGTTGTTTATAATATTTTCTGATGGTCGATTTGACATTTCTAAAATCCATAGTTGTAATTTGGGTGGTCTTTTTTTTCTCTTGATAATTCTGCCCAAAGGTTTATTAATTTTATTGTCCTTTTCAAATAATCAGATTTTGAATTTATTGCTTTTTCTCTGTTGGTTATCCATTTCCTGTATTAACGATTGCTGCTCTTATCTTTATTATTTCCTTCTTTCTTTTTACTCTGAATATAATTTGTTCTTTTTAAAGCTTCTTAAGGTAGAAGTTTAGATCATTGGTTTGAAATCTTATTTTCATATATATGCTTTTGATGCTATAAATGTCCTTTTAATCACTGCTTTAACAGCATCCCACAAATTTTCATATTTTGTGTTTTCATTCTCATTTAATTCAAAATATGGTATAATTTTACTTGTGACTTTCTTTTTGACCCATGGATGTGTGTGTGTGTGTTTAATTTCTGAATACTTGGAAAATATTTCTATTATTTACTTCTATTTTAATTTTGATTTTATAACATTCTCTATATGATTTGTCTTTTTAATTTATTGAGAATTGTTTAATAATCCAGAATATAGTCACACTTATTTAATGTTCCATGTGCTGGTCAAGAGAATTTTGGATGGAGGATTTTGTAAATGTCAATTAGGGCAGGTTGGTTGATAGTATTCAAATCTTCTATGTCATTAGTAATTTATTGTCTACTTGTTCTATCAGTGGTTGAGAGATTAGTCTTGCAATAGCCTACTATAATTGCAGATTTGTCTATTTCTCCTTTAAGTTCTATCAGTTATTGCTTCATGAACTTGGAATCTGTTAGCATCTGCATACACATTTAGGGTCATTATATCTTACTGATTAATTGATCTTTTTGATCATTATCTAATTTTACTTTTTCTGAAGTTTACTTTGTCTTATATTACTATAGTTGCTCTAGTTTTCTTTTAATTATTGTACGCACGGTAAATTTTTCCATGTCCGCGTTGTTTTATTTCAACTACATACTTTGACAGCATAAGATTGGGTCTTTTTTATCCAGTCTTACAATCTCTGCCTTTTAATTGAAATGGTTAGGTTATTTGCACTTAATGCAATTATTTTATGGCTGAGTTTTAATCTGCCATATCTCAATTTGTATTTTATTTATACATTCTGTTCTTTGTCCCTTTCCCTCCTCTTTTCCCACCTTCTTTAAGATTTTTTTTTGTAATGATTCCATTTTATCTTCAGTATTAGCTTGTTAGCTATAACTGCTTTTTTTTAGATGTTGCTTCAGGGTCTACAATGTACATCTTTAACTTGTCACAGTGTACCTTCAAATAATATTGCTTTGCCTCACATGTAGTGTAAGCACTTTATCACATGTTTTTTTATACAGCAGTAAACTTCTGTTTTCCCCTTTCGAGGCTCTGTGCTATTTTTGTCATACATTTTATTTCTACAGCAGTAAACTTCTATTTTCCCCTTTCGAGGCTCTGTGCTATTTTTGTCATACATTTTATTTCTACATATATTATAAACTCCAAAATATATAAATAATAGGTTTTTAAAGCCAACTTTTCAGAGGTAAAAATGAGGAAAAATTGTCTTTTATATTTATTCACATGTTTACCATTTCCACAGCTCTTGAATCTTTTTTTTTTTTTTTTTGAGATCCAAATTCCTTCTATGTGAAGAATTTCCATAAGCATTCAGTGTACTGTAAGTTGGTTGGTGATTGATGCAGCTTTTGTTTGCATGAAAATGCCTTTTTACACCTTCATTACTGAAAGATATTTTCACTGAATGTAGAATTATGGGTTGACAGGTTTTCCTTTCAATACTTTAAAAAAGTTGTCTTTCTGGTTTGAATGTTGTTTGAAGAGAAATATGTCATCATTCTTATCATTACTCTCTTTTATATATATATTTTTTAATCTGGTGGCTTTTTAACATGTTCTTGTCCCTAGGTTTTATCCATTTGATTAATATTTGCCTTCGTGGGGTTTTCTTTATGCCCTTTTCTTTGGGTTTGTTGAATTTCTTGGGTATGTAATGTTATGGTTTTATCAACTCTGAAAAAATTCTGGCCATAATTTAGGCATTATTCCTTCAAATAAGTTATTTTTGAACCGCTTTAATCTCTTCTTGTCCTAGGGCTCCAGTTATTTGTGTGTTAGACTGCTTGATATTGTTCTATAAGTCACTCAGACTCTCTTTTTTTTCTCTCTTTGCTTCATTGTGGATAGATTCTAGCGCTCCATCTTCGGTTTTACTGATTTATCATCCACAATGTCTAATCTACTGTTTAGGGTGCTCTTTCTCTCTACTGTGGCCTGGATACTGGCAGTATGCTAAGGGAAATCACATGACTTACTTCCTGTTTGCTCTTCTCTTAGGGATCACTGCCCTGCACTGCCTGTTCTCCATAGACAGAGTTATTTTGTAATTTTTTTTTCTTTTTTTAGTTTTCTAGTTGATTAATGCAGGAGTGAATTTCTTTGGGGGGGTAGAGTGGAAGTATTCCCTCAGTAGATTTTGATTTGTTTTTTTATATTGATCTTGCATTGTCGTTTTTGACATTCAACTTTATAAACAAATATTTATTGGGAATCTATTAAACTAAGCTTTATAGAAACAGAAAGATGCATAACAATGTGAGTCTGTCTTCAAGAAGCAAGACAACTGTGTAAACCAAAAATTGCTATCAAATAAGACATGGTTTGTGGATGAAATGTTTAAAAGGTGCTGTCAAGGACACAAAAGAAGCATGGAGAAATTTCATCAGAAATATATGTGTGGTGCAGAGGAAGATATACATCCATTTTCCATGGGATTGTGAGACCAGAAATCCAATTCTTTTAACCTGCTATGTTGCCTTCAGAAGGCCAGGATAAATATGTAATCTCTTGATAAGTTCCCCAAACCAGGGTTACAAAGACAAATAGAAATGATGCATCCCTTAAGGAGCTGTCAATTTAGCAACAAACTTATAAATAAATAAATTGAGGAAAGTGCTCTAGGACTGAAGAGGAAGGGATGGGTTAGTGTTGAATTTCAACCACAGGGGAAGACAAGGTCAATTCTGGCTGAGCAGGCAGGAAGTCTAGATTAAGGAATTTTCCATGGTGCTGATTCAGAAAATTGAAGAGTTCTTTGCTGGGTAGGTTGATGTGATGTGTTGTGTGGGTGAAACATGGGGAAAAAAGTCTTAAGAGGCAAAAGATTGTTGTGCTCTGTAATCTACAAGAAATATGAAATGTGAGGACCGAGAGTATAACGGAGGTGAGTGTAATTAGAAAAAAATGACTGAAGGGTAGGCGAGTTTTATACGGTTGAACATTATTTTGTAAGATTTTACTGACTATTGTTTGGTCAGTAGTGAACAGTGAGATAAATTTATTATTTCCAGATTTCTTTTTTAAACATAGGGATGGATAGTGGTACCCTTCACCGAAACAATCAATACAAGAGTAGGAGGCTTGGGCGGGAGTGGAATGAATTTAATTTCAGACGTTTAGGTTTTATGTTCCCAAGGATATTTACTTAAAGAAATCAAATAGACATTTTAATATAGTGTTCTTGCTATAGTTTATGGAATAAGTTGAACTAAAGGTAAAGTTTTGGGATTTGTCAGCTATAGGCTGTTGTCAAAGCCATTACTGTAGATTAAATAATCTAGAGCAAATGTAAGGAGGGATGGAAGATGACCTACAAAGTAGCCCCTGGAAACAATGGCTAAGGAGAAATAAGGAAAAACGGAAGAAAATTATGTCTCAGAAGCAAGGGAATTTAGAATTCCTAGAAAAAAAGTTAACACTGTTAGATGTTTAAATTTAATATATGATGAATGATAAAAGCGGTCTGCTAGACTGAGTTAGGATGTCATTGGTAACATCTGCTAAGTGGAGAAGTGAAGGCACAATTAAGATGAGAGAAGGAAGGTTAGGTGATAGAGACCAAGGCTGAAGATTAATTACTCCCCCGGAAACCTAGCTGTGAAGGAAAGAAGAAGAAGATTATCCAAAGAGAGACACTGGTAGAAAATTATTATTTTTAGGAGGTAAAACACTTAAATATATTTTTAGCCTTTGTTGTAAGAACTAGTGGAGAGGGAGAGGTTGAAAATTTAGCAGCAAATAATCTTAATGATAGCATGGGTATGGTAAGACCATCTCTTTCATACGCAGTTGGTGGGTGTATAAATTGGTATAATCTTTTTGAAAAGCAATTCAATAATGTGTGTAAAGAGCCTTAAAATATAGTTTTTGACCCCATAAGTCTGCTTATAGAATTTGACCCTGTGGAATCAGAGATGCAGATAACAATTTAGGTACAAGGAGAATAATCACAGCATCATTTATAATAATGAAAAATGGAAACAATCTTTATTTGCAACAAAGAAGGCATAGTTATATAAACTATAGTGTATTCATAGAGTATTATACAACCATTGAAAATCCTGTTTTCAAAGACTTTCAGATTATTAAGGGAAATGTCCTCATAATACACTGTTGAATGAAAAATGAGAAACAAAACCAAAAAAAAAAAACCAAACCAACTGAATGTAGAATGTAATCTAGTGTTGAAAATAGAAACATAAAATTTAAAGGGAAAAGTACAGAAATGAGTAGGAAAAACTAGAAAGTTGAACAATGCGTCAGCAGAGACTTAAGGAGACTAGGTCCCAACAGTGACGTAAGGGTTAGTTTAGGTAGAGAGATGCCTCTACCTAACTTGGAGAAATAGAAGGATATTTGTAGATGTGGGGAAGGAAGTTAAAATCTGTTTGTGTTGTTAAATGTGAGCAAGTTCTTCATCATCATCACCAGAATTCCACAATATCAATAACACATTATTGTGGGCTAATTATGTGTCACATTTTGTGTTATATGTTTTTAATATCACAGTAGCTACTATGAAAGATAAGTAAACCGGGCTTCCCTGGTGGCGCAGTAGTTGGGAGTCTGCCTGCCGATGCAGGGGACACGGGTTCGTGCCCCTGTCCGGGAAGATCCCACATGCCGCAGAGCGGCTGGGCCCGTGAGCCATGGCCGCTGAGCCTGTGCGTCCGGAGCCTGTGCTCCGCAATGGGAGAGGCCACGACAGTGAGAGGCCCGCGTACCACAAAAAAAAAAAAAAAAAAAAATGATAAGTAAACCAAGTCATGGAAAGGTTAGATGTTATACACACTAGGAAACAGTGGAGCCAAGATCCACACCCAGTCCTGTTTATCTCCACAGTCCAGTTCAGAGCCTTCTGCTGAGGGGGAGTGGGACAACTTTGATAAGAAGAGACTTAAAAGTTATGTAATAGTCGCTGTGGGTAAATTGAAGGGAGCTGACCAGAGACAAGAAAAAAAAAAATGGCTGAATGGCACCAAAAGTTTCCTTAAGATCACTTATTTGGAGTGCCACCAGTTCACAAAATTATACATTGTTTTCTCCAGATGCAGTTAAATGTGTTGCTGTGGGAGAGAAAAGGAAAGCTGAATTAATTGAGAGTTATGGTTTACTAGGGAGATTCAATGAAAAGAGTAGGATTTGAAATTTTTGAGGATGTTGGCAATAGTTGAAGCTGAATGTGGGATCTAAGCTTAATATGGATGACAAGGTTTTTATAAAGAGGTGAAGGAACAGGGTAAAAGACAAGGGTGGAGAGAGGGACTGCAGTCCTTGAAGGGGGTCGGGGGGCATAGTGAAAAGGGCAAAAGTGGAAAAGGCAAATACAATTTGTTGTCATCAAGAAAGCTGAGGACTTTGAAGCTGTATGTTTAAATGGTTACAATAGCTGCCCAAAATTCTGTGAAAAAATTAATGATTACATCATCTCTATGATGGTAGAAATCAGCAGTAGAGATAGACTGTGAGGCATGTTCCAAAGTGCTTAGCAGATAAAATGGAGCGACCAGAACTATGAGCTAGAGCAGAGGTGGGAAAGTGGGATGGCATGAATCTCAAATTACGAAAGGCATGTGCTGAGGATCAGCGAAATAAAGATCTAGCATCAGCAAGGAACACCGAGGATGACCCTGGCCGCTCCAGCATCGGGTATAGCGAGAGGGATTAGCATCGGGGTATAGCGAGAGGGATTAGCATCGGGGTATAGCGAGAGGGATTAGCATCGGGGTATAGCGAGAGGGATTTTCTTGAAGAGGCAGCCGATAGCCTTATGCTTAGGACATTGCCTGGTGCACGAGGAATGCTGAATGCCAGCTCATTCTCACTTTATAGACAAAGGAATGAATATAAAATTAATGGTTTTACACCAGGGGATGGAGGGATTCTGGGAAGGGTTCAGGATGTCATGGAATGGGGTCCAATTACCTCGGAGTCAGGGTTCCCAAGACAACATTGGAAAGCTTTTGTAGAGAAGACCAGAAATGATTGAAAGAACTCGATGGGGAAGGCACGGGATGATGGATGGACGCCAGTCGTATAGAGGTTTGTTAATTGGAAAGGCTGGTGTTCTGATCTGTGACTGAGGCTGGCACGCATGAAGGAGTGGCTCCCACTGACTATGCTACAGTCCCTAAGACTGGGACGACTAAAGCCTATGTAGTCTGCGGAGCTAACAATGATAAAAGCCTGCAGTCTTTGCTCAGTACTCAAATAGCAAGATGTAGAGAAGCTTTCATAATGTTTTTTAAAGATAATTCTGCTTTGGCTGTTGGAAATGATTCACTGCCCTTTAAACTGCTCCATTCCTAGAGGCATCGTTGGCTTGAGGTAGCTGTGGAATAGGGTTTATTTCTTCTCATACAAATTAGCTATCATGGAGCAGTTTAGATGAAAATACCCTTAAGTAGAGCTCTTTTTACATGGCTGGGGATAAACTTGGCTGTTTCCTCCAATGCCTTAGCCCTCAGTGGTATAGAGGTAGACTTTTGGTTGCTAAAAGCCTAAAGCCTCAAGTTCCGTCACTAGCCTAAGTTCTATTTTTCTGCTCTGACCATTTTGGTGAGAGCCTCTGAAGTGTTATAACCTCTCTTCTGTAGCTTACATGTCAACAGGATGCATATAAAAAGGAAGACTTAACGACATCTAGTGAGATGTGAAATCAATATCTGTATTATTTACTGAACACATGCTGAGCATTTTTTACCAGAATCTTTGGTAAACATCTTCAGTCATAAATTTCACAAATTCTTGGATGGATTTGTGCTTTAATTAACATTCTTAGCTGGAAACTAGAGGCAGATGGGAAGTGTTGTTAATAATTCCATAATTGATAACAATCACTTCTGAAACACAGGAACAACTCATAACTCACTAATCATTTCAGAGAACAAAACCCTTCAAATCATTAGAGAAGTGCTCAGTGACATGGGGAGTTGAATAGTCCAGTGAATGAAGACCAGGTCAGAGGCAGAAGTCCTGGGTTTGAATTCACTTAGCATGAAGATACCATCTATCTTCTCGAAGCCTTATTTTCCTCATCAGTCAAGTAAGAATAATTCTTATTTTCACAGGGTAGATATGAAAAATAAACGAGAAAATGTGTTTGAATAATCAGTGCACAATGCCTGGTACCAAGCAAATCCTCAGTAAATTCACTTGAGGTTAAGATATGAAATACACAACAGCCCTAGAAGTTATCAGTATCCAATATCCACTCAGTGCTCAGCCCTCGTGACAATTCAGTTTTTTAACTTTTAAATTTCTGTTCTGAGCGTCAGGAACAATGTACTTTTTGATAAAGGTTCTGAATTTAACAGATCAGTTTTACTTTAATTTAACTTAGAGCTTTTACCTAGAATGCCACGTATTTCCCTGCCATAAAACCTGTTAAACACTCAGGAGAGCAAAGTTCCTCAGAGCACCTTAGGAAACAGTGATACCAGGTTTCAGTCCCCTTCCCGTTATTGGTAGGTTGGAGTTAACAGCAGCAGCAGATTGATGCGTATTAAGTAATCACTCTGAGCTAGGATCTATCTCATGAAATTTTAACTATAAAATCTCTCTTAATTCTTAAACATGTTTGGGGGTCAGTGCTATTATCAGCACCGTTTTGAAGTTGAGGAGACAGAGGCACAGAGGTATAGAAGATGATTTGAAGACAGTTTCTGTAATCACAATGCTAATCTGGGATTTAATCAGCTCGTGTGGTTCAGTGGATGCCAAGTAGAAAGTGAAGACCACGAAACTAAAAAGATCCCCATGGAGTGGCATATTCCTAAGGGCCAGAGAATGTTAGGAAACCAGAGGAGCAGAGCCACATACAGGAGCAGTGAGCTGAGAGTAAACTAGAAGTATGGAGTGTTTTTCTAGAATGCTGGATGCTGTCAGTGGCTTGTTTTTACCTGTCAGTCACGGTGTTGCGTGTGGGTAAGTCTGCTGGGTTTAAGAGGCCAGTAACAGGATGGATGTCTTGGTTCAAATGGGAGAATTTCATTAAATGAGGCTATGGAACTTTATTCATTGTGTAGATTCATAGAATTAGAATTAAATAAAAGAGAAGCCTACTGGGTCAAACATGCATAACTAGGAAGGCAGCATTGCTACATTCCGTTTGGAATTTTAAACCGCTTTCATGTGAAGGAATCTACTTACTGCATCCTGATGGATACCAATGAGCGTGCTTTCTCCTTAGGTTAGCCCAAATAACTGTCAAATGCAATGCTTTATTTTAGCAGAGTTTATAGGTTTTGTGAATTTAAAGGAGAATGATACAGTCAGAAGCTGAGTTCTCGGTCCAGGGTAGTGACTTCTTCGCATTAAGGGGACCACATTTGCTCACGTGTATCCAAGAAGCTGTCCTTATCTACTAACCTAGGCAAGTGTGCATATTCCCTGAGAATCTAACTGGACACAATTTTGAAAGGTGGATACTTCTCCTCCTTTCCTACCACTATAGAAAAATTCTACAAAGTTGACAAAGGTCAAAACTCCCCCAAATTGCCAAGGATTAAAAACTCCCCAAAGTTGCAATTAAGCACTTGTTCCTGGGTAGAATAGCAGTTTGTATACTATTTAAGCAGGACTGAATGAGGCAAAGGAACCACTGCAGGAAAAAAAAAAAATTGGGTTCCTTGAAATATTCACTAAGAATTAATCTGAGTAATTCTCTAAAACCTGTACAAAAGTACCTTAGCTGTACTATAGAGTCCATATCTAGGAACCTCTCTTCTGTCTGCCCTTCTGGGGCATGGTGGTAGATCTCTGTCCAGCAGTGAAAATGGGTTAACTACATGTCAAAAGAGGAAAACCTATTCTATCGTTTGGGTGATGGCTGACTCCCACCTTCTGCTCTGTAGAAAAATGAGAGTGGTAATCTATTCAAGACCTAGTAAAAGATATTTGATGTTTTTTGGAGAATTGGTCATTAAGTGGTGTGATTTGTAATGAAATGATTTGTAGCAGATTAATTTGGGGCTGTGTTGAACTAGAGCCTCACATCAGCCTGCCTCATTAGTGAGGGTCACAGAACGATATGGATGAACATGGGACCTTCCCCTATGTGTTTTACAGTTCTGGACTCCTTGTTTAAACCTGAAATCATGGCTTTCAAGTCCTTAGGGACTGAGTAAGTTATGGGCAATTTTGCAAAGCTTCCTTATTTTTAGGTCAGGTCTATCCTCTCTCTTTAGCTTGGTAGAGTCTGTCCTGCAAAGGTTCCTATTCTGCATTCCTAAACTGAGGAATAAGAACTACATCTGTCACTGAGAGGATGCCTAATTCAGACCTCGCCTGTTGTTCTGCTTATCTGATGTTGCATAACTAACCGCGCGACCACTTAGCGGTATAAAACAATGATACTTTAATTATGCTCATGCCTCCTTGGGTCAAGAATTCAGAAAAGGCCAAGCAGAGGAGGCTTGTCTCTCTGAGACCTCAACTGGAAAGACTCTAAAGACAGGATGTGGCATGCATGGCTGGGACTGGAAGCATCTGAAGGTGTCATTACTTAACATGTCTGGAGCCTGGGTTGCGACAATTAAAGGCTGGGCTCAGCTGAAACCATCAACCAGAGCAACGCACGTGGCATCTTTATGTGACTTGGGCCTCCTCACAGCATGGTGATCTCAGAGTAGCTGGATCTCTTCTGTAGTGTGCAGGGATCCACATTCATGTGTTTCAGTAAACAAAGTATTGATAGAAGCTACATAGACTTTACAACCTAGATTTCAACATCACAGTGCATTTACTTCTGCTTAAACTCCAAAAATTGTAGTCACACCCTGCCCAGAATCAGAAGTAGATACAGTACATTCCCACCTCTTGCTAGAAAGTATCAAAGTTCTGGCTGTGTTTTAAAACTGCCGCATTTGGTAACTGGCAACACCAAGTAATGACAGTACATTTCAACACACCCCAATCTATCTCTAAATAGATATTGCCCCTTTAGCACAATCTGCTTTGGTTCTAGACACATATTCTAGGGATATTTCCATGGCTCAAGCACATCTCAACATGACAGCTTAGGACCAGTTTGGGAGGCTCAGGAGAACACAAGTCTCATTAAGTTTTAGTCATTCTTTTCTTTGGAAGCTAAAAGTCATTCTCTAGCTTCATCGTCTGTCTTGATCACTGTACCTTATGGGATGCATTTTTAGCAGTTTCCAAATTAGTGAGGGGCTTTGCTGCCTCTGACAGTGTTCACCGTGAAATGTTGTGACCAATGGGCCACATTATAAAGGAAGATTACTGAACATGGGTGTTGAGTCTGGCTGCTATGGGACCTTGCAAAGGGGTGCTTCCCTTAGTGGATCCACCATGATCTGAGCTCTGTCTTCACAGACTTGCAAAATCTGAAATTCACTATTGGTTAGTACATGGTCTTAGTGATCAGATCACGTGAAGCTGGTTGCAGGAGACTAAAGTGTAAGCCGGATACCAGTTCACTAATTTATATGAGGAACTATCACTACTTAGGGATACTTCCATTCCCTCACTTTCATAGTCTTTCCCTGGAGGTACCCTACATGACAAAGCAAGTGAGTATTGAACAAAACTCTGGAAGGCAGTTATGATGCCACGATTATCTCAGTGTACTCAATGCCTAGCAGGGGATGAGGCTCACAATACATGTTTGTTGAATATATGAAAGAGAATACTTTAGAATGGACGAAATCTTAAGGAGGATGTAATCTGATGGTTTTCAAACATCCCCTAGGGATCACCTTGGAGATTAACGGGCAGGAAGTAGAAGGGGTCCTCTTTTATCTATTTCAGATATTAAAACTCTTACTAAGATTTAAACTTTGAAAGGAGTTCTACTGGTACACAGTATCAGCAGCTAATAATAGAAAATATTGGCAAAAATAATGTGTTGATGAGTAAACTGAGACCCCAATAATTATGTAATATGCCCAAAGCCACCCAATTAGTAAGAGACTGAGCTGGCGCTCAAATTGGAAGCTTCCCATTCCAAGCCCTGACCTCTTAATAATAAGCAACATGCTGATGACTCACTGGGAACTCGGCACCTAATTTGTTGTAAAGTTCCCCCATCCATCTCCTGACAAGAGCATTTGGCATCTGTCCAGAACTTGTTACGGCCTTTTCATCTTCTTTCTGAGAAGCAACACTTGACATTTCAATCATCATCTTATAAAAGTCTCTCCTGCCCCAGTTTTTTCCTCTTCCTCCCTAAGCCTCATTCATTCGCTTTCTTTCAAAATTCCTTGGACAGCCTCACAGATGAGATATTCTCTGTTACAAGGAGGATGAACTGGACACGTAGACAGTAAAATCCAGGCCAAAGCTCATTCTAAAACACAGTTTCCTTCAAGCATTGTTATCACTGCTATTGTTCATCCATTCCTTCAAGCTGCCATCTTCTGCTGATGCTTTCAAGAGGTCAAAATAACCCTGCTGGCTTATTTGCATATAAAAAATGCAAGCCTGTGGCCCCAGAAAAGTATTTCTTTCTCATCTTCAGCTGGCTGTGAACTGACCTTGCCTTGGAGCCGTACATACTACCTTTCTACCCACAGTTGACTCTGAGGATCAGAGATGAAAAAGCCTCTGGGAATCTTGAAATCCAGTCTTATTTTACCCACGAAGAGTCTGAAACCCAGAGAGGGGGAACACTTTGCTCAAGGCCACACAACTAATGAGTGGCAGAGAACTGTGTCTCCTCATCTCTAGTTCAGGACTCTCTTAGAAACAGCGGGCTTGCTTTGCTTCCAGTCCAATGCAGTGCCCTCCAGCTGAAACCCCGGTGGCAGAGCAGGCTCCCGGCATCACAGAGGACCTCAGTGGACCAGACATGGCACCCACACAGCTGAAGTCGTGAGGAGCACACGGGCCCAGTGGACACCAGTCAGGGCGGAGAGACAGCTACCAGCATCAGGGGCTGAGTTCTCCAGCTGTGCCTGCGGTCTGTCACTCCAACTCTTTGTAGTAACAGGTGGTTGGGGGCATTAGCAGTGTGCTCACCTGGAGCCAGAGAGGACTAGAGCAGATGGTAGGGACAGACTGTTGTTTCTATTATGGCCAGTGAAAAGAGGTGAAGAATGAGTCTTAGTCTGGAGCAATCGTTTTCAAACTTTTTTTTTTTATAAGTAGCAAAAAGATTGTATTTTTCCAGGCCAAATCTTGCCTGGAACTTGAGTGCATAGGACGGATAAAAGCAGAGCCGCTCTGGTTGAACTTGGAGAGAGAATAAGATGTCCTCTAAGGTTCCTGGCTACACAGAATTTGGATAGTAATGAGCAGAAGGAGAACTCGCCACTAGGAGAAGTTTCGGAAATCTGTGCGAGTAGTTTGGGTACTCATAGTGATTAGTGGGGGTGTTCTTGTTATTTAGTGGGCAGGGAACTGGGGATGTCAGGTGTCCTGCAATTGGAGGATGATGGTTCTAGATGTCCTGTATCCTACATGATAGGTATGAATATCTGCCCAGACATTCATGTCAATGAAAGAGCAATGTGTAGATATCTGAGCCTAGAACCTAGTTTATTTTACATATGACAAGTGGTATTCATTACACAGTTTTAACACACTGCATTTCCAGAAATGCAACAGCTAGGGTGATTGGGAGAAGAATGTACATTTTTGTCTTCTTAAGAGCTTCACCAGAAGTTGCTCACTAAGAGACATAATGAGAGGGTTAACATCAAGCTTTCTGGCTTTGAATCCCAAATCCTACACTCCACTAGCCGCGTGTGATGATGGCCAAGGTACTTAACACTTCTGTCTCTCAGTTTCCTTAGCTGTAAATTGGAGATAATAAGAGTACCTACCTCAAAATGTCATGAGAATTAAATGAGTCAATAATGTAATGTGCTCAGATCAGTACCTGGCACAAAAGAAGTGCTCTAATTCATCTTGGAAAATCATGTCAGTGATGGCAACACTGCTTATGTAAGTTGTGGCTCTGAAGAATTACACCTGCATTATTTTATATTTGCAGTTGTCACATTCCTGGTGATTATGATTGATGGATAGAGAGGTATTTAGGTCTTATTTTAAAATATCAGCTATAGGAAAAAGTGCTGAAAGTAAAACAATTGAACGTTGTCCTGTTTCACATAAATATAAACATACCGTAGGTAAGTGTGTAACTGCTTTCTTGCATTTCCTAGAGTAGCCATGCCCAGCCTTTTACATATTGATTATGTATTTTTTTATTATAAATTACTTTCTTTTGTATCTTATATTTAGAGTTTATGTAGATTTCTTTTAAGGTCATATGTGTAGGTAGTGTATACTACTTTTAAATTTCATTTCAGGAAATTAGTAAGGAAAGCATTACAAAATGCTTGTTTATAACCGGGCACATTGGGTGTGATTAGATGGAGGAACACCGCAATAGATGAATGAGAATCACCTGGAACTCCTGAGTTTGTATCTCAAGAGTTGTCTGGGTTGGTCTGGGTAAAGCTGAAAAGAAGTAAGAGGTTTGTCCAGCCCACTGTGTTTTTCCCTAGTCCCCCTTGCAACATTTAAGGCTCCAGTAAACACAGGTTGAAAATAGCTCTGGGACAGAGTCTCAAAATGTATCTGAAAATGTATCTTAAGTCCCACGGGCAAACTTCTTAGTAGAATAAAAATGAAACCACTGGCAATGGCGTTGTCCTCAGCTGCATTCTAAAGGCTATTAGCAACAAACATATTAAAAGATTTATTACAGATGACTGAAACCTACTGTTTCTATTTCATAATTAGACATTTCTCACATTTATTCAGGAATCAATTCACTATTCCACTGAGGTATTGGCTATCACCAAAGTCCAGGCCATTCTGAAAAACTCCACAACTCACACAGACAAAGTTCTTAGAAATTGAGGGAAGGATGCTTTGTTAACTGAATGTTACAGGCGTTTCAAGTTGTTTATGGCTTTTAATTACTACTGTTCTTGATTCTTAATTATAAACCACTACTAATTTAGTTCTATTAATACTGGTTTTGTTTCTTGTAAATTACTTTTGCCTAAACTTATGTAGTGATGCTAATTTTAATAGTATTTGGGGGGGTCAATAATTTGTCAATTAGAAAACTTTTATGTAATTGCATTTCAATTAAAATGTGAATTGTCTGCATCCAATCCCCAGTTTGCTTCTACAGTGGCAAGTTTCTATTTGTCAACTGAATAACAAGTTACTACCTGTCTGAAAAGTGAAAAAAAATGAAGTGGGTTGAATAAAAGCCCTACCTTAAAGGGCCAAGGTTGATAATATTTAAGAGCCATTTAAGAGCCATAAGAAAGGTGTACCTGGGGTGAGGGTAGAGTAGAGAAGACCCAGGATACCATGCAGAAAGGTAGAGAAAGTGGATGCCCACCTACAGACAGATTCTTTTTTTATCTGAAAGCATATTTGCGGAACACAACAAAGAGACTCAGCTTACAGATGAACCAAAACTTTTCTGAGGAACTGCTTGGAAAGGGTGAACAGACAAGTCAGATTGGAAATAACATTTCTCTGCTTTCAGACACTTGACATATTTTTCTGCTGGAAAATCTGGGCTTTTTTTAGCCAGATTCCATTCATCCATGAACAAGAAGAGCAGATACTTCCAGGACTTACCAGGAATTCCAACGATCTCTGTCTGAATAGAAATGAGAGTAAATATCAATCAAACTGTAGATAAAATCATCTATGAAACTTTCAGGGACCTACTTATTTTACATCAAAACACATCCACATATTTCTAGGCTAAGATAACATGTCAGTAGGATGATTAGAAGACAAAATTCCATGCAAGTACAGGAGAATTTTTTTTTTTTCAGTAGATTTTGCATGAGTCCTAGAAGTGAAAATGATTGGACTGAACTCCATTCACGAGAAGGGGGTTTTTGCAAAAGTACCTAGTATCCTCCCTCTACCTAAACAGAAAAAAACTCCAGCAGCCTCAGTTGGAGGGTGTCCCTTGGGTTTTCTTCCAGCCCTAGAATTCCATAATTTTGGGGATAAAAAAACAGTGAGATTCCTAAACCCTATTCTGCCCACTGTAATCTTCTTTGCCATAGCTCTTTGTAGTCAGAACCTAGAGGAATGAACTTCCTTTCCCATCCCCCTTCACTTGCATTTCAGGTAAACTGTGAATTATCTACACTCATTCCACTAACAGGAAAAACTGTACCACACACTTTTCTAGGCTTTTGGATGCAAAGATAGGAACCTGATTTCAAGTTGCTCAAAGCCCAGGGCTTTCCTGGTACAGACAAATGAAACCATTATTATAATGCAGTAGAGTAAGCATTGCCTCTCAGATAAGTAAGGTCTGCTATGGGAGTGGAGGTTGTTGAGTTGTAGCATCTTGAATCCAAAGGCATTGTAAAAGCGTAAGTACCACTGTGCTGTTTGCAAAGAGATTAGATATATCTTTGTGCATTTCTAGATTGCCATATTTGTCTCCTTTTGAAATCAGATTGTGATGCAAAGTGGGCCTCTCTGAATGCAAATGTCACCAGGTATGACACTTATCCCCGCCCTTTTTGGGTTCTTCATCTGAAGAGTATAATGAACAGTAGCACCTGATTAGTGCTTTCCAACCTTCATCCATAAAAAAGTAAATAATATCTAACACTTACTGAGGGCTGACTCTGCCAGGTACTTGCATGTGTGGTTTTCTACGTGAACCTACTTAACTCTCACCACGACCGTATGAAGTAGGTACTCTATTTCCACTTTAAAAACGGAGAATTGAAGTAAAAAAATGTACAGCAACATGACGAAGTTCACAAAGCTGGTACAAAGTAATCTTACTAAGCTTACTGTCTCTAGAATAGTCCATCTAAAATGCAAATAGAATCACATCACTTTCCTGATTAAAAGCCTCAATGGCTCCCTTTACCTAGACTCAAAAGGGTAAAGTCCAGTGTCCTTAGTGTGATATCTGTGTTCTCTATGATTTGGCCACTTCTCCTATCTCATCTCTTGACTTTTCTTTCCTTTATACCTTTCAGCCATACATGTCAGTCTCCCAATACACCTCTTTTCATATTTTTGGCTTCCTCTTTTAAATTGCCTGATATGTACTTTGTATTCCTCTTGCTCGTTGTAGACTTCAGTAACGTGCCTTCTATGACATTTCTCTGCTGGCTTCAGGCCAGTGGTGGTACCTGTCCTATATATTTGCCTGGCAGTCTGTGCATCTTCATGACCAGAGCTTACCATATTACACTGACATTTATTTAAGTGTTTCTCTCCTGTACTAGTCTGCAGAGTCCTCAAGGACCAAAGCCATGCCTTACTCATCCTGGTATTGGTGGCATCTGGCACACTAGAGCAGAGTGGATGCTCAGAACGTGCTGGCTGAAAGGTCCTGACCCAGAGGTTGTTCTGTGCAGCAGCTAAGAGCTGTGACTCTAGAGCTCAGATCCTACACTACCACTTACTGCTGTGTCACTTGGACAGTTGATTTAAACTCTCTGGGTCTCAACTTTCTCATTTGTAAAATGATAAAATTAGGAGTATCTTCACCATATTCATTGTAAAAATTACACACAGCGATGAATATAGAATACACAGCAAGCTGTTTTGTACATAATAGTCACTTGTAAATGTTAATTGTCATCAATCCTCATCATTATATTTAGAAAGGGTCATACTTAAACCCAAGACAAGAGCACATCTGTTTAAGGCTACAAAAACTCTCAGAGAAATTCTACCCAGACTTACATCCTTGCCATTTGCTAGAGTTTGTCAATCCTTGCAGTGGGAAAACTTTAAGGAAATATGGCTCTATACGTGGATCACACTGTGTACCACTCATTTGTTTGCTCTCTTTTCAATGGTCTCTTTTCCTGTATTTGAGAAAAAATAATAGGCTTGAAAATTTACGGAAGGTTATGGACGAGTAGTCTGGGGAATATGAATAGAATTGAGCCTAAGATAAAATGATCAGCCTTGCCACTTCTTCAGTCTTGCCAACTAGAATACACATTAATAAAACTATTTAGGTATGTGCTCCTTTCTGATTTATTCTTGGGGCTGTCTGATCCATAGAGCCAAGATTCCTAGTTGGTGAACTAGAAATGTTGGTAAATATGTAGTGAAGGCATGACATTTCCCTTAAATGATATAGACTTTAAAGAACTGAAAATAATTTCCAAGATTAAGGGAATGTCGTGGTATAATAATATAATTATAATAACTACCTTTTATTGTTTATTTACTATGATGAGCACATTTGTATTTATTATCACATTCAATAATCACAATTCAATGAGGAAGTTACCATCATTATTCTCAAAATAGAAATAAAGAAACTGAGAACCTCAGGACTTGTTCAAGGTCAGTAGCTATAAAGAGGCAAACCTGAGACACTGAACCAATTCTGTGTGACTCCCACATTCATGTTCTTTGTCACTGCACTGAACAAACACACACATAGAGACACATTCATACGCATGCGTGCATATGTGAAAAGCCAGTAGATTCAGGCTCTTAAGTATATAAAAATTAATTAATTGTCTAGTCTAGTCTATGTAATACTTCAATTACAGCTTTATATACTTAAGAGCCTGAATAGACTAGACAATTAATTAATAGACTAGACAATTAATTTTTTTGCTTCATATTAAAAGCCCATGTTGACTCTGGTCAACAAATAAAAAAGAGACAAGTTTTAAAACATTTATTTTAGCCTGTTCCTGAAGACCATGGAGTTCAATTGAGTTCAATTTCAGGAGTGACTTCAGCATTAGAGTCAATGGAGAGCAAGACTGATTTTTTTTTTTTTCCTGATGGCCTTTGAGCTGTCTAAGCTCCCAGAAGCAAGACACAGGTTCACTGTCTTTTTTTTTTTTTTTTTTAAACCCTCTGCCCAGCTGTGGCTCAGCTAATACCTCCAGTCTCTGGAAAAGTTCAATTCACTCTTGTCCCTGATGAGCAAAGCACCTTCTGCCTGTAGCTCAGTTCATCATTGGTTTGACTGTACTTCCAGATACCCAGGACACTGATAATCAAGTACAACTTGCTTTCCCTTAACCTAAATTGTTGAACTTTAAAGATTTGGAGCATTACAACATTATTTTAACTTATACCACTAAGCACATTACTCCTTCGATTGTTACTGAGTCATAAATCACTCCCTGGCCTTTACCCACTGCCAGGTTTGCAGTTAACTATTGAGAACAGATTCTGAGATACCTCTTGGAAAATAAAATCTTCCTCTATTTGTTACATGTCTTGTTATCTCATTCTACTGAGAGATCAATGTGATATTTGAATCAAATCAGGTGGGTTGGTGTTTAAAATTACAGAGCAGTTCCTAGAAATAAAATGACTAAGTTTTGCTTTTCTTGGACAATCTGAGGAACCTGTGTTGTTGATGCCTGCTGAGATGATGGGCGTATCCAAGAAGAAAAAAATCAAATAGGAAATGTTGCCAACAGTTCACTCCTTCCTTCCTTCTTAAGCCTTTCTTTCTTCCACTTATGCCAGTTATTGCATGCCTACTCTGGGTGAAGCACTGTGCAAATCTCCCAGATTTAAGTAATGGAGACACAAAGATTAATCAAACTTTGTCTTAGTTTTAAGTTGTTTTCATAATATGAGGGCAAGCCATGCAGGGCAAAAGGTAACTAAAATTCAAAGTGGGAAGTGCTCAGTGCCATAGAGAAGCCCAGGTAAGCCTATGGAATTTCATGTGAGAGATTTTTCCTGCTAGGGAATCAGGGAATTCCATGACTGTGGCAACTTTGGAACTGGGCTCTTACAAAAGATAGGAAAGAAAGAAGGACAAAGCTGGAAGTATCATACTCTATACTGTACTTCAAACTATACTACAAAATTATAGTAATCAAAACAGTATGGTATCAGCACAAAAATAGACTCATCAATCAGTGGAACAGGATATAGAGCCCAGAAATACACCCCTAGACATATGGTCAATTAATCTACAACAAAGGAAGCAAGAATATACAATGAGGAAAAGGCAGTCTCTTCAATAAGTGGGGTTATGAAAACTAGACAGCTCCATGTAAAATAATGAAACTAGACAATTTTCTCATGCTGTATACAAAAATAAACTCAAGATAGATTAAAGATTTCAATGCATGAAACTATGAAGCTCCTAGAAGAAAATATAGGCTGTGTGCTCTTTGACCTCATGCTTAGCAATATATTTTTGGATCTGGATCTGTCTCCTCAGGCAAGGGGAACAAAAATAAAAATAAACAAATGGGACCAAGTCAAACTAAAAAGCTTTTGCACAGTGAAGGAAATCATCAACAAAATGAAAAGGCAATCTACTAAATGGGAGGAGATATTTGCAAATTATATGTCTGATAAGGGGTTAGTATCAAAAATATATAAAGAACTCATACAACTCAATATCAAAAAGCACACCATCAAATTAAAAAATAGACAAGAGGACCTGAATAGACATTTTTCCAAAGAAGACATGCAGATGGCCAACAAGCATATGAAAAGATGCTCAACATCACTACTCATCAGAGAAATACAAATCAAAACCACAATGAGATATCACCTCACACCTGTCAGAATGGCTACCGTCAAAAAGATAAGAAATAAGTGTTGGTGAGGATGTGGAAAAAAGGGAACCCTAGTACACTGTTGGTGGGAAGTAAATTGGTACAGCCACTATAGAAAATTAAATACAGAACTGCCATAGGATCTAGCAATTCTTCTCCTGGGTATTTATCTAAAGAAATCAAAAACAGTAATTTGAAAAGATATGTTTATAGCAGCATTATTTATAATAGCCAAGATATGGAAGCAACCTAAGTGCCCATAGACAGATGAATGGATAAAGAAGATATGGTGTATATATAATAGAATATTAGTCATAAAAAGAATGATATCTTGCCATTTGTGACAACATGAATGGACCTGGAGGGTATTATGCTTAGTGAAATAAGTCAGAGAAAGACAAATGCTGTATATTTTCACTTATATGCGGAATCTAAAAAACAAAACGAATGAACAAATAAAACAAAACAGAAAGAGACTCACAAATACAGAGAACAAACTAGTGGTGGGGAGGGGTGAGATAGGTGAAACGTATTAAGAGGTACAAACTACCAGTTATATATAAAATAAATAAGTCACAGGGATGTAGTGTACAGCACAGGGAATATAGTTAATATTTTATAATAACTTTCTATGGTATGTAATCTATAAAAATACCGAATCACTATGTTGTACAGCTAAAACTAACACAACATTGTAAGTTAACTATATACTTCAGGAAATAAAAAAGACTGTTGGGGATGGGGACAGCATTTCAGGTGGAGGAATGCAGAGGCACAGAGAGATGAGAAGTGTCATGTTTCCTTCAGTTCTCTCCTTCCCCTTCCATGCCTCTGGATGCCACAGTCCTTGAACCCTAGCCTCCTCGGACCCTTTTCCATCCATTTTCCCAGATCAAACTCAATCATTCTGTGTTGGATGGATAGTCAGGACCATCTACGTGATTTGTCCCCGTGAAAATATCATTGGTCTATGATATCATTCATTTAAGGTGACTTGTTTGTATGTTAACCAGGGATTTCTGAGACATGACCTCGATTTCACACATAGTATTAGGTTGTCAGGGTACTTGCTTTTATTTTAGGAAAGGAAGGGATACTTTCAACCTTGTCTTAGATTAGAGAGACAACTGTCCTCTTAGCTAACTTGGAAGGCCCTCTGTCAAACAATATTGGGCACAAGAAAACCTGAGCAAGATCTGAATTTTGTGGGCAACATAATTTACAGGTAACCAATTTGATTTTGGGGCAGACATGATTTGGGGGGAAATGAGGTTCGCTTAGGGCACCCCGTAGTTTGTTAGTATCAAACCGGGTTTAGAAATCAAATAACTGTTTCTACTAACCCTGTATTAAGAGAAAAAGTATCCCTTAAAATTTGCACAAATGTCTGTGTTCCAAGGGTCTCATGGTTTGAAGTGTTTTCAGATATTCTAAAAGGATGCTTTACTTTACCATGACAGGGATAAGGGAAGGAAAATAGATATTTCTTAATTTTTAAAATACTTCTTAAATAATACTATGTACCATGTACTATTTCTAAGATTTTTCTCCTTTACAAACTACCTCCTGTCTTACCATCCTATTCACATTAAAACATAGTAGCGCCATGGACTTTGAGATCTTGTAGCATTTGGCCTCTGCTTACCTCTTTGTTTCCCATCTCCTGTCACTGTCACCATCACTTCAATTGCTTTAGTCGCATTGACTTTTTTCACTGGCTATATTAACATCATCGCTTCCTTGAGATTTATGCAATTCCTGTATCTTCTGCCTGGAGTGGTCATCCCCAACAAAGCCTGTGGTTCTCTCTCTCCCTTCATTCTGGTCTCTGCTCAGAGAGGCCTGCCCTCACCATCTGGTCCAAGATAGATCTCCCACCACTCATCTCGGCTGCTTCTCCAATTTAGTTTTCTCTATCTCACTTAATACCACCTAACATAATGCTATATATTAATATTTTAGTTTACTGTCTGGGTTTCTCTCTAGATTATAAACATCAAGAGAATAGAGACTTTTTTTGAATTTTAGGATTTTATTTATTTTTTTATACAGCAGGTTCTTATTAGTTTTCCATTTTATACATATTAGTGTATATGTCAATCCCAATAGAGACTTTTATCTTGCTTACCGCTGAATACCCAAAGTCTAGAACAATTCCCAGTAGGTAATAAGCATTTAATCAAAATGCATTAAATCAGAGGTAAGTATTACTGTCCATGTTTTACGGGGAGGTGCATATTGTCATCAGCAGAGACTGGAAATGTACTGAAAATCGCCAGCCTCGTAACCGAAGCAGCTGGGAATTAAACTTGAAAGCTCCCTCCCTTTTCACTCCACCAAAATAACTTTAAAGAGCATGCTGTAGTAAATTTCTCCCTTCTGTTGCAGAGTTTGACATAAGCGATAGCTTCTTCCACAATACCTCTGTTATAATTAGGTGTTTGTTTTTCTCACTTTCCATTTCAGTATAACCTAGTCTGGGCTGTCATCATCTGTGGGATAATTGTGGAGTATTGACTACACATAGTAATCACTAATTAATGCACAAAGTATATTAACTTTAGCTAATACAAATAATAGTAATGATGATACCCCCTGTCTATTTGACAGAGCTTTTTCTCTCATCTCTTATCTCAGTTCAGTGAACATCAGAGCAGGAAGGCATCTTAGAGACACAGAGTGGAAAGGGATTCTTTCAATGTCACATATATCCCTGTAGTAGGTCTCCATGCTCTTTCTGATATGGCCAGCTGCCTTATGGCCTGCGTATGAGAAAAACAAAAGGAAAAAGAAAAGCAAAATCTATCTTAATGCCCTAAATTTTTCCTTTGCCTCATGTTAACATTTGTCATAACGCGAGTTCCTTGAAAGCTATTCTATTTATTTTATCCATGCTTTTTTAATTATGGGGAGACATGCTAGAGCCATATCTCAGTGTGGTCTTAATTGGAAGTATTGATGTTTTGAAGTTGCACCCTGCTGGGAAAATTTTAATTATGATCCACGTGTCCCCAGCCTGAATGGTTCTGTGGTGAATTGTAATATTGTTCGTAGCTCTCCATTTCCTCCCCACCCCTATAAGAGGAATATACATCTGTATCCTTTGCCACATCACTTGCAGCGCCTTCTGTAGGTACCATTGGCAAGACTGGCCGTGTAACTTGCTTTGGCCATTTAGCATATGAGTCGATAGGATGTAAGTTGCATTCAAGCAGACACTCCCTGATATAAGAAGAAGCATGTTATACAAAGAGGCTGCTGTTTTACCCTGACACCCAGAATAGGAAGTCAGGTGGGGCAGATTCCAGTAAACCTAGAGCAGAGCCTGAACTGAGTTGCAGCCTTTATGTGATACATGTAAGAAATAAATATTTTATTGTTGTTGTCCATTAAGAAATTGAGTTTGTTTGTTAGCATAACAAATGCTCAGTAGTAGAGGTTCAAAGAAGGTAAAGCAAAGAATTATAAAATCTCAAGGTTGCAGATCCATCAGAGGTCATTGAGTCCTGACCTCTCTCCAGTATAGGAATTACTCCAGAATATAATACCAAATAGCCATCAAGCCACTCACTGTTTGAAAATCACTCACAAGAAGCTACCTTGTCAACTACTCAAGAATTGTTTAATCTTAACCTATCCAAGTGATACCTTAAACATGTTGCTACATCCATGGCATCATCTGAGTTGTACCTGTACAATTAATTATTTATAAATCCTCTTTAATTAAACTCTTTTTGTTTAAATAGATTTACTTAACAAGAGTACTTGTTATCACTACCCTAACTGGAAACCTATTATCAGTTGCCTTAAACAGAAGGTCATTCAGTAAAAAACACATACTGTAGAAATGAAACAATATTATTGATCCTAGCTATGCCCTGTTGATTCCTATCACTATGGGTCTTTCTATCTCTTTATTAACAAGAATTATTGAGAAGTATTACAAATTGAGCCCTACTCCTTGTTACCAGAAAGAGGGAAAGAAAAATTAATGAAGGGTAAGTTACTCTGTGATTTAGGGCTGTTCAATTCACACTTCTCATTTTGTGGAACATCAGAAAGACACACCAGAAGACAGAGTTGGAGCAAAGCGAGCATCACTTCTCTCAAGGGCAATTATCAAGGATAAAGCCTCTTCAACAACTTCTTTTATGGTAATATCTTGATCCCATAGGTATTGACTGTAGTGCAAAGATGATATAATTCTAATTCTCCTTCCAATTTTATACTATCACCTCTCCCCATAGTCTTAAATCTTCTTTTCTCCAGGATAAACATCTCCAAGTCATCAACTTTTCCTTGTATGCTATGCTTTCTATGACTCGCCCCCAATCTCCCTTCCCTGGATAGTCTTCACTCCTTGTCAAGTTCCCTCGCTCTGAGGCAAAAATGAGTAGAGCTCACATGTGAATAATTGAGATGGTCTGGAGACGTACTGTGTAAAATTCACGATCATAATTAGGATGCAGTGGGAGACTGGAAACAGTAAGTGGCTGATGATTGACTCTCTCTGGTGCAACTGCAAAATTCTTTCTGAAATGCAATGAGAAGTTTTCCGGAAACTTTTACTGTTAGCTTTGGAATTAGCACAGCTTTAAGCTCTCCTAAGCCGGGGGCTGGGGGGACTACTTTTATTTTAACCATTCCAGTTCTAAGAAGGGATCAGGGTTGCTGTTCCTACAAATGACCTTCCTGTTTCCATGCAGAAGAAATGTAAATCAGTCAATGAGAGATGGTAGCAGCAGGACCTAGTCAAGCAGGGCAGGGAAAAAGGAGAATTTCACTGTCTGGGAAGAACCTGACTGTCACACAACCTGGCAGGGTCTTTTGTAAGTGAAGCTATTACACTGTCCATTTGGCTTGACAATGTCAGCCACAGACGTGCTAAATCGTCACACTTCTCTGACAAAAAATCCTGGGCAGTAATTCCTTCTTTGAGTTAAAATAGCTTTCAGACCTCTCTGTCTACCAGGAAACTAACGGGGCTGCTCTGCAGTGCTGCCTGATTAAAGCTCCTTTGTGTGCACTTCCCACCTCCATCTACCCACCCTGGACCAATAGCACTGGAGAGGGAGAGGGAAGAAGTCCAGTCAGTTATAATGTTATGCCTTCTGTTCCCCTCATAAGGCTTTGCTCTAATTTTTTTCCTTACTATTCCCCTGCTTGACCAAGTAGGGTGGTCTGAATGGTTGGGAAAATAGCCCTTGAATTGATTTTTTTTTTTTTTTTTTTTTTTTTTTTACTATTTTGGCTTTCTGACTTCTACCTCTTCTTCACAGCTTCTTTTCTGGCTCCTGGCCATATGGTCTTGGACAGATCACCAGTCCCTTAACCGCTTTGAGCCTCAGTTTATTCCTCAGTAAAATGAGAAATTTACAATGCCTTCCTCCAAAGGCCGTTGTAAGTATTCCGTGAGTTGACGTGAAAGTTCTCCAGGATACCGCCTAGCACATAATAAGTGCTCAGTAAGTGGGGTTTAAATCAGAATCAGACTATGAAATATTAAATCATGTTCCTCTAATGTGCATGCCTCACGGGTAAAATCTATCTAGATCCAAAGAGCCTGTAGGGCAAGTTCACAAAGACACCTTCATAAAGGGCTTATACACATTATTCATTATTTCTATTCATACAAGACTTAGTGACTGTTGAAGAGTGCTCAGAAAAGAGCAGTGAAAATGATGAAAGGTCTGTGAGGTCATTCCTCTGGGGAAAAGGTTAGAGGAGATGTGTTCTTTAATCTGGGCAGGTGAAGATTGCTGCATGACTTAATAACGGTCTTCAAGTATGATTGATGTTAGTAACTGAAAGAGTAATGGAAGGGTTGCATTAAAGTGGAAACACATCATTATCATTCTCCCAAAACCTGCTAGATACTTCCTAAGAGCACAAGTAGATGAAATAGAGTCCTATCGCTAACAACGATAGATATTGGGACCGGAATCAAGGAGAAAACCCCCTGCCTGTGTACTTGTCAGTGGCAGAATCTGGATGGCTGGCGGCAGGACATTTTTGAGAACGCTTTGCCCACCCTGGACTTTAGGCAATTTAGTGACTTCTGTCTACAGACTGTGATCTTGCCTCTAAATCTGGGCTAGACCCCCCAATGTCCAAAACAGTGCCTGACTCACAGTGAATGTGTGACAAGTGTCTGCTAAAAAGCTTTTATTCCTATCTTTTGAAAAATGGAGATAATATTCTACCCCTAGGGTTGATCCATGTGACACACACTACCATGACAAATGCTACCTTTCTTTATAAAAATGACTCTAGTGGTGGTGGTTGGTAAGAGGAGAGGTTGCACGATAGGAACTGGATAACTTCTGTCTGTCACTAGATGGTGAACTTTTTGCGGGCAGATTTCTTACTCTCCAATGTTTGAGTTCAGTGTCTCTCGATCATTAGAATTTCCTGGGGAGCTTTAAAAAAAAACAAAACACTGAAGCCAGGGACTCAAAGCAGACTATTTTAATCCAAATCTCTGAGTACGATGCATCAGCTTTACCATTTTGTAAGGTGCAGTCAAGTTTGGGAATCGCCGTTCTAGCTGAATGCAAAATTAAACTAGGAGGATAGAGGACAGAGAGCTAGCGCGCCTTGTGATCCTTATCCCCCAAATCATGAACCCTTGAAAGTTCCAGACCGTCTTGAAAAGAACAAAAGTATAGTTTCTTTAGAGAGCACTAGAATTTTTTCTTATCCTGCTAACACTGATCCTCCATGGAAAAAGAATATAAACTGGTCTCTAATTTTTTTTACATTCTAATATTTTGACTCAACTCTTATATAGGTGGTAGAAATTGCTTCTTTATGAGGATGGAAGGCTTTCAGTTTCCGTTTTTGTAGAGTTTTATATGCTTCTTGACCTTTATGCTATACATCCCCAACGGAAAATTTGTGAACATCTCATATGTTCTAGAGCCGTGACTAGCATCTCTTGTTGAAGGTTTCACATTATCTAAAATTATATTACTAAATTTATATGCCAGAGAGGTATCTTAATTTTTCCTAGAGCTATAGAAGTCTATAGGCAATAATGATACGGGTGATCTATATCTTGGGAATATTAAAGAATGAGGATTTGACAGATAAAGAATCCCATATTTGATATTCAAAATAATTAGCTAGAATAATATACAAAAGGAAAAAAAGTCTACATGCAGCTGTAGCGTTCAGATCATTCCATCTTACAGTGGTTATTAAAATTCTGGCAGTGAGTGGATATGGAAAAGTGTTCTTTCTACTCCCTCTTGTTCTCGTGATTTCCTTAGAATATGGCCAAGCTCCTCACAAGGGTCTGAAGTTACTAGTTTGAAGAATAGTTACTTAAGAATCTACTACGTCTCAGTTGCATTGCTCAGTTGTAATTTACCACTACAAGACAGTGTCTTTTTACTTGAAAAACATGGTATTTTTAAAAGATTATCTGTTAAAATGAAAACAAAGCAAAACCAAATTGTCATGAAACTTTTAACACCAGAAAATTCATTTCGGAATCTCCCTGGATTTATAAACCTTGTTTGATAAATGGTAATTGACTCTGTTATGGTTACTATTAGGCTTCTGTAAACTTATAAGACAATTAGCAAAGCTAATGTTTTCTGCACTTCTCCCATTATCCCAAAAAAGGAAACAGAAATTTCTTGTTCGAAGTACATACCAATATGTGCTTCCTGCAAGTACCCCTTCAACAGACTAACTGAATGAATTGTTAGACAGGGTTATTTACAGTTACCGCCTTAAACATAGGTTTGGAGCTCCCAAACACAATGATTTAAATACTGTCCTGTCAGAGGTGCTGCTTCAGGCAGTAATTAGACTACTGGTTTAGGTGCTACGTAAACTGCTAGTAAAGCAATTCTGCAGTAAGTATCAAGATTTTTTAAAATGTTCATACCTTTGGAGTCAGTGTTCCATTTTTAAGGGGATTTCCTAGAGAAACAGTGTAAAATGTAAACTAATATTTATATGTAAAATGTGCCTTATGCTGTTAGTCATTAATCAAAAGAGTGTACAAGTAGAAGTAACCAAGTATGTAGCATGGGGTATAATTAAGGAAATTAGGATACCCAAAGAATGAAATATTGTATGGTTATCATATTTTGATAAATGCTAAGTAACAAAAGGAAAATATGAAATGATATATGTAGCATATGCCCTCACTGTAAAAAAAAATGCATGCAAATGTTAATAGGGGTTATCTTGGGCAGTAGAATTTGAGGGTTTTTTCCTCTGCTTTATTTTTTATATAAATTTCGGAATTTTCCAGTTTTTCTTTTTCTTCCATGATGGAAATAGCCCTATTGTCTTTTCCCCCCCAAAAAAGGAATAACAACAAAACACTTGCCGATACAAGTTCAAACATAAACACCTAATGAGGAAAATGACATTCATTTCCCCACACCCTGAGAAACCACCATCATTTTGGTCATCATTTTCACATCCATCACCATTTTTTTTTGCATACACATCCATGCTTCATACTTTTTAAAAAAGACATTTATAATGCTGCTTTGTGGTAGGCAACTTTTTTCAGTTAGGTTGTTTTTCCCCATCTCTCTTTTTTCCCTTTCTTCCTTTTCTTCCTGTAGTTTGACCCACTTCCCATGTAACCACCTAATATAAAAATTTACAGATACACACTTCAGGAATATGTATGTGTAGGTTTGTGTTTATATATTTATATTATGTATTTATATATGTATATATGTAGTAGTTTATATATCCACATATATGTATGTGAGTGTATATTATATATTGTATATGACATATATGTATGAATATACATGAAGTCATAGTAATGATATGAAATTGCCAATATTCAACTGCTTTTGACTTGAAAAATGTCAGTTTCAAGTCAAGGGTTATTAAGATTATTATGGTGTGGATAAACTACAGTTTACTCAACCTTTCCCTCATTGATAGGCATTCCTTTTACTTGCTGTTCTCAGCATAAATGTTTCAGTTATCATAATTGTACATATATTCTCAATAATCAATGTTTTTTATACCTAAAAAATCAATGTTTTTGTGTACGATACAGATTTTTACCAGAACCATTTACATATATTATTAACAAGGATGTATTTTGAATAATCTTTTCTGATATTTGCAAAACCTTTCATTCTGTCCTTTTAGTTGGGCTGAAAATACAAAAAATAATCCTGTTGAATAATAATGATGATAGTGATCATTTCTGCCTTTTACTTGATTTTTCAACAGAAAACTTTAGTGTTCATCCTTTGAGATTGCTGCTACTGATTTTTAGTAGATAGACTAGGTCTTGAAACCATTTTAAGTTTATTTTTGTGAATGGTGTGAGGAAGTGTTCTAATTTCATTGATTTAAATGTAGCTGTCCAGCTTTCCCAACACGACTTATTGAAGAGACTGCCTTTTCTCCATTGTATATTCTTACCTCCTTTGTCAAAGATTAAATAACCATAGATGTGTGGGTTTATTTCTGGGCTCTCTCTTCTGTTCCGTTGATCTATATGTATGTCTTTGTGCTGATACCACTCTGTTTTGATTACTGTAGCTTTGTGGTATAGTCTGAAGTTTGCAAGGGTTATGCCTCCAGCTTTGTTATTTTTCCTCAGGATTGCTTTGGCAATTCTGGGTCTTTTGTGGTTCCATATAAATTTTAGGATTATTTATTCTAGTTCTGTGAAAAGGGTCATGTGTAATCTAATAGGGATTGCATCAAATTACAACTTTTTGGAGGAGGGACTGGCTTTGGTATAAATGCCAGTCACGTCGTTCCTCAAGGTGTGCTGGTTGTTATCCCCTTAATAGGGAGTGTTATTGGTGTTGTGGTGTTTAGAGCCTGTGCTGGATGTGAGGCAGTGCTTCCTCTTTGCTCTTTGACTGTCACCCCCCCTGTCAGGACAGGGTCTGCTCCCCAGTTATTGGAGTAGAAGCCTTGAGGGTTGGGTTCAGTCAGGCTCCATTGTCCTGGAGCACGTGCCCTGCCTGAAAGGAAGTGATTGCTGAAGCCAGTGAGGCCCGTGTGGTCACGGTGAACCTACGCATCGCCTGTGTTGGCATCTGTGGCTCCTCTCAGAAGCAGCCCAAAATCACGTCCCTTTCTCAGTTGTGTCCGTCCCAGTTCTAGTGCACAGATGTGGTCTAAAGTAGGCTGGGGCTTGGGATCGGAGTGTTGTGACTGCAGGAAATTGAGGTGGCTGTGCTTCCACCTGGGATCTGGGCTGCCTTTGTGGCAGACTTCTCCCAGTACCTGTCTTCCCCAGATCTGGTGCTAAACTGCACAGAGTGGAGGGGGCGGAGCCGGGGCTCTCTTGCAGGGAAAGGAATCGCTGAGTAGCCCTACACAGGGTCTATCTGCCTGAGATTCAGTGTTTAGCCACTGCTTATTCTTGTGGTGCCATCCAGTGCACGCTGACAGTGGTCTCTGCTGTTCTGCCTGGATCATACCCCAGGTGCCCTGGTCTCTCTTTGCATAGCTAGACCAAATCTTTGCCCTGACCTCACACCAGGCTGTGACATGGAGTGAGTGGGGCCAGGGCATTTACCCCTTCAGATTGGGAAGTACAGCAAGGAGGCAGCAGCTGTCAATACAAGTCTCTCTCGTCCTAATTGTTAGCAAACCAGCATGTACCCACTCCTAGTGGGGAGAGTCTAGGCTTCTCTAGCCCTCCTGTCTGTCCCAGTGGGTTTCCTAACAGGCAAGGTGGCTTGTCTCCTCCATGTAGGACCCCAGGTCTGGGAGGCTCAGACTGTGAGTCAGTCTGCTCCTTCCCTGGGGCAAGTGTCTACCCATGTGGACCTTCTTTTCCTCACAGGTCCCTCCCAGGGGCCCTGGTCTCAGCTGCTGCCTGTTTTTTTTTCCTTCATTCTACACAGTTGCATGATCTTTCTTGCAGCTTTGGTTTTATAGGAGATCTTCTGTCAATTTCCAGTTCGTTTTCTGTGATAATTGTTCCACGTGTGGATGTATTTTTGATGTGTTTGTGGGGGGAGGTGAGCTCCCCATACTCCTACTCTGCCATCTTGATCCCCCTACTCCACAGTTGATGTTTTTCACTCAGCTATTTTTTAGATACATTCATATTTATACATATAGTTCTAGTAATATATTTTAATTGGTGTATAATTTTATATTTGAAGAAATTAGACATGATTTAGTTTCCATTTTTATAGTGATCAACATTTAGCTTGTTTCCATTTTTAATATCATAAAAATTGTTGCAGTTAATATATTTGTGAATTCTCCTTGTAAGCATACTTACTTTCAGGGACTATTCACATTAAGATGTTATTCCACAACACTCATAGACAGTAAACCATATAGAACACATCCTTGTAAGCATTTACAAGAGTTTCTTTAGGGTACATATCTAGAGATGGAATTATCATATCACATGATAGGACTGTATTCAATTTTATTAGATATTGACAAATTACTCTTCAAAGAGGTTTACCAATTTATACCATTGTATGACAGTTGGTTTTCCACACATTTTCACTAATAGTTGGTATGGGAAATTTTTACTTTTTTTCTAATCTGACATAGGAATTGGTTTATTTTGGTTATGGTACATGCATTTCCTTGATTAAGCAACTTTTCATCAATTTATTGGTTCTTCTGTTTACTTTCAGTGCATATTTTCTACCCATATTTCTATTGTCATCAATATTTTTCCTGTAGATTTATAGGATTTTAATTACACACTGTTTTGTTTTATAGCATCCTCTTTGTTTTACATCATCCTTGCACATATCTTCTCTTAGTCCATGATATCTCTTGTCAATTGTTGATGTTCTCTTGTTTTCTCCTTTTGATTAATTTTTGTGTCTGTATTGTATTTCAGAAATCCTCTCTTAGGTGGCATCATGAAGACATTATCTCACTTTTTTATGGAGTATTATGCAACTTTCCATTTATTATCTAAGGTTTTTAACACATTAAAATGTGTTTTAAAAATGTGTTTTTATATATAGTGTGAGGTAGGGGTCTATTATTTTTGCTGTCATTCTATAGGAAGAGCCAGTTGTCTCATTTACTTGTGTAGTCCACCTTGAACATGGATACCCCTTCATTATAATCACATTAATATATACATAAGTCTATTTGCAGTCTTCCACATTGCTTCATTGGTCTATTTGCTATTCATACACCAATAGCACATTGTTTTAGTTACTATATATTTTTTTAAAAAACTACAGGTCATCTCGTAGCATTTATTTCCCACTTTGAAAGTTTGTTCTTGGCCTTTCCATAGAATTCAAATCCAGCTGTTGGAGTGGCCAGCTTTCTCTGCCCCTGTGGCCAAAGTCATTGTGAGTTGTAGCAAGTTGTAAGTTTCCTGTTTGAGGCACTGGGAAGATGACTGTCTGCATTGGCCAACTCTACTATAAAGACAAGCATTCTCCTAGCCGCAGGGTGGGAGGATTTAATTCTCCCACTCAGCTCTCTTATGATTTTTAATGACAGGGAATAGCAGGTGTTTCCAAGGGCATTTACACAAGTCTAATAAAGTCTTTCTTCCTATGGGTCCAAGGATCCTTGAATACCAAGGTTTCTAGACACCACTGTGTTCTCATCCTTACCCCAGGGCTATCCAGTACCAGTCTAATTACACTTCAAACCCAGGATGAGAGAGTCTATGTCATCCGTTTAGACTGGGACTCAAGATCCTGGCATAGCTTGCTGACATCTTCTGGGACCTGTCTCGTTGCCCTTACCATATCTGCATTCCTCAGAAGACATAGGTATTGGATTGAAATTGAAGGATATGAGGGAAAAAGGATACGTTTTAGGCCTCTATCTAGAATCTTCTATTACAAAGATTATATAATGATAAATTTAACTTATCATCTGGGAAAAAAACATTTAAAGTAAATCAATTTAAAACACATAATATCAACATGGCATAAAAGGATTATCTTCCTTTTTATAGCATCCACTTCACCAAATAATTACACTAGTGTGATTAGCTGTAACTACTTAGTAAGAACATAGTACTTTCAATACCTTCTAGAATTTAGATTTCATCTGTCAGGAGAGTTCTTACTTATTCTACTACATACTATACTGTTTGGCCCAAAAATGTTTCCTGTAATGATGAGTTTTATAAATAGCTTTAGATTATTCTTCACTTCTCTCCAAGTGCTAAACTACTGTACAGTATCTAAAGATTATGTACTGCCAACCTGTTTGCTCTTCATGCAAGATGTTAGCCCGTATTTGGGAAGACCTGCTTTATGATTTGTCCTTTATGGCTTTAGTATTTTATTCCCTACATAATATTTATAATCAGGTGGAAATACAATTCCCAACAATTCAATTTGCATTGTCTTTGAAGCATATATACATTTGGGTGGCCTTTATATCTTCTTTTTTATTTCCACTACCCAGAACCACTGCTCTGTTCCTAACATCCAGTTTATCTCTGTTATAATTTACCCTTATTCCTAACAGTGATATGATGCTATGCTTCTTGTAGTGTTGTTGGAAGATTTAGTTGAAATATTATATTTACAAACGTTTTCGTAAAATTTGTTAACAAGGTGTTTTCAGATATGTTATCTCATTTGAACTTTATTCCTACTCTGCAATGAAGGCATTATTTTCTCCATTATAGGAGGAGAGAAACTGAGATTCAGCATCACACTTAAAGTTATTAAATATAAGACAGGACTCAAACTCATAGTTTCTTTTAATTAGTATTCTCCCCACCCTGTGTCATATTCTAATATCCAGAGCATATAAATATTTTATCCATTGTAGTGGGTTAATGTTTGCTGGTGACCGTCCTGATGGTGGTAAAGGATGTGTTTGTTCTATACTGTTTACTGTCCATGAGTATTGTGGAATAACATCTCAATGTGAATAGTCCCTGAAACTAAGTATGACTTTGCCAACATGCATCGTCTGTAGGTCTTTAAGTGTGTGTTTGGTTTGTGTGTGTGTGATCTCAGTAAGTTTTTTTTTTTTTTTTTGCTGCTAAAGGTATCTCAAAAACATTTTAGTCGATGAAAATTTTTATCTCTTCTGAGCTTGGCAATTTAATAGAGACTGGTTCTATTTTCCTATCATTTTTATTCGTATTCAATCAGAAAAGCAACTGAAGGTGTGTGATTTTGTACTTGCAAATTGTTGTGGTAGTTGTCTCACATGTGACCCAGTATTACCTAGAGTTTGACTTACACTTCTTGGATACTCTGCTTAAAATCTCATTGTCCATTGTAGGGCTTGCTTGTTCTTTGTATTTATTACCATGTAGAACATTTTGACAACTATTATTTCACCTCATCAGCATGTCTCATCTGATTATGCTGTGAGGCAAAGTAGCAGGAAACCCCATTATTTGAGTCATTAACAATGAACTGGACAAAGGAATGTGTAATCAACTGTGGGCAATAATATGTGCATTATTGAGATTTAAACTGGTGTATCCCTCTGTTCTAATTACTATAAATCTGTCATAAGTGACAGAAAACGATTTATTACTTAACAGCTGATAATGTTATGGAGTAGGTCAAGGTTCTCCTTTTTGTGGCCTTAGCTCACCATACACGTGAGAGACAGTCTGTCTGTGATGGGGCCGATGGAGTAACTAGAGTAAGCCTCATATACAAAGAGTGTTGGGGAGCCAATGTGTGTACATTTTATAGCTCCTCTTATTGCATGTATCCCTTCCTCCAATATTTCATACTTTTTGGCCAAGTCCCAAAAATTTAATTTGTTTCAAGACCAGCCCTGAACAAAGGTCATCAACACTCCAGTCTTTTGTCTTTGGGAAACAGTGACTATAGCTTTGAAATCCTCTGTCCTTACTCATGTGTGTTGCAGACTCTCTCCTGGAAACAACATGACTAAGGCTTAGAAGGCCGATACGGGTGGCCTCTGTTGATTTAGAGTGGACTGATTTCTAACCGGTGCCACTCCAATTATTTATTATCAATAACGTTATCAATAATGGAGGTAGGAGACGGTATGATCAAAATTCACAAAAATGGAGAGGTGAAGAAGAATTATCAGTAAAGTGCAGGAGTATGCAACCCTGGATAAGTAACTGACTTGTCCTGATTGAAGAACTGCTATTAATTCTCTGGCACTGGGTTAGATTTGGAAACTGAGGAATAGAGAGACCATGACAAGAAAGTGGCACAATTCAAGTAAGATCTTCTGGCTCCAAAACCCATAACCTTTTCACTACAAAATACTGCAGAAAGTGCACGTTTGCTTTTAAAACTGGTTAATGCATTTATTCTCACCCTGATTGAAACTTTCTCTTCCTGACTCGGGCAACTCTGTTATCATCAGCATTCACCACACAGCCCTAGGGAAGTTACCCTAGAGAAGTTAAGGGGTCCTGGTGTTCTTGCAGCCTGACTCATCAGAATCTTCTCCAATTTGATTTTGAAGGAAGTTAGGCCAACAGTATATCTGTTGCCTTTTAGTATCTCGTTCTTCATGGTCTTTATTATTTCCTGCCTTTCAGGCAGTTTTGAGCTTTAGGATTCTTTTGGTGAGCAGATATATCCCGGTGGCCTTTTCTGGTTATACACCTGCATTGTGACTATGCAAGGAAGGAACAAAACTGACATAGCACATGTGCATGGTTTTCCTCCTTGAACAGGTCCTTGGAAAGCTGGCTGCTATTTATAATGTTAATAGAATGATTCCTTTTCTATGCTTCATTCCCAAAGAGAGAACACACACAGCATATTTTGAATGATAAGCCGGAAGCTGAAGGGAGCAGGCATGAGTATGAAGAGAGGGTCAGGTTTATGCCATCCTCTCAAAGAGTAAGTGAAAGTCCCCATATCAACCACATACCAGTTGAGATAAAGGACCTAAGACACAGGGGTATACTACTGTTAAGATAAAAAAGAAGACAAAAATCAAATAATGAAGTATAGTTGGCCTGCCATATCCACAGGTTCTGCATCTGTAGATTCAACTAACTGTGGATTGAAAATACCCGAAAAAATTACAGAAAGTTCTAAAGACTGAAGTTTGAATTTGCCTCATGCCATCAACTATTTATATAGCGTTCACATTAGAAGTAATCTAGAGATGACGTGAAGTATATGGGAGGATATGCATAATGTGCAAATACCATGCCATTTTATATAAGGGACTTGAGCATCCTTGGATTTTGGTATCCACAGGATCCTGGAACCAGTCCCCTGCAGATACTGAGGGACAACTGTATGTTTCTCAGTAACAGAACTAAGCAGGGATTTGGGGTTTCAGTTCTATCGTGTGTTTTCCATGTGTCTTGGGTAAATCCTCCCATCTGTACAAGTTCCAATTTCCTCAGCTGTGGAATGAGAAAAATAATCCTCCTTAAAGTTACTTTAAAGCACAAGAATACAATATGGGCCAATACAGAGCATGATACTTGGAACAGGTTCCTTCTTCCCTCGTCTTAAGCATATGTGACCTAAAGACCGAATCTGATGATCTTTAAGTTTCTGTGAAGTTCTAATATTCCTGAACTCTATACGTGTGCTGTCCAGAGTGGTAGCCACTAACCACATGGTCACTGAGCATTTGAAATATGGCTAGTACACCTGACCAACTTAATTTTTAATTTTAATTTGGTTAAAAATTTAAAACTGAAGCTTATGTAAAATATTTTAGCACAACTCTTATTGTCTTGGTAGGACTACATTTTACTTTCATTGTTGCATCATGTTAAGATATTATTATTCATGGTGTAGTGTGACAGTTGGCTTCTTATGGGGTTTCTAAATATCTCATTAATAAATGTTATATATTGATTGTATATTGAAATGATAATATTTTAGCTATAATGAGTTAAGCATATATTATTGAAATTAATTTGGCTCCTTTCTTTTTACTTTTTTGATGTGGCATCCAGAAAATTAGAAATTTTATTCATGGCTCATAGGATATTTCTATTGGACAGCACTGCTCTAGATAGTATAGGAGGATGCCTCAACATCAAGACTGACGTTTGCAGCTCAGAGGACAGCTTTACATCTGTCTGGAGAGTTAGGGAAAGGTCTGGTCAGGCAGACCGCCGTGTGTTGACTACAAGGCTGGGGTTAGTCTGTTACTGTGTCTGGATCATGTTTGAGGGGCTCTCAGAGAACAGATAACATTTACATTGCTTCTCACCTTGAACAGTTGACTGTAAATCAGTCATTTAAAGCTATTCTCAGTTACGCCCTGCAAATAATGTCTGTCTGAGACTTTGCAGCATTTTCTCTGAGTCTCCATATTCTAGTACTTACTTGCCCAATCTAGTCCTTAATTTGGGATTCTATTTCATGGCTGTGACACTGGGTTCTCTTTCTATTTTTTGACATTCAGGAATTGATCCTCCAACCCTCTTCACCTCCAAATTTTTCCTTGATTCCAACTTTGATATAGTAAATATTGTGACATCACTGGGAGGCGTGAATTATATCCCTGCCTGGATCCAGGTGCTGGATCCAGGAACTACTTAGCTGCCTTCTCAACAGGGATTTTTCTCTTGACAAAGGCATCCCGAATTAGTGAATAACTTGTGACTTTCTCTCTGTCACTGTGAGAAAGTTGGTTCCATGAGATCTTTGTGAGAGCAGAGCCCTCGTTTGTTCTCCAAGGCTTAGAGCAGCAGGCTGGCACGTAGGTGTCCAATAAATATTTTGACAGAATAATTGGAAGCTAGAGCGCTTTTTCCCAAGCGCATTTAACTTTATTGTGATAATACTATCATAATAATACCTCATATTTGTCAAGGGCTTTGTAGTTTACAGAAGCACTCACATCCATTATCTCATTTGATCCTCACATCAGCACCATGCGGGGATTCTTATTTCATGTTCTTGGATGTACAGGCAGAAACTCAGAGAGATGAGTAAATAGTGGGGCAGGAGTTGGAACTTATGTCTTTTGTTCTTCTTTCTCTAATTGCTTTAGGTGCAAGGTCAGGTTGAAGGAAGGAAGAAGGGAGGGAGGGAGGGAGAGGGAGGAGGGAAGGAAGTAAAGAAAGAAAGAAAGAATCACCTCTTTTTTGGATTTCCTTCCCATTTAGGTCACCACAGAACACTGAGTAGAGTTCCCTGAGCTATTCTCATTAGTTAATTAAGAAAAAGAATTTTTTTAAAAGAAAAAACAAAATAGTGGATAGAACCCTAGGACAAATGGTAGAAGCAAAGCTATACAGACAAAATC